>NC_090270.1:35876813-36225979 GCF_040414725.1 Anabrus simplex | reverse complement strand
GAAATGTGATGGGAAAAAAAATCTGAGGAAAAAGAGATTTAAATTTTAGAGATGAACTATAGTCCAGTACTTGAATCTAGTTGACTTAAAACTTCCCAGCACCATATGCTGGACCCTCTGGTGCCTTCTTCCTGGCCTCACTAGCAGTTTTGAGAGTTTTAGTTTCCTTCGGGCTGTTTTGAACCCTTGTCACCCAGACACTCCACTGTGGTCAATTCTACGCTTGTCCCTCATTACACTCATTTTCTGTCCTGAGCTGCTAACTTTAACACCCCTAACACTAGCTTTTAGTTTCTTACTTGTTTCACAAGCCATGTTGAATTCAGCAATTCCTGATGTTACAGCAATCTCCAGTTCTTTATTTGACATAAACGCTTCCTTCGGATACTTAGCCCAAATTACATTATGCATTCCCCGGGCACAATATTTGGTGTGGGGATTTTAACTTCCCCTACTTGATCTTGTAAACAAGTACTTACATTCTTATTCCTGTTATAAATGGCATTTTTTTACTTTATCCAACACTTTACTAGCTCGTTTCTTCCGGCGACGACAAGTCTCAATTCTTCTACCCATTATGTACACTGATAATAACACAACCTCAAAAATCCCAACCTCAAAAACTAAGCTGCTTGCACTAAGTAGATACTGTTATTGTTTATGGATAATTTATAATACACTTATTACAAATGTAACATTTAAGAAATTACAGAAAAGCAGAGTAGGCCTAAAACACGAATGATAAACACAAAACGTGAGATCACAACTCTTTGTTTACATTGA
The DNA here is from genome assembly GCF_040414725.1 of Anabrus simplex. NCBI lineage: Eukaryota > Metazoa > Arthropoda > Insecta > Orthoptera > Tettigoniidae > Anabrus > Anabrus simplex. The sequence continues at coordinate 36,225,196 of NC_090270.1, read as the reverse complement.
ACACATGGACCAGCTCCATCACTGAAATAAGCGTCAATTCCATTCGATATATCGATAATCCATCAGAATAGCCAACATAAAGACCTACAGCAACAAAATTGCTTACATTCAATCCGCAGGCTCAATTCAAAATCTTCGAAAAACGAAAGATATTCATGAGAATAGTGTCGATGGGCGGCAACGCCCACTTGCGCCGGGTCATTTAAATGGCCGCTAAGGGCTTTAAATGGCTGATATTTAAATAAAACAAAGCTCAAAAAAGAAAGTACAAGGTATAAACATTATGACAACGTAAAAAACTAAAAATGGATTTCTTTCACAATTTTCACCAAATTTCACCGATACATTGCCTGAGTACAATCCATAAATATCCTTGACATAAATGTGTTTCCAGGCTCATCTATCTGCTACTTATATTCCAAATAAATTACCTGAATATATATTTACTGGGGTTTTCTATGTTTACTTTGTAAAGGGAAGATGATAATAACATTGTTTGGCCTTTAATTAATAGAATCGCCTGCATTATCTCCGTTTGTCGATATTCTACCAGGACACTTGCAGTCGAAAAAGCCTTGACTACCTTCAGTGTGGCTTATATATTTGTTCATTCGGTGTATTAAATTGCTAAGTGCCACCAGATCGTAAGCCCTCATCAGTAAAATTACGATTGTATTTAAATGAATTTCCCATCGAAGGGATACAACTAGGTAGGATGACCAGTACCTTGTCCAGGCGGCCTACTTGCTAGGCTGATCAGGGGCCTTGAGGTGGGATGGAGAGATTGCAAGGGATACACAAGGAAGAGGGAAGGAAGCGACCGTGGACTTAAGTTAGGTACCATCCCGGCATTTGCCTGGAGGAGAAGTGAGAAACCACTAAAAACCACTTCCAGGATTGCTAAGGTGAGAATCGAACTCACCTCTACTGAGATGACCTCCCGAGGCTGAGTGGAGCCCGTTCCAGCCCTCGTAACACTTTTTAAATATCGTGGCAGAGCCGGGAATCGAACCCGGACCTTCGGGGGTGGCAGCTAATCACACTAACCACTACACCACAGAGGGGACATATTCTGTAAATTCATGAAGATAAAATAGGACTATGGCTTATAAGGAAGCAGAAAATCATTCGGTTTCAGGATGTTTGAATGTAACATTTCCTGTCGTAGGCATCTAGCACCTTCAAAAACTACTGAAGGATCAAAATTCCAATACACCGGAGATACGTTAATGTAATGTAATGTAATAACACTACTGTTGTCGCTGTACTGTAATTCCAAGAATCAACGACGCGCAGGGAAGTGCATAATTTTAAACGAGGAGGAACTGTGACATTCCTCTTCCCCAAGTGGTGATTTCCAGGACTGCAGTTCTTGCTTTTGTTAGCTCTCTTCGTTGACAACTTCAGTAGCAGCACGTAATCGTGGCACTTCCTACTTGTCGCCTCAAAGAGGGTCGTACGACGAGAATGACCTCATTCTATTGCCAAGCGCGACAGTAAGCTGACTGAATGTTCCCTCAGTTTGACCAGACACGCGCGAGACAATTCATAGTGAGACATAGAAACTCTACTCTCTGGAATTCTTGAACTGGGCTTGAATTTCTGAAACCAGCGCATCATAGGTTTCCTTCATATTATCTCTCACCTGTGTTTCTACATGATCATTATTCAATGCATTCTAAACCACCTTGAATAGCCTATAATTCTTTCCAAAATATCTTCTTCTTTTCCTTCTTAATCCGTTTACCCTCCAGGGTTGGTTTTTCCTCGGACTCAGCGAGGGATCCCTCAAGGGCAGTGTCCTGGAGCATTAGATTTTGAGTTGGGATACAACTGGGGAGGAGGACCAGTAACTCGCCAGGTGGCCTCACCTACTACGCTGAACAGGGGCCTTGTGGGAGGTGATGGGAAGATTGGAAGGAAGCTGCCGTGGCCTTAAGTTAGGTACCATCCCGGCATTTGCCTGGAGGAGAAGTGGGGAAACCACGGAAAACCCACTGAGGTGGGAATCGAACCTTCTGTACTCAGTTGACCTCCCGATACTATGTGAACCCTGATCCAGTCCTCGTGCCACGTTTCAAATTTCGTGGCAGAGCCGGAAATCGAATTCGGGCCTCTGGAGGTGCCAGCTAATCGCTCTGAACTCTACAGCACAGAGGCGAACAAGTATCTTCTTAAATGGGTTAATTATTGTTTCCCAACAGGACTGCAAAGTCTATGAAATCGATCACCATCCCGTTAAATTCATCACATCTCCATTTAATTAGAAAATATTTATGCATCAAGGATTTGGAAGAAGTACTATATATTTGCAAATGTATACGTAAATGCCTATGACTTATGTTGAAGTTTACATTCTGAAGAAACCTATGATTATGTTTTAATCCATTAACTGTTTTATACTGTCTGGTGAATCATCCCTCTACGGTTGACTGGTGATAAATGAGGTTCGTTAAGAGGTATCTATAGCATACGAAACTTCCTAACTCTATGATGTACACATCTCTCTCATATTACAAGAATATTAAGAATAATTAGTTCAACAGTTTTTCAATATGTTGACGGAACACAAAAAATAACAGTCCAAATAATATAAACATCTTACTTTATATACCAATAATTTATTATGAAAAACTGTGGGCCTGTTTCACCTGTTGATGAATGTTAATGTGCAGTAAGACTCAATGCATTGGTAACAAGCATTTCTTGTTGTTTCCTTAAAACTCATTTTGATTGGTAAGTGTAGGGCATTGAACGTATGCCACTAGTTGATTCTCATTTTACGAAGAGCTGTTGTATATTCGCTGGTCCCCAATCCGCCTACGATGTGCAACTGTGGATAGTGCCATCACGTTCCTCAGAGGGGCAACTTGATGAATTTCTTTATCCTTATTTGTCTAAGAGTTCAGTAGCCGATTATCTGTGTAGAGAGAACGACCAAGCTGGTGTAGTTGGTTAACATTGCACCAGGATCAAACGTGCCAAATTTAGCTCAGAAGACAAGCTGTCTAATGTGTAAGCTACTCAGTCTAACGCCATTAATAGTATTATTAGTAGTAGTAGTAATTAATTTAATGGCGTATGTCCTCCGGAGAGACCTGGTGCAGGTCTTTTTCTAGTAGACGGCCTATTAGGCGACCTGCATGTCTGTGAAGATGAGAGCCCTACCTAGGATGATTTCTAATATTGAATACGCCACACGCACCCAGACCCGAGCCATTGGAATTGACCAATTAAGGTCAGGAATCGAACCCGGGACCCTCTGAACCGAAGGCCAGTTCGCTGACCATTCAGCCAACGAGTCGGACATTATTAGTAGTAATAGTATCAGTAAAAGTGGGAACGACAGTAAGTATACTGTGTATCACAGCCAGAAAGATTTCCAAAAGGTTGGTGTTGGCTTAATTCGATGAAAAGTGCACTTGTCAAACAAGTTTTACTTCTAGACATGATATGGTCTTTTGGGCTTATGTCGTGTCTAGAAAACAGGGTAAAACTCTTTACGTTTCGCAGAGCACGTCGCTCCGCATCTTGAGAAGAAAATCTCGACTGTTCACGAGGAAGACTTGTACAATTATGAGGGTTTGAATTTAAGAATGTTTTACCGTTGGAGCTGCAGTGGTACGCTCGTTCGTCACCAGGTGGCTCGCTGTATGCTGGCACAACGCTCCAACCGAGAGCTGACGACAACAGTAAGCTCCAATTAAGACGTTCATCACACCGTGTGTGTGTGTGTGTGTGTGTGTGTGTGTGTGAGAGAGAGAGAGAGAGAGAGGGGGGGTAACAGAGAGGACATCAGATGAATCACGAAAAAATGTGGTAGAGGAAATAAATAGAAATTAATAAAAGAAAATGCAATGAAAGACACCAGGATAGAATAGAACAGAACTGAAGAATGAAAAGAATGTATGTGGAGAAAACCAGAGGATGAAGTGAAATGGTGTGGGTGGGGGGGGGGGGCATAACCGCTGTACACACGTTATGGAAGTATGACAATAACACATAACACAGTTTGGAATGAACCAACTGATGATGACGAACGTACGAATTAAAAAACACCAAAGAGAACTACCTAAATAAAGCCTTTATGGGTGGCAACCGCGTGTTACGTAACTGATAGCCAGTGTCCCTGTTGAAATTGCTAGCATTTTTACGTATTTTCACAGCTTCCTGTATAATCCTAGAGGTATAGTGTTTAGTGAGGGTAAGAACTCGAACATCATGAGGATAGCTCATTGAGACGGATATTTCTTCGGTGTTCCTTGATGCGAGACCCAATGGACCGGCATACTTGGCCAATGTATATCTTGCCGCAAGTACAGGGAATTTTGTACACTCCAGGGTGTAATAGTGGGGACAATAGTTTGTCTTTGCTTTTGCCTGAACCAGGGCCTCTCAAACGCCCAAAATCTCACGCGTGCAGAGCGAGGCGCAAGAGCTCCGTGCACAGTGCATCGGTGTCGCTCGGTGCCGCTCGGTATGGCTCGGATCAACGCTTCGTCTCTGGGCTACTCGGCTATGTTCGGCTCTACTCGGCTATAGTCGGCTCAACTCAGCCCGGATTTGGAGCGCTACGGCGCAAGTGGGGGAGAGGGAGACAGGCGGAGCGAGCGAGAGAGGCGTGAGGAAAGAGAGAGTTAGCGCTATTGCTCCAAATCGAGGAGTGGGGGGTCTGCACTCTGGTCAACCAAGCCAAGTCGTCTTTTGCACCGTGCACAGTGCATGCACCCTGAGAGGCCCTGGCCTAAACTATGAACGAGCGTACAACTGCAGCTCCAACATGAGAACAATCTTAAATTCCAACCCCCATTATTGTGGAAGTCTTCCTCGTGAACAGTAGAGATTTTCTTCTGAAGAAGCGAGCGAATTTCTTTGCAAAACGTAAAGAATTTCATCTTGTTTTCCATAAGCCCAAAAGCCTACAACATGTCTACAAGTACGGGCCGTGAAGGCATCAGTGTTAACAGGCTGCAATTGGCTTGTTTCGATTAAAAGTGCACTTGTCAAAAAAGTTTCACTTCTTTACCCTTTTACGAGCATTTCCAAATCCTGAAGACCATGTCATGAGTTGGAATTGAGTGCCGTTTGAAGTTTGAGCACTATGGGAACCGAACAGCTACATGAGCACTTGCAAAAAGTGAAATCTCTTGTTGTACACACGTATACAGCGGTAGCACGTTATGAGCACCATCAAAGAGGACTGCAGTGCTCACGTGACGGGGTTTATAGTTTGAGCCATAAAATAGCCACGAACGTCGTAAAGAGACGCGACGCATCGCTGCGAGGCAGACGTTGACATTAACGTGCAGCAAGGCAACGGTGGTCATTTCGTATCTGTGATTCCCATACTGTTTCTCCAATTACAGCATACCATATCGAGGAAGTCGCATTTAGAAACAAATTAGGCTAATTCACATGTAGAGTAGAGTCTGACTTTAGATGCTTTCCATACAACGATTTTAGCTCGCTATTCAGAGTTAAGAGCCTTCATAATAGACCTCAGAGCTTGGAAAATATAATTTAAAAATTTCATCTATTCATGAATTTGTAAATGACTGTACATTCCTCAATATATATGTGATAATGCAGATAGAATGTAAAGTAGGTACTCTTTTATATTGTTGTTATGTCTTTTTTCTTTCTTCCTTCCTTTGTCTCTTTCTTTCTTCTTGTCTTAATCATTTTACCCTAAAGGTTTGGTTTCCCACGGACTCAGTGAGGGATCCCACTTCTACCGCCTCAAAGGAAGTGAGACTTTGGGTCTGAGGATAAAAGCTGGGGAAGAGGAGTAGTACCTCGCCAGAAGGACCCGCCTGCTATGCTAAACAGGGGCATTGTGGGGGGATGGGAAGGTCGGAAGGGGTAGACAAGGAAGAGGGAAGGAAGCGGCTGTGGTCTTAAGTTAGTTGCCAACCCGGTATTTGCCTGGAGTAGAAGTGCGAAACCACGGAAAAGCAATTCGAGGATGGCTGAGGTGGGAATCGAACCCCCCTCTACTCAGGCGACCTCCCGAGGCTAAGTGGACCCAGTTTCAGCCCTCATACGACTTTTCAAATTCCGTTCGGGGTGGCAGCTAATCACGATATATGTTGTTATTTAATTTTATAATTTATGTATATTCAACCGTAAATCATGTAAATCATCGCTTCTTTACCAGGTGTATGCATAAGTTTTTGCCGGTTTTCGTGGCATAGAAACCACGCAATTTTCAAGAGAAATTCATTTTTTGTTTAATCAAAATATTCGCCATCGGCTTCTACAAACTTCGCCCATCTTTCACGTAAGTTATGAATAACATGCCAGGAAAACTGCTTGTCTTTTGTGGCAAACTATTCGTCGAGCCATTTTCCACCTTTCTCGAAATTGCTGAAGTGCTGCTCTGCGAGCGCGTGCCCCATTGATGCGAAGAGGTGATAGGCAGATGGCACCAAGTCAGGGCAGTACGGCAGATGCGCATCGAAGCGATTACAAGGTGTCTTTCACTGGTTTTACTGTGTGAGACGACGCATTGTCGTGTAACAAAATCACTTTGCCATGCCTTGCGGCTCATTCCGGTCGTCTTTCGATCAATGCGTGATTTAAATGAATCATTTGTTGGCGATAGGGTTGTGTATTAACAGTTTCGCCGGGCTTCAAGAGTTCATAATACAGAATACCTCTCTGGTCCCACCAGACACAAAGCATAGTCTTCTTGCCGAAGCGATTTAGCCTTCGAGTTTTCAAAATAATAAAAAAAATTCGTCACCCGTCACAATTCGATAGAGAAATTACTTTCTTTCGTGGCTTTGAAGCAGCATTTCACAAGTGGCTTTGCGATTTTCCATTTGCCGTTCATTGAAACCGTGTGGGATCCATTTATAGAGTTTACTGATCTTTCTCATTGCTCGTAAGCGTATGCTCACTGTTTCTTGTGACATATTTAATGTATGTGCCGATTGCTGTTGAGTTTGAGTTGGGTCATCACCCACTAACTCCTGCAATTGCTCGGTTTCGCACTTTTGTGGTTTGCCAAAACCATGTCTGCCATGTACTAATCGATGAAGCGTATTCACCATATGTTTTTACCGGCAAACGATGACTTTCCGCAGTCTTTTGATTAAATATGAAAAGTAATGCATGCCGCAACTGTTCTTTTACTGGCACAAAGGTCGACATGATCACTGAACGGTAGAACACAAACGCTAGTGTTTGGCAGACTCAAGTTGTGTGTATTGGTAGGTTAATATCAGACAAACAAACTGACGTATGTGTCAACTTCATACGCTGCGTACTGTTCGCTGGCTCCATCTCTTAGTGAAACCGGAAAATACGTATGCATACACCTGGTAATTAGTTTGATTACTATCAACTAAATCGACTTTCAACCTATTAGGTCAGGTTACGTACATGTAGTACGTGAGAAATGAAAACCGACAACCTGTTTTCCAGTCAGTGACCGGGTCAGGGATGGAATGAATGAAACCCCCATCTTGCAGCGAGGATAGGAATTGTGCCGGCTGCCGAAGACTGTTGCACTCCTCTGGGGCAGTGATTAGTGAATGACAGATAAAATGATATTGGAGAGTGTTGGTGGAATGAAATATGACAGGGAAAACTGGAGTACCCGGAGAAAAACCTGTGCCGCCTCCGATTTGTCCAGCACAAATCTCACATGGAGTGAACGGGATTTCAACCACGGAACCCAACGGTGGGAGGCCGAGGCGCTGCCGCCTGAGCAACGGAGGCTTTTTGCATGTAGTACGTATTGAACAAGAGGGCTGCCTGGCCGAGGCGGTAAAGGCGTACTTTATCCGATTCCTAGAGCAAGGGTAGTGTGGTGGCAATATCTCCGTAACGGCTGGTTTTAGGCTCTTAAAACATGGTTTTCGGGCCCGTAGGGCTTACCGAGTTCTGTTCTTTGCGCCAAGACGATTAAATTGTTCTTTGCCTCGTCCTTATACGACAAATTCGATATTTTGCCTATATTAGCCTATTATTTTTATATCTCCCCCCCCCCCGTGTCCCCCCCTCAATTGTTTTGAAAATAAAATACAGCCCATGTTACTCACTGGCAATGTAGCTTTCTATAGGTGAAGTAATTTTTAAAATCGGTTCAGTAGCTTTTGTGTCTATTCTTTACAAACAAACAATTTTTTCCTCCTTATTATATTAGTATAGAAGTATAGATTGGCTCTGACGTAACGTTTTACAAAACCTTGAATATATCCGTAATCCCTGGATAGATTTTAGAGAAATTAACACGAGGAGACGTTTCAAACGTGTACTCTAAGATGTCGTTGTTTCTAAATTTTTATCTCTATTTGTTCAGGATTTAGAAAGTTTCTTGACTGGATGTTTCGAGAATATATGATGTAACCTGTCCTTGGCAAGAGTTTGGCTAGACGATGACGAAGGCAGCGTTGTGAGGGTCGACTACTTTCCCCTGTGAGACTTAGTTTCTGTAACCGCTCAAAAAATACGCACGCCAATACTTCATGGTGAAGAGTATTTAAGAAATACTTTATGTACGATCAATCCCGGTGCATAATAATAATAATAATAATAATAATAATAATAATAATAATAATAATAATCAGTACTTGATTTCCACAAATATATGATACTCTTTGTGAGGTCTGCGGCTCATGTTAAGAAATTCTAATCTTAAATAGGGCCTAATAACGCCAGTCGAAGTGTCCGTTACTTTCATGCTTGTAGCCTAATCTGGTCACTCTAATTTACACTGTCTCTGCAACCGAACAACAAGCCTACTGCAGTGTTTTACTGAGCTACTGGATGCGCGGTTCGTAGCTTTTCTTCTTTTCAGAGTCGACCTCACTGGTTTGTTTAACATTTATCTCAAAACTGATAGTTGGATCGATCTCCACCGCATTGCAAAGGCCAAAGCTGTTCTGACTTTGTGGTGGCGAACGTTTTTTTTCAGTTCTCCCTGATGCCTAGTTTACACTATGCCAGTTGATGGGACAATTGTCAGAAGACAGTTGACTGGCTACGTGTGAACTGCCCTCACAATTGCCCAGTAAATCGATTGTGTCCAGGAGTAGGCTGAGGAAAACCATCTAGGCCCAGGTGCAACCCCCACCACCCGGAGCTCAGTACTATCGGGACAGTTGGCGTCGTGTGAACGTGATCGGTAGTAGCTGTATATTTATTTTGTGCCAGTTCACTTGTGTCAACCGAGAGGTTCAGCCGCCTGCGTGATCTTGATAATTTAAATACTTTAATTTTGAAATTATTTGTGGGCTGTTCGCGTAAATATGGCTCCAAAGTGGGATGACGATATTAACGAAAAATCGCTGACAATGTTTGTGGCACTTTCTCAGATTACCGATAAAATTAACATTCAAGGATTGGATGTTCATCATCATCATCATCATCATCATCATCATCATCATCTGTTTACCCTCCAGGTTCGGCTTTTTCCCTCGGACTCAGCGAGGGATCCCACCTCTACCGCCTCAAGGGCAGTGTCCTGGAGCTTCAGACTTTGGGTCGGGGATACAACTGGTGATAATGACCAGTACCTCGCCCAGGCGGCCTCACCTGCTATGCTGAACAGGGGCCTTGTGGAGGGATGGGAAGATTGGGAGGGATAGACAAGGAAGAGGGAAGGAAGCGGCCGTGGCCTTAAGTCAGGTGCCATCCCGGCATTCGCCTGGAGGAGAATAGGGAAACCACGGAAAACCACTTCCAGCATGGCTGAGGTGGGAATCGAACCCACCTCTCCTCAGTTGACCTCCCGAGGCTGAGTGGACCCCGTTCCAGCCCTCGTACCACTTTTCAAATTTTCGTGGCAGAGCCGGGAATCGAACCCGGACCTCCGGGGGTGGCAGCTAATCACGCTAACCACTACACCACAGAGGCGGACGGATTGAATGTTACTGAGGTCAAAAGTTTTCATGACTCAGCAATGAATTACCGGAACATACAATTACAAAATAAATTTAATTCCTCACGGGATATTACGCTGAGCACTCAGCCATTTCTCGTGGCAATAGCTTCCTCGTGTGTACAGGTTCTCGTTCAGCTGGAATAGTCAGCAATTGTCTCGCTATAATTAGAGGACAATATTGTCGCCAACAATTGTCTCAGCAACTGGCACCCTGTAAACTGTGCATTACGACAGAATCCAAGCACATGTCCTATTGTTTCGATCTCACCACAGTCTGGATTATGGCAGTGGGTTGTGCTTGGGCATCTGCGGGGTACTGCTCGAACCGCCGAAACGTTGCAAGTCATTTGCTGGGCATTTGTCCATTCAGAGTTTGATAATCCCGTTCAAATTCTCACCCGCCCCATCATCCACAAATCTTGTATCAATTAGTTAACCTTGTAGGAAACAAAACTATGAATTGAATCAGGCGATGGGCTCATTTTTAAATACTTCGTCATAAGGAAGTTCAGACACACGACAAATTGATGGAGACAATCAAACTATACATGGTGTTTAAAATCCTCTCTGGTATTTACAACAAGCTCTTCTTTCTTTCTTTCTTTCTTTCTTTCTTTCTTTCTTTCTTTCTTTCTTAATCCGTTTACCCTCCAGGGTTGGTTTTCTTCCTCGCACTCAGTGAGGGATCCCACCTCTACCGCCTCAAGGGCAATGTCCTGGAGCGTGAGACTTTGGGTCGGGGGAATATAACTGGGGAGGAGCAGCTGTACCTCGCCCAGGCAGCCTCAGAGGGACCTTGTAGGGGGATGGGAAGTTTGAAAGGGATAGACAAGGAAGAGGAAGGAAGTGGCCATGGCCTTCAATTAGGTACCATCCCGGCATTCGCCTGATGGAGAAGTGGGAAACCACGTAAAACCACTTCGAGGATGGCTGAGATGGGTATCGAACACCGTCTACTCAGTTGACCTCTCGAGGCTGAGCGGACCCCGTTCCAGCCCTCGTACCAATTTTCAAACTTCCTGGATAAGCCGGAAATCGAATTCGAGCCTCCGGGGGTGGCAGGTAATCACACTAGCCAATAATAAAAGAAATTACGCTGATTTATGAATGTAAGTTGAATTAATTCATGGAGACGTAGGCTGGGCTATAATATAGCACGATATCACATTGACTCCTCTGATAATGTGCACACTATAGTTGTACTGCATTATAATATTATAACAATATAAGTTTGAGACTAAGATTTATGGTCCATAAATGATAATGTATAGATGCAATAAAAACTTTTATAACGCTATAACATACACATATACGTAACGTGTAATTCGCTACCAACAATGTTACTTACTATTTTATGGTATACGTATTTTTGTCTTACTTTCTGGCAAGATGTAATTTGCCATACCCTAGGAAAAAAATGATTAAGTGCTCTGTCTTACGCAAAGTGGCAAGTTTTGACGAAAAAATGTCACCTGAGAAGTAGTACTGATATGAGCGCCTCCGTAGCGTAATGGTTAGTGTTATGAGCAGCCATCCCCGGTACAGCCAGAAATTCAAAATTGGCACGAGAGCTGACATGTGGTTGAATGGCACATGCAGTTCACCTCCACCGGCGGGATTTCAGGAAAGAGCTGCACTACCTCAGGATAAAGACACGAGTTTACTTTTACCGAAATAAAATCTGTGCTACTAAGGCAGAATCTGAAACTCAAAAACTCGAGTTTTCGGTTTTAATGCCAATATGGTAGATTTTGCAACGAAGAGTGCGATGGCAAATGATTGTGGTACACTTTCCCAAAATACTGATTCCGATATGTTCATTAGATATTGTTACCTGCCAGCCCTGTGGTAGTCCCTTTCGGTACTTCCTGGTAAATACTAAGAAATACATTTTTGTTTCATTGTATCAGTATTGTCGTTTTTCTTCGCGAAAAATACGTTCTTTCTTCTTAATCTGTTTACCCTCCAGGGTTGGTTTATCCTCGGACTCAGCGAAGGATCCCATCTCTACCAGCTCAAGGGCAGCGTCCTGGAGCGGGACACTTTGGGTCATGGATACAACTGGGGAGGAGGGCCAGTACCTCGCCCAGGCTGCCGCATCTGCTATGCTGAACAGGGCCCTTATAGAGGGATGGGAAGATTGGAATGCACAGGCAACGAAGAGGGAAGGAAGCAGCCGTGGTCTTAAGTTAGGTACCATCCCGGCATTTGCCTGGAGGAGAAGTGGGAAACCACGGAAAGCCACTTCGAGAATGGTTGAGGTGGGAATCGAACCCATCGATACTCATTTGAATTCCGAGGCAGAGTGAATCCCTCGTACCAGTTTTCAAATTTCGTGGTTGCTAATCATGCTAACCACTACACCACAGAGGCGGTGGGAAAAATACTATTTTTTTAAATCACGCCGGCACAGGTAAGTCTTGCGGCGAAGATGTAACAGTAAAGGGCTAGGGATGGGAAGGAAGCGATTGTGACTTTAATTAATGTACAGCCCCAGCATTTGCCTGGTATAGAAATGGGAAACCACACAAAACCGTCTTCTAGGCTGCCGACAATTCGGTTCGAACCCACTATCTCCCGAATGCGAGCTCACAGCTGCACGAAAAGGTACTTAATTATACATGTACACTCCTGTACTCTCGCCCTTCACACTCGTGCATTTTCTCCACTACATGGAAAAGCATAGAACTGTGCATATGTACTCACTCTCTCGTCCTCTAACCCCAAAAGCATAATTATTGGATTGTGACATGGATGGGAGAATGGAGGCATTTGCGGTGCTCCTTCACATGTTCGACATAATACCAAAACTAGGCAAAGTGATCCTTTCGAATGAATCTGCGATTTACAGGGGTTCTTGTTATAAATGTCAATGTAAGTTTTTTCATGTTACATGTATCAGTTTGTGTGAACTGAACAATGGCTGATAGGTCCAGAACTGACGAACCGTTTTCTTACAATATATTGGCCACATGAGAAAAATGAAACAGGGAGTATGATAATTGCAGAAGTTCGTGCTGACTTTCGGGCGCGATTTCAACGAGATCCTTCTCCGCAACAAACACTTTTGCGATGAGAACATAAAACTTGCGCCACAGGATGTGTGAAGGATCAGGAAAGGAGTGGCGGACCTTCCACAACCAAAGAAACATTTCAGTTTGCCTCGGAGTCCGTTGAGAGATTGCCGAAGAAGTCTTCGCGTAAACGATCTGCGGAATTGGGTATGCAGACAATACAGAACCACCTGAAACAAGACACCACTCCACGCATTATGGGATGCTGACATGGATCGGAGAATGTAGGCATGTGCGACACTCCTTCAGATGTTCTACACAATACCAAAACTAGGCAATGAGTGTGCGATTTACAGGAGTTCTCGAGCAAGGAATCTAATCATTTTTCGTCCAAGAAAATTCCACACTTTTTACGCTTGTTTGGGCCGTTCTTTTTCGGCGGTGTTGTAAATCAGCATCGGTACCTGCACATGCTGCACAAGTGATTTGTTCCTCTTTGCTCATTATGCCATCGCAGGGCGTGATTATCTTAATGAAGTCCTTCCTGGGCGTTGGATTGGTCGTGGTTCTCCTGCGCTGCGGGCACCAGTTACCTGGCCACCACGAAGCCTAGACCTCGCCACATGTGATAATTTGCTATTGGGGGGGGGGGTGTTCGTAAACGGTATCGTTCCACAAACCGTCGCAATGTCACTGACGTCCTGAAAGATGCTGTGAGACAAGCTTTCACTCAAGTTACACCAGCAATGCTCCGAAAAATGTCGCACAGAACCTGGCGGCGTATTATCCGTTGCCATGAGAATGGCGGTACACTGATTGATCCCTTGGACAGGTAACGGTAAATTTCTGAGGAAAACTCCTCTATATAACTGTTGTTCATGTTATTTACTTAAGTTCAGGAGTTTATGTTGATTATTATAGGGAGTAACTGGACTTTGTTGCCTCCCTGTATATTGGCACGGATGGAATGACTTCCAGTCTTCAAACTTCCCCTGACCTCGGGAAGGATGGAATTAGTGACCTCACTTAAGTAAAGTCAGCACGTTAACCAGGCAACCTCCCGCATAGAGAGTTAATGTAAAGAAGGACAGAAAAATAAACAGATAATCCCGACATCCAATAGTTCCTCGTTGATTGCCAATAATACAATGTTTCCCCGCCATAAATCTCACTTTGGTTAGTTGTAATAGATGAAAACTATTTGAACAGCAAACAACATTACCAGGATATATAACATTATATAACTGCAGTTTTAAATAGCATTGCATGACGTAATTGCGTTGAAATACCCAACTCTGCATTGAATAAATGGCGATGTGATTTTAAATAGCCCTGCTTAATGTTGTTATACGGTAGGTCCATTATAGATTTAGTGGATGGAGCACAGACTAAATACATTATGTAAACCTAAAGCCACGAACGGAAAGCATTTAAAAAGCTCTTATAATATATCAGAGAAGCATAGAGACAGGTATTCATCAAACAACATCACCATTATCTTTATTAGATACAGTAGAATAAAACGACGTTTCATTCTAGATGAAACTGTAGATCCGTGTTCCTTGTCACCAGATTCTGAAGGTGATCGCGATCAGATACCGAGAAAGAAGAATTATTTACAATTTGTACAAAAACCAGTCTGCAGTGATAAGAATCGAAGGCTGTGAACAAGAAGCAGCAATCCAGAAAGGAGTGAGGCAAGACTGTAGATCGTCCCCTCTTATTTCAAAGGTTTGCGGTAAAGTTAATCAAAGAGGAATTCGAACAGGGAATCATAATCCAATGAGAGGAAATAAACGCTTTAAGATTTGAGGATGATATCGTTATTTTATCTGAGACTGCAGAATTTCTAGAGAAATTGATTAATGGTATGGACAGAGTCTTGTGTAAGGAGTACAAGATGAAAATAAATAAGTCCAGAACAAAATTAATGAAGTGCAGTCCAATTAAATCAGGTGATGCAGGAAATATTAGATTAGAAAATGAAGTCTTAAAGGAAGTACATGAATAATGTTACTTGAGCAGGAGAATAATTGACGATGGCAGATGTAAAGACGACATAAAATGCAGACTATCACAAGCAAGGAAGAACTTTCATAAGAAAAAGAAATTTACACACTCCAAAGATTGATATAGAAATAATAAAGCATTTTTGAAGACTTTTTTCTGGAGTTGGCATTGTATAGAAGTGAAACATGGATGACAATTAGCTCAGAAAGAAAAAATAATACAAGCTTTTGAGATGTGACGTTACAGAATAATGCTGAAGGTAAGATGGGTAGATGAAATCATGAATGATGAGATACTGAATCGGTGAGAAGAGAACGATTTGGTAAAATTTGAGCAAGAGAAGGAACAGAATGATAGGATAGTAAAACACCCAGGACTTGATTGGTTTTGACTGGTAGTAGGAACGGGGGCTTCCTCCAACTCTTGTCTAACTGGCATTAGTAAAGAGGACCTACCGATGTAATGAATAATTTCCTTCTCTATTTGATTAGTAGAAGGCAGGGCTGCAGACAAGAGTGCCCACCATTGTAAACCAATTCATCCATCTAATATGTGACTGACATTAGGCAAAGTAGCCTGCCACTATAATCGAAAATCACCAAGTCGAGTGTGACCGGCAGTAAGCTGACTAACATTAGGAAAAGGGACCTGTCATAATAAGAATAAAACTTAATTTTGATTGCAGTATCGAAGGTGCCTGCCATTATAATGATAACTACTCAACTGGAATATGTCTGGAAGTAGGAAAGGAGGCCTGCAATTGTAACTAAAACTCCTCAAATCTATTGTAACCGGCAGCAGGCAAGAGGGCCTGCATTTATAATGAAATTCCCAACTGGATTGAGAATGCCAGTAGAAGAGTGAGCCTGCCGTTACCATCACAATTCGCACTTCTCCATGCTGTTTATTCGATAACGCTAATAGACATGCTTTTTAATAAAATCTCACTCGCCGCGTGTACAGTAATCCATATACAATATAGAATACCGTAGCGAAGCACGGGTACATTTGCTAGTAACAAATAATAACGATATTTGAAAATTTAATTTTGCTTGATGATGATGCTTGTTGTTTAAAGGGGCCTAACATCTAAGTCATCGGCCCAAAAATTAAATTTTAGGATTTCTTCTAAACTACCATTTCACCCAGCGTGCATAAAATTAGTTATAGCCAAGAATATATTACTTTATTCTCCGTCTTCATATGCCGATTTTCATTAAATTCTCTTCAGCCATTCTTTCGTAGCATGGTGTTGATATAGACTATGCATGAATATTTTAAATTCATGAATTTATCTGTTATTATAACCGGTACGGTAAAATGATATAAGACCTAAGTGATCGTAAATTTTATTATCTATGAATTTTCATAAGAATGTCCGTGTTATAACAAATTCTTGTAATGAAAATCACTTTTGTCTTGTCGGAGTTTTTATTATCATTATTATTTTGATTATTATTGTTACCGAGTTTTAGTGGTAGGTAGAGGTGAAAGAAGGTGCGGGCGTGAACGGGTCTCAAACTACGGAATCAAAGTTAATGTAAAATTTAACAAGGTTATATTTTCTTTCCAAAATTCAGAAATAACAAGAATGGCAGGTACGGAGTAGCAAGACCACAAGGTACAATTACAGTATTTACAGGATTTGGGCTTCGAGCCCTGAAAACACAATTCTTGAGCAACTAGCCCAACTTTACGATATACAAATTTCAACAACGGGGCAGAAGACCCCAATCAAACCCTGGAGCACTTGCTCCAAATTACACAGTAAAGCCTCCCCGAGGCATACAACACTCAGTTTTCGAAAAAAAAGAGCCACTCGCTCTCAACTGTAAGCCTCTCCCAGGCCACACCAAACTCCACCTTCAAGCTGTCCTCAACGGACATAAACACAGGGGTAAAATACCCAATCTACTGAGGCCTATTAATTAAAAAAGGAAAATTACACGGCCTCTAAAATACCAACTTGAAAGGAGGCTCTCCGCACTCCTAATACACTTTATTTAAAACCTACTTGGCGCTAGGCCGTTAAAGCAAGGGCTAATCCCATACTACAGAGGTGAATTAGAGAAGACCAATTTACATTACATTAACGAAGAATAGGTTAAGAAAAAATAAGTTCACCTCAAAACAATATGATTGGGAGCTCGAGAGGGTTAAGCACTCTCTATCCCGCTATGCAGTTTAAAAGATGGAATAGATACAAGTTTCTTTACATTTTAAGGAAGGTTACATAATGGAAAAACTTCGGACCCGCCCCGAGAGTTAAACTGCTGAGCAAGCAAGAAAAGAAGTAATTAATCGGCCATTACCTGGTTGTTGACTGTCGCCGAAGAAAGAGGCGCTTCTCGCCCCCTGCTATGTACTTTACACACTGAAAGATGGAACAGAAGTGGCGCAGAGACCCAAAAATCAGCAGTTTATATACTCTCGCGGAAGGTTCTAGGCGTTAGGGGAATGAGAACACCCGCCCACAATCACTTTATTGGAGAAAAAAGAGAAACCCCTACACAAGATGAAGAAGAAACACATTATTGGTGGAAAATTAAGTTAAGAAATTCGGGATTGGCTAGATTTAAAACAAGGGGAAAGAAAGGGTTAATATTGCCAACTTAACTAATGACTGAAAGAAATTTAGCAAAGAACAAATTTTTGAAATTACATTTTCTCCAAAAAAAAAACAGTTCTTTCACTTCCCACCAGGGTGCACTATTGTCGATCTTCAGTAGTGTCCTCTAGAAGAGAAAGTTCACACTTCTTACTTCAAGCAAAACAAAAACACATCAAAAATGACACAGTTCTAAAACTCCAAAATTTCCAGGTAGTGACATCTTCTGAGAAAGTAGAAAAATACCGTCAATAAAGTTCAGACTTCCTCCAGCAGAGGAGTTTCAACTGGCGCACATTTAGAATTAGCGGCGTGGAGGTGTACCGCCCTTTACAGACCTCCCCCCCCCCAAAGGTTCCTCCAGGGGTGACACATGAAATTTGTTTGAAAGCTAGGTCCAAGTTTTGATGTAGATGTGGAGATTAATTGCCGAAAAATTTAAAAGATTCTCTTAATGTGGTTTGATTCAGTTTCAAAATTTTGTTGTTGCAGGTGAAGTAAAGTCTTTATGGTTGTAGAAGTGGAATTCAGAAGATAAACTTTTAATACTTGAAAGTGAAGAAAAAATTTTGCAATGTCCACCAAATATTGCTGTTGAATTCCCAAGTGTAGTCATTGCTTATAGTAACTGTTCATGTAGTTGATGTTGATTAAGTTGGATGGCCAGACCGGCCGTTGCAGCTTGCGTCCAAAGGAGGCCGCTCGGACCCCTCAAGTACCCTGAGATACCGCTCGCCCGCACTATGAGGGGAGCAGTGGTGTTGAAACACGCCGCGCCCGCGGTGAAGATATACAGGCTGCGGGCAAGTAGCAGGTCGTGCGCCGCACATCAGCCTTGGCCGGGAGGAGAGCTCCGGCTCGCCGTGCACATGTCGTCCTCGCTGGGGTCGAGGGGGCCCGTCCTCGAACCCAGTCGCGGCACAGCGCCGCGCGGCTGCGGGGGCACTGAAACATTAAAGCTAGGCGGCAGAATATTGTTGGACCATCATCTTTTTTGAGGGCACAGGCTTGGTGGAGAGGTTGAGGGGCCAGCGGCGTGCAGATATCCATGGCATTTAATAGAAGCAAGCCACAGTGTGTATAGCAGGAGACGGGAGCGTGGTAATGGCCGTGGTAAGGACAGAATGGCAGATTAACAAATCGGGGGAGGTTTACAAAAATGCTTAAATATGAAACCAAATTTTATAGAAGGGGCAGAAGGCCTTAAAAGTGAAGCTCAAAAAATATAACCTTCATATTCCTTTCAAAATAATATGAAGCAAGTTAACACAAAAATTTACACTGGTTTCACCTGTGACAGGTGAACCCTAAATATCCTCTCGGTAGCTGGATTACTTAATAACAACGTAACCGGCGTAAGAAAATCCAGAATGATACAAGGCCCATGAAATCTGGGGGCAAGCTTGCCCGCGGGAACAAAGTTCTTGACCATAACTTGGTCACCTACCTTCAAAGCGGTGGGTCTCCGTCCACGATCATACCTTTCCCTAACCTTTTCATGAGATACCTTAAGATTGGCTTTAGCCTTCTTCCAAAGATCTTTGATGTTGTCCGGATCTATTGTCTCGGGTAGAATGTCACTCAGAGACCAGAGGTTAGAGAGCGGCGTGTTGGGAACAAACTTGAACATCAAAGAGGCTGGAGTAAATTTATGTGATTCATGAACCGCCGAATTCAAAGCAAAAGCTAACCAATGCAGGGACGTGTCCCACCTGGAATGATCTTCATGATGATAGGCAATAAGCGCAGACCTGAGATTACGATTAACCCGTTCAGCCAGAGATGGTTGAGGGTAATAAGCAGAAGTAGTTACATGAGAGATGGACAAGTCAAAGCAGAATTTACGAAATAAATTAGATGTAAAAGCCTTAGCATTGTCAGATACAATATATTGGCACGGACCAAAAGAAGCAAAAATAGAATTTAAGCAAGTAATGGTGGACTGAGCGGTAGCCAGCTTAGTCGGAAATAACCAGGAAAATCTTGTAAAACCATCTACACATACAAAGATGAATTTGTTGGCATGTCCCTTCGACTGGGGGAAGGGTCCTACATAATCGATATACAGGCGTTCCATGGGGCGCGACGCTTGATGCGAAGACAGAAGGCCTACCTTGGTGGACATGGTGGGTTTACTAAGCAAACAAGATTTACAAGCTTTTACAAGTTCACGGATTTCACCGTCCATACCTTTCCAAATGAACATTTCACGAATCTTCTCACGAGTTTTAAAGATTCCAAGAAGCCCCCCTAATGGGGTCTCATGATAGTATTTGAAGATCATAGGCACAAGAACAGCTGGAACGACAACTTTCATCATCTTATCATGCCTCGAAGGGCAACATAGAACACCATTCCTCAGAACATAAGGGACAACATGTTCCCCAGAAGAAAGGGTTTCCATTATCGGAGCCAGCGTCGGATCTTCACGTTGGTATTTCTCGATATCCCTAAAGAGCATGGGAGCATCTGTTAAGATGGCATTAACACCAGATAGTATGGACTCGGGAGGTGATGAACTGTTGGCCAGTTCGTGGGTCTCGACGTCGTTGGAAAACATACGGCTGAGTCCATCAGCAACAACATTTTCGGTACCTCGGATATGCCTGACATCGAATTGGAAGGCAGAAATACGGATGGCCCAACGGGCTATACGACCAGTACGACGCGGCCTACCTAAGACCCAGCTTAGGGCTTGATTATCTGTCTCCAGGTCGAATTTGACATGTTCCAAATAGAGACGAAACTTCTCTAAGGCGAATAAGACTGCCAAACCTTCGAGCTCATAGATGGAATACTTTGCTTCTTGAGCCGACAAGGTCCTAGATGCATAGGCGATGGGTCGCCTCCCTAGTTCAGTCTCTTGAAGAAGGACTGCAGCTACTGCTGACGACGACGCGTCGGTTTGGACGATGAATTTCTTCGAGAAATCAGGCATAGCAAGTACAGGGGCATTACCGAGAGCTAATTTAAGATCTTCAAAAGCGGCTTGTTGAGAAGGTCCCCACTCGAATTTGATGCCTTTCCTACGAAGAAGGTTTAAGGGCGCCGCTCTATTAGCGAAGTTAGGAATAAACTTCCTGAAGAAATTCACCATACCAATGAACCTGGCGATACCTTTAATGTCCTTGGGAGGTTTAAAATCACGGATGGCCTGTGTTCTAGAATGATCGACTGCTACACCATCAGGTGACACAATATGCCCTAGGAATGACATAGAGGGCTTAGCAAAGGCAACTTTGGACAACTTGACAGTTAACCCAGCCTTACGAAGGCGATCGAGAACTTCTCGCAGATGATCTAGATGTTCTTCAAAAGTTTCTGAAAATACGACGACATCATCCAAGTAGTGATATAAGTACTCAAATTTGATGTCGGAGAAGACCCTATCTAGTAGCCTAGTGAGTACAGCTGCTCCCGTGGGGAGCCCGAAAGGCACGCGGTTGTATTCATACAAATTCCAGTCCGTGGCAAACGCTGTAAGATGTTTAGACTCTTCGGCAAGGGGAATTTGATTATAGGCCTGATTCAAGTCCAAGATAGTAAAGAACTTGGCCTTACGAAACCATGAAAAACAAGAATGAAGGTCGGGAAGGGGCACAGATTGCAACACCACCTTCCGATTGAGAGCCCTATAATCAATGACAGGCCTGAAGCCTCCTTGGGTTTCGGGACTAGAAAGATAGGTGACGAATACGCCGACTTAGAGGGCCTAATAATACCGTCCTTCAACATCTGATCGATGATTTCTTTCAATGCCTTCATTTTAGGTGGAGATAGCCTGTAAGGTGGAAAACGGCAGGAATCGAATCCGTGACCTCGATTTTGTATTCAATAAGGTCAGTAACACCAAGAGTATCGGAGAACACCTCTGGAAATGATTGACATAATTTACGAATACTATCAGCCTGCTCCTCAGGTAGATGTCTAAGGTCTAACAATATCTCTTCCTGGGTAGGCAAAATAGATGAACATGATACAGAATTACACTTTAACAAGGGAATTTTACAATTGGACGCAAATTTGAATGTGCACGACTTACTCAGAAGATCGAGCACAAGACCAGTGTGAGAAATAAAGTCAGCTCCCAATATGATGGGGCAAGACAGGTGCTTAGCCACAAACAATTTAATTTTCCATGTAAATTTAAAGATACGAATTTTGACATTTACAGAACCGAGAATTTCTAATGGAGAAGAATTAGCCGAAACATATTGGACAGGAGATGAGCCATAGTCAGGTAGTTTACAAACAGATTTCAATTTAGAATACCATTGATCCGAAATAACAGAACAAACGCTGCCTGAATCTAAGAGAGCTGTTACAGGTTCATTATTTAACTCAATCTTAAGAAAAGGAACCGGTGCGGGGGTATCCGCCGCAATCCTAAGACACTCCTTGGGGCATTCAAGGGATGGATTTGAAGATTGAAATTTCCCTGATTTTTCGATCTGTTTACCCGGGGCTGAGTCTCGGGAAGATGGATTAATCGACTCAGCCGAAGGCACTAGTCACTTTATATTGTTGTTGGAAGTTGCACCAGAAGTTGAGCAGGAGGGGGTGCTATTCGAATTGGGACAATTCTTGGCAATATGTGAGAAAGCCCCACATTTAAAACAGCCTTGTGATGAACCAGCTCCATTCCTTGTCACACTAGATTTGAGCAATGGGCACTTGTTCCGAAGGTGGTCGGGCGACCCGCAAGCATAGCATTTACGGGGTGTGACTGATCGGCGAGGTGGAGGCCGAGTATTACTAAAAGAAGGCGGGGATTCTTTCGCGACACGCAATGAATCGGCGTATCTAACTCCTTCCGCTGAGACGGCCAATGCCTCAAGTTCAGAGAAGGTTTGCGGGCACGCCGCGAAACACAAATATGACCTATAGGATGGTGAAATGCCTTCCACAATGGCTTGTACAATCTGGTCCTCCGGAAAGTGAAGAGCAAACACCCTAGTATAGAATTTAATATCTTGGATGAAGTCAGCCAAGTTTTCATCCAAACGCTGTACACGATAATAGTACTTCTGAATAAGGGAGGACCTTGCCCTAGCCGGGATGAAGTTAGCTAGCAAGTGGGCGTGGAAGTCTTCAATTGATGATTGCTCGGCAATGGCTCTTACTATTTTGTCAGAGAGAATACCAATTGCATAAGGATAGATAATTTGCAAAATTTGACATGGAGAAAGAGAAAACACAAGGGCATGATCCTGAAATTCAACTAGAAATCTTAAAAATGAAATTACGTCACTGGTGGTATTAACGGAAAACTTAGAGATACCTCTGAGCAACATTGCCAATGGATGAGGCAAGCTGCTAAACCCGGGTGACATAGTAGATAAAGGTTTCAATGGCAAGGAAGTTAATTCAGAACGTACATTATTTAACGAGTTACGGCGTTCAGACTCGTCCAATGGGGCAGAGGTTGTTTGAGCAGCAATGGTTTTCCTATTTGCTTCTCCCTTAGGAGGCTCTTCCTCACTACCTACATTCACAGATTTATCTGTGGACTTCGTTACGCTGACCATGTCACACCGTCTTACACGCGGCTCGGGTGGCTTCGCCTGCAAGAACGACGCACACTTCATACTCTTTGCTTCTTGCATACTATTCTTAAAAGTTCTCAACCAGCCTATCTCCGTGATCGAATGAAGCTCCTCTCCACAGACCATAACAAAAATACCCGATCCTGCAGCACCATGTGTTTATCCCTTCCTGTACACAGAACAGAAATCTACACGAAATAATTCACCGTTACCGCAGCCCGACAATGGAATCTCTTACCAGTGGACGTTAGAAGCATGTCCAGCAGCTTAGCTTTTAAACATGCCTGTGTCGAAATACTAGGTAAACATGCATGAATCATCAAATTATGACCTGAAAACACCTACTCCTACCGCCTCTTCATCATCATTTCCCTCTTCCTTTCACAGATATTCTTCTTCTTCCTCTTCTTCTACTTCTTACGAATCCTTCTCTTCACCTCTCAACTGAAGGCGATATTTCGGTGTACTGTAGAAATGTATATATTTTCTAAACTTTTTCTTAAGTAGTTGTTATAGTACTCATTATTCATAATGATATTCTTAGTACTCATTATTCATAATTATATTCTTAGTACTCATTATTCATAGTTATATTCTTAGTACTCATTATTCATAATTATACTCTTAGTACTCATTATTCATAATTATATTCTGCACTTTACGTACGATTTATATTATATAGATGATATGATTTTTTTTAAAGTGTGGTTACTTTTGTTAATGGTATTACTGTTACTATTGTCCATATTATCATATTATTGTCATCAGTAGTTATTATTAAGTGTTCTAGGTTAAGACTGGTTAAGTGTAAGAAAGGGAGTACATCCCTAACTTTGCCAGGATAAATAAAACATATTACTTACTTACTTACTTACTTACTTCACTGTGGTGGGTTGATCAATTTTGGGAGGAACTTCCCCAGTTAACAATTGAGTGACCTTGCTAGATAATTCAGAAATATTCTCAAGCAGCGTACTAGCTTCCTTCTTCTGAACGTCATTCAACTTTAGAGACAACAGATCGTTAACTCTATTTGAAAAATGAAACAGCCTAGCTTGCACACGCTTAATTTGATTAGGAGAAGGATCATTTTCATCAAAAAAACTAACTACAGAAGCTAGCCCAGTAGTATTCTCCGTGATCGTGGAAAGAGAGTCGTCAATTTCTTTCTCTCCCAAATTGGGGATGGAAATGGGCAAATCTAGGGACTCTCTAAGCTTGTTTGTGTCTACTGCAACCGTGCCTCCAGATTGCACATTTCTAATAGTTAATTCATAGATTAACTCCTCCTTGCGCAAATAGTTAAGATGGAGAACATCGCGAGGGCCGGGCATGATGACAGAACAATTTTGAAAAAATCAAAAAAAAAATTCCAGCAACTGAGAAAATTGTTAGAGTTCGGAACAAAACAATGTTTAGCCGTCAAAAGGGGCTAAAATGAGACCCATTCAACCACGCTCTGCTACCACTGGTTACCGAGTTTTAGTGGTAGGTAGAGGTGAAAGAAGGTGCGGGCGTGAACGGGTCTCAAACTACGGAATCAAAGTTAATGTAAAATTTAACAATGGTATATTTTCTTTCCAAATTTCAGAAATAACAAGAATGGCAGGTACGGAGTAGCAAGACCACAAGGTACAATTACAGTATTTACAGGATTTGGGCTTCGAGCCCTGAAAACACAATTCTTGAGCAACTAGCCCAACTTTACGATATACAAATTTCAACAACGGGGCAGAAGACCCCAATCAAACCCTGGAGCACTTGCTCCAAATTACACAGTAAAGCCTCCTCGAGGCATACAACACTCAGTTTTCGAAAAAAAAGAGCCACTCGCTCTCAACTGTAAGCCTCTCCCAGGCCACACCAAACTCCACCTTCAAGCTGTCCTCAACGGACATAAACACAGGGGTAAAATACCCAATCTACTGAGGCCTATTAATTAAAAAAGGAAAATTACATGGCCTCTAAAATACCAACTTGAAAGAAGGCTCTCCGCACTCCTAATACACTTTATTTAAAACCTACTTGGCGCTAGGCCGTTAAAGCAAGGGCTAATCCCATACTACAGAGGTGAATTAGAGAAGACCAATTTACATTACATTAACGAAGAATAGGTTAAGAAAAAATAAGTTCACCTCAAAACAATATGATTGGGAGCTCGAGAGGGTTAAGCACTCTCTATCCCGCTATGCAGTTTAAAAGATGGAATAGATACAAGTTTCTTTACATTTTAAGGAAGGTTACATAATGGAAAAACTTCGGACCCGCCCCGAGAGTTAAACTGCTGAGCAAGCAAGAAAAGAAGTAATTAATCGGCCATTACCTGGTTGTTGACTGTCGCCGAAGAAAGAGGCGCTTCCCGCCCCCTGCTATGTACTTTACACACTGAAAGATGGAACAGAAGTGGCGCAGAGACCCAAAAATCAGCAGTTTATATACTCTCGCGGAAGGTTCTAGGCGTTAGGGGAATGAGAACACCCGCCCACAATCACTTTATTGGAGAAAAAAGAGAAACCCCTACACAAGATGAAGAAGAAACACATTATTGGTGGAAAATTAAGTTAAGAAATTCGGGATTGGCTAGATTTAAAACAAGGGGAAAGAAAGGGTCAATATTGCCAACTTAACTAATGACTGAAAGAAATTTAGCAAAGAACAAACTTTTGAAATTACATTTTCTCCAAAAAAAACAGTTCTTTCACTTCCCACCAGGGTGCACTATTGTCGATCTTCAGTAGTGTCCTCTAGAAGAGAAAGTTCACACTTCTTACTTCAAGCAAAACAAAAACACATAAAAAATGACACAGTTCTAAAACTCCAAAATTTCCAGGTAGTGACATTTTCTGAGAAAGTAGAAAAATACCGTCAATAAAGTTCAGACTTCCTCCAGCAGAGGAGTTTCAACTGGTGCACATTTAGAATTAGCGGCGTGGAGGTGTACCGCCCGGTACAATTATTATTATTATTATTATTATTATTATTATTATTATTATTATTATTATTATTATTATTATTATTATTATTATTATTATTATTATTATCAAGAAGTCAAAAATAACTACGCGTAATATACAGTATTTGTATCATGGAGTGATGAATTTTACCAGGAACGTTAAATTCTATAACAGAATTGCCAAATGTTTTCACATGTTGTCTAGAAAATAAACATGACTCTGCATTTGATATGTGTTAACGTTATAATAACACTATAATCAATGTTTGTATATCAAATCGAACACAAAGTAAAAGCCATGATGTAGTTAGAAATTCTCAAAAACGTTGGACTTCATCGGTCATTAGCCTGGACGCACTTGTTACGGGACAATGTTTGATCTGGCTACAAATAGCCTGCTATTGAATTATAAACTCTCCACTCCAAATATGAACTCAGTGACCCTAATCAGCTAGAATGGTTGTCGATGTATCGGTGGTTCGCTGAAGCAGCTGCAAAGAGCTCATTAATAGCCAGCTTTTCAAAAAGTCACGTGATACATGCAATCACACGGTACCAAAATATTTTAAACTCATCGTGTTTACCATTCGTCTTGCTTTCTTAAAATAATATAACGGACTAGCCACCTTTCCTGTCGTTGGCGGGTTTGCTGAATTGGAACGGTACTGCCATGTATGGGAGATGAGTGGTAGCAGAGTTAGAACATTCTACAACTAACAACAGTCAACCAGTAGAATTTTACTGATATAACGGGTAAATTTCATGGTCGGCTCTGGATCAATAAATAAATTATCTTCCGGATTGAAGGATGTGGTCGAATTGGGTTAGTCACTAACCTGCAAGCCCGAAAGATCATGTCTTCCTTACATTTTCATATCGAGAAATTTCTTGGCTAGAGTCCTATATGGAGTTGGCGTCATCATTTTCCGGACACCATTGTAACCGTACTAACAATACGATTATAACCACGGCAATAAGTGTTCGTCATCTATATACAGAGTGTCGCAAAGAACACCGACAACGTTTAGTATGTTGTGCAGGAAGTCAAACAAATCCGTTTACAAGAAGGAACCCATTTCCAGAAACGTACGGCTTGGATGCTACAGCGCATCGAAGTGTGAGATGTGTGTGCTTTCCTCATGTCGTCAACAAATCCAACATGAGTAGCACATCGGGCCCATTACAAACGGAGTTCGAACTGCGTACCTTCTACGTCATTGCAAAGCCTACATCGGTGGTGCTGAGCCTCGCGCACATGGCCCAAAACGTGCTTTTTTTTTTTTTTTTTTTTTTTTTTTTTTTTTTTTTTTTTTTTTTTTTTTTAAGAATTTCAATCGCTCCATGGACTCGAGAAATAAGGTCCACCACTGACGTTACACGGTGACATACACCATACTCTTCATATTACCTACGTGGAACTGTCCGGCCTCTCGATGGCCGCGAACGTGGAATGATGTGGGGCACATATGTTTGGAAAACGTTCCGTATATAATCTTGCAGCAGCTCTACCACTGCAATCCGCTCTGCCGTATGCAAGGTCCATGTCGGTCATTTCCACAGCTGTGAACTGGTACATGTCGCACCGCTGTTAACAACGTTACTGCACTGAAAGACTACAGTCTGTAGGATGCTCATCAAGGACTGTGTGGAGGAATGTAGCGCATGCGCAGGAATGTCATTAAGCTGAAGTCGTCCATCCGCAGTACACAGATGGCTAAAGGGTTGCATACCTTCCGTATTAAGACACCAATTCGGAACAAATTGTCACAACCGTTCTCAGACTTCGACGCTCCCCAGCGCCCTAACCGTGCCTTTCCGGACAGGGGCTCCTTCTTGACAACTGCTTAGTCCGCCATTCCGCACAACATACTAAGTCATGTAGCGTGGTCGGAAACATCGTTAATCGGGTATATGATCGTTAGAGGGTTGGTCATACTGATAAATAATTTGGAAATTTAATTTGATATCCCGTGCCGTTGTCATTTTAACAGATGCTGAAGCAAAGAGCTAGAATAACATAGAGAGGCGGAAGCGCTGCCTGGCTGAAGCTAATTGAACCAACGTCCACCATGATTCCAGTTGTAACATAGGGAAGGGGACGTGGCTGTCGAAGGACGAGACATGTTAAAAATACGCACTATAGAATCACTGTTAAAAATTAAAGGCCGTTAGCCGAAAGCGTGTTAATGCGCCAGTTCATCAATGGCGCGAGGCCAACATCACGATCAGCTGATTGTAGGGTAGTTCGAAATGGACATAGGAGAATCGACACACGGTGTCATACGAACAGTCCCCCTGTGGGTGGGGGCGGTAGAATAACACCCACGGTATCCCCTGCCTGTCTTAAGAGGCGACTAAACGGGGCCCAGGGGCTCTAAACTTTGGAGCGTGAGTTGGTGACCACGGGGCCCTTAGCTGAGTCCTGGCATTGCTTCTACTTACTTGTTCCACGCTCCTCACTTTCATCTATCCTATCCGACCTTCCTTGGTCAACTCTTGTTCTTTTACGTGTGGAAGCCTAGGGAGTCTTTCATTTTCACGCCCTTCGTGGCCCTGTCTTCCTTTAGCCGATACCTTCATTTTTCGATATGTCGGACCCCTTCCATTTTCTCTCTCTCTCCTCATACGAACGGGGCATGAAATCAGGAACTCGAGCGTTGCCTTGCTTCGCTGTTGTGGTTAAGCGTAAATTACAATAAAATCCTTGGACAGGAATGCGTATTTTACGAAGGAAATCCTTAAAACGAAAGGGACCTACAATAGATCACAACCTCATTTTGATCATATTTGTAAAAATGTTTCATCCCCATAAATACCACTATAAATGTTTAAGGACTTTATTTATTTATTTATTTATTTATTTATTTATTTATTTATTTATTTATTTATTTATTTATTTATTTATTTATTTATTTATTTATTTATTTATTTATTTATTCATTTATTTATTTAATTTTCGCTGGTTGTTCAACGTCGCACTAACACACCGAAAGTTTTCGGTGACGGAAGGATGGTAAAGGGCTAGAATTGAGAAAGTAGAGTCCATGGCCTTAATTAAGGTACAGCCCCACAATTTGCCTGATGTGAAAATGGGAAACCACGGTAAACCATCTACAAGGCTGACGGCGGTGGGATTCGAACCCATTGTCTCCCGAATGCAAGCTCAGATCTACGCAACCCCGCGGCCAACTCGCTCGGCAAAAGTATTTATTAATGTAGGGAACGTTTTATTGTCCTTTTACCGTATCATACTGGTCGTACTAACTGGAAGGTAACCTTGAAAATTGTCCCTTATGCTATTGGCTTTACGTCCCACCGACACAGATATGTCTTATGGCGACGATGGGACAGGAAAGGGCTAGGACTGGGAAAGAAGCGGCCTTAGCCTTAATTAAGGTACAGCCCCAGCATTTGCCTGGTGTGAAAATGGGGAAACCACGGAAAATCATCTTCAGGGCTGCCGACAGAAGTGTTCGAACCTACTATCTCCCGAATACTGGATACTGGCTGCACTTAAGCGACTGCAGCTATCGAGCCCGGTGTCCCTTATGAAGTGTAGCCTAATTTTAAATATTAATGTGACTGACATCTACAATAAACACTTCATAAATTTCGCAAACATCAGTAAAACTGTATTTAGTGTGCTCGGTGTAAGTCTGACTGAAATGAGCATTCATCAAACCAATGCCCTAGCAAAAGGCACATAGAGTGATACAGAGCCTTCAGGACCCTTGTGGAGAGAAAGAAGAAAGAACCTGATTATCACACTTCAATGAATCATACACTAACACTACATGGCAAAAAAAATGCACAAGTGTAAAGATTAACAGGTACCAAGAAATCATTACTTATGATAAGTCTGAATTAAGGGTATATTATCAATCACCTTGCTCCGATTAGTGCAGCCGTACGCTGAGCAAACCGCTGGCATTCTTGAAGGCAAAAATATAACTTTTCACTTGTTAAAACTCACGATGTTCAGTCGCCACACACAATCTCAATGTCACCTCAACGTATGTTCTTGCGCCAATTCACTTTGCTTTGACAACTCGAAACATGGCTGCCCTTTATAACTTGCCTCTGAAAGGAGCGCTGATGTCAGGCATACAGCCCCTCTATGTTATTCTAGCTCGTGTTGAAATCAGCCAATCACATACATTCGCGGGCGAATTCAAACGGGCTTTGCCGGGCGGTGTTGCTATGTCTGCACTTGGTTTTACCCATTAGTGCATAAAGTTGTCTTTTTGTGTTTTATTTCAATTTATCTAAATATTTATACCCTTAAAATGACAGAAATGCATTCCAACAATCACAATGTTCACACAAGTGATACATCGGACGCTATGTGCTCAGGTCAGTACAACAACACTAGTTACTCAGCCTTACAATGTACAATAACGCTGCAAACTAGGCAGTGTTACCTTATACAATTTCCACTACAGACTTATCACAATACAGTATACGCTACTCTATTTACGTTTATGTATTTAATGATTGTGATATTCACAGATTAATTTTGGGTGAATTCCATATTGGTGAAGCTGATCCACTTTTTGGATGCCTTTCTTTTAGGACGTGAACAGCTTTCGTTGTGGTACAGACCCTTTGCACTTTTCTTTATGCTAGACCACTTCAATGCATCGCTTATCTTCATCTGTTTGTAGTTCGTACCAGCAGTGACAACAGTAACGCATCACCACAACTCCTGTAGTCATCTGATCCCCATTCGTCTTCTTTTTCCTGCCCACCTTTCTTCGAAGGAGGCACTTCTATGTCTGGTTTTCTTGAAATGTCCCTGTTGCACTTATTCCCTTTGAAGCCAGATGGTTTAGCATTTTTAGAGATGTAAAGTCAGAGAATAGTGTTTGCCCCCAGTCTGACTCAGTTTCATCTGCATCCATGAGAGGTAGGACTACATTTCCACCAAGCCCAAATTCTTTCGGCCTTTCATTTTATATTGCAGTTTTGCGCATCTCTGATTGGGGGCGAGGGCAGCAAACACAGACAGTCACTAAATGAGATTTAGACTGCAGATGTAGATTGTGATCTTGTCCACTTTGGGGTTTCTCCCTGTGTGTTATAATTCAACTTACTAATGTTTTTGAATATTCTATCAGGTACATCGGAAACGGAGGTACTGGCCTAATCTTATGTATGACTTTTTCATGTTCTGTAGAAGCAAATTACCCTCCAGATTCACTGGGAAGTAGATTTCTACCAAGGTAATTTTGATCATCCTGATACTCATCTATCATTATCATCATCCATTTCACATTCGTCTTCAGGAGGTTTGATGTGCTGTTCCTCTTCAAATGTTGGTTCATTTTCCAAAACTTCCATGTTTCACTCACCATCAAATTAGTAAGGGAATACAATAGACAATAGGACACCTTGTGCATAGCGTCCGATTTTCAGCACAGCTATATTTACAAGTCTCTGTCATCACAATAATAAGACTCACATCTTCTTGTGTTGGTAGATTCACAGGAGTGTCAACAATATGAACCATCGCGAAATTTACAATTATGGGAAATAAAATAAAAATCTCGCCTGTTGCATAAAACTCTGTTCTATGTTGCCGCCATGCTCGCAAAAAGTGTGATTCAACAATGAATGGTACGGAAGAAAAATAACGTATTTTGGTTCCTGTTAGCTACAGCCTTTCTGAAGCACAGAGAAGAACCATACGATTGATTGATTGATTGATTGATTGATTGATTGATTGATTGATTGATTGATTGATTGATTGATTGATTGATTGATTGATTGATTGATTGATTGATTGATTGATTGATTGATTGATTGATTGATTGATTGATTGATTGATTGATTGATTGATTGATTGATTGATTGATTGATTGATTGATTGATTGATTGATTGATTGATTGATTGATTGATTGATTGATTGATTGATTGATTGATTGATTGATTGATTGATTGATTGATTGATTGATTGATTGATTGATTGATTGATTGAAGTACGTAGTAGCTACGTAGATATAAAAGGACCCGGAAACAATATTGTACGTACACGTTATGTGTACGGAGCTGATGAATACGATGTCTGTATGCACTAGAAAGGTATGAACAATCCTGGCAGGGTAAAAGCATTCGGAAGCAAATCTATATATATAAAATAAGAGTTTTGTCTGTACATTGCTCAGAATTTGAAAATAATGGTATTTCTGTATCTGTCATGTCCATAGTAACAGGAAAATGCAATTTTTACTTTTCCGTAATTTCTGTCTGTCTGTCTGTCTGTCTGTCTGTCTGTCTGTCTGTCTGTCTGTCTGTCTGTCTGTCTGTCTGTCTGTCTGTCTGTCTGTCTGTCTGTCTGTCTGTCTGTCTGTCTGTCTGTATGTATTGTGCCCTTTTAAGGCACCAAAATGCGGTGATCTCTTCTCTCTTCTATGCGCCGGCTGCTCCTGTAATAAATGACATATAAAATCATACTCACCGCTGCATGTAGACTCTTCTTTCTCAGTCGTGCCCGTTCGATATCCCCGGTGAGGCCACCTGCTGATTGAGGAGTGAGGGAATGAAAAGAAGGGGTAAACTAACTAAAATGACGGTACCCAAGACTGAATTAAAGTGTAAATAAAAGACTAATTTATTCAAATAAAATGCAAAGTGCTGAAAATGAAACGTAAATTGAACTAGTGAAAAGTGTAAACAAAGGAAAATAAATGACTAATAAAATATTAAAGATTGAAGGTCTGCCTTCTAAAATAATCATAACTGCCTGAATAAACTGACTGAAGGTCAAACACCTTAATTAAAATACGCCAGACTATCTTGACACTGTCTTCAAGTTGAATAAAATGACTCCGTTAAACTCTGGTCAGAAAAACCACCTTCTTGAATTTACAAAATATCTAACAGAGAAACTATCTCTCTAAATAAATTAATGAATAGTTGACTCACAAAAAGTAAATTAAATTCTGTTACGTCGATCAATCCACTGACTTGTAAAAGTTATAAAATGTTTAACACATGTAGGCTCATTTGGGAAGAATACCCAACTTTAAATAAACATGGACTGCACTAAACAAGTGTATCACTTAAGGAAATAGTTCTTAGAAAAACAGAACAAAACAACCATGAACATCACTTCATTTCCTACATAACCGTCGTCTCATTCAAATACCTCATGATTAAACAAAATTAATTATCGCAACATTACTCTGAGTGTATCCAACCACTCATCTACACGTTAGACTTCACTTGCTTGACTGTGATAAACTGGACTTCTTAAAATAACAAAATTAGGCCAAGTGCCTGATGTTAACATTATCGAATGATAGCGATCCTTGTACATTAAAATTTCTATTGACTTTGCCGCTAACTGCATTTCATCATTAATTCATATTTGTGGTATACCCACTAGATGGAGGCAGATACCATCTTATTTACCATTTCTTGCGGCAGTTTTATACAATTGGTTTATTTAAAGATCGCCTCATTTCAAAATAAAAATGTAGTGGATTTTAAAAGAAAGTTTGGTAATTACTTGGCTGCCTGGTATGAGCATACCACTACTATTTCGACTGTGACATAATCGATGACCTCTAGATCTAACCTCTAACATCTTATTTACATCATTACATTAATTAACGGAGAAACACTGCTCCGACAAAACATACAGAAATCAAAACAAACTAGCCTAGCTGCACTTATCTATTTACAACAACAAAATATAAATAATTCACATGCGCTTGCGTCCTACAAATACGGTAAAAGTTACAAACAGCAAAGAAGACAAATAAACAAAACTGGATCCCACCATCGCGGCCTACTGGAAATTAACAAGGATAGAAATGCGCAAACAAACTCGGCGTTACCAGAAAAATATACCCCGCTGCGAGTAGCAAAAATATTGCGAATTTGACGGCAATCTCAAAATTTCAGACGACAAATGTCTGGACATAACATTATTTAACCTTGATGGAAAATTTTACTGTAATTTCACGTCATCCGTGACTGCATAAAATATTCAAAACACATTGACTCGTCGCTCCGTTCACATTGTACACTGGCTAGCATTATTATCGAGCATCTATTCTCCCTGGAATTATTTAACAAATACAGGCTCCTGCCTGTAGTATCATAACCCATGTCGTAACACATTTAACGCACGTGGTTAAATTCTTCATTTCACACTTCTTATTTATTCATTATTCGCGACGTCATTAATATTCATATTCTCACAGTACAGCCTCGCTCGTACCCGGCGGGCAAAAATATCTGTCGTGCACATTACGACTTCTCATGTAAATTCAAAACATGGTTCAACTATCATATTTCCATCATCAACGTAGATCATCAGGGATATTAAATCTAGCTCAAAATCTCTCGATCATTCACTGTTAACACATCACAAAAATCACAGAGCTGACTCATCAATGGCGCTCATTGTTACTATATTAAAAAAAAAACAAGTGACGAGATTGCCTCTCAAAACACAAATGTTGAAACGTGCGCAACCGCAACTACAGAAATAAATATACGCGTCTACCCAAAAATCGTCGCAAAAATACGCGGGATAAATACAAATCGAAACCGGTCATCTAAAGGATGATTCCGCCACATAAAACAAAACTGAAATGCGCAAAACGGCAAAATAAACATTGAAAAACATCGCGGCGGTGTCCATAACATCAAAACTCCAACAAAGAAAAATATGACTCACAAAACAATCGATCTAAAATCATGATGAACAATAAAAAAAAATCAACTGGCATTACACTCGTAGATCAAAACAATAGCTGCCTAACTGTCAAAATGACATCCTACAGAAAATCAACCGTAAACACGCAAACAAACATCTACTTAAAACAAAGAGCACAAAAATAAGCCTATCTGAAAGTGCAACATAAACATAATTATTATTATTATTATAATTATTATTATTATTATTATTATTATTATTATTATTATCAGAATTATAAAACTGTGAATTATTTACAACCCTACCTAGTACTCTAAAACTACACTGATCATCGATTTTGCCACGGTACTACATATTATTTACATGATTTAATTATGCTCATACCTGTATGGTGGAAGCAGGTCAGTTCACCCACCGGGCCCCGTCATGGTGGAAATTAGAATTCCATCTTCAGGTTGATGTGGTATTCCAGATTTTTATTACACA
This sequence comes from Anabrus simplex, assembly GCF_040414725.1. NCBI lineage: Eukaryota > Metazoa > Arthropoda > Insecta > Orthoptera > Tettigoniidae > Anabrus > Anabrus simplex. The sequence continues at coordinate 36,190,018 of NC_090270.1, read as the reverse complement.
CGCAAATTTGACACATTCTTGCCATGCCGTGACACACGATTATATTAGCATAAAAACACTCGCATTTCTCTCACTCCCGTGAAAGTTTAGAAGATGCCGCTGCAGCCTCCTGCTTGCTGTGTAGATGAAGGTCGCCTCGCTTCCTACCTGCAAACCCTGCTGGCCTTCCTTCGCTCCCTCAGCTTTGTTTACCTACAGCTTATAGTACGTTCACCTTACTGGGACATAACTTTCCCCTCAAGGTTTGCCATTGCGGCATCCATTGAATAAAGTCAATCACCTTCCCGTCTGTATTACTAGTCTCTGCCCATAAACATCTCGCTTGCCAACAGTTTATTGAATGGTAGAAACAAGCTAAAATGCAGTTTATGTTGTGGAGAAAATTTTATACTGATCTCACATGTAACACTCCCCACTGGTTAGAAATGTTTTTATGTAAACCTGCTGGAAACATGGACTTGTTTCCCTCGACTAGTAATGTGAGTTCATTTAAGTTGAAAGTGTAATTCTTCCCTACACTCGCTGCATTTCCAGTAAAAGTCTGTGAAAGTGTTCATTTCCTGAAATGCTATTCTCTCACGTAAATACAACAAGGCTTTCTAAATGCCTACAAGTGTCTAATCGCCTTCATACCAGCCAAAATAAGACTGACTAAATGCATTTTGCTGAACAGTCTGTCACTCTGTCAAAACGTAGATTCACTGAGAATACTGAAGTAACACAAAAAGTACTCAAGACAATAACTGAGAGTATTCAAAACAACTGTGAACTGAGAACTTTAGAAACACTTGAGAGTGACTCAAACACTGAGAGTTAACTGAGTTAGACTCCAAACACACTGAGAGTTCGACCCTGTGGTCGCTGGGTTTTATAAAATTTTCCCCCACCACCAGGAAAATAGTTCCGTGGAAGGGATGTGGCGTAATAATCTAGTCCTTGGGAGCGCTTTCTCGTACATCCGTAGGTTATGGTTTTCAAATTTTATACACAAAACTTCCTAAATTCTGTCCGACTCACATGTGATATTGCGCCGCGGAAAATGATCATAGAATAATCCACACGATGATGCGCGTCATTGGTGTTATTTTCTTCCGGTGGATGGTCTCATTCAGCCATCATGGCTCCTTCTTCTGGGTTCACTTACTCCTCCGTTTGAAGTTGAATTTTATTAATTAGGCACTGATTAATCACAGATTGGCACTGATAATTCACCAAATATTACAACGAAGTTAGGACACTGTTTTTCACTACCACCTCGGGCTTCAGATCGCGAGATACTGATAGTAGATCTCCCGGTATGACAACTCATTCAAATTTAGCATATTCCGATTGGCTGAGACTTTCGCGCTCTTCCAAAACGTAGTGCCTCCGCTTCCTCCCACGAATTGGCGGTTACAGTCGTTGGTCCTCTATTGTCCTAGCTAAATAGGTCAGGCTTCACCGCGTGCCTTTTTCATGAGAGCGGACAGCAAGTGACCACTCCCCGGCGGTGTCATAAAATTTATTGGACGGGTGGTTTACAATCTGGTCGTGTCTGGAGAAGAGTTTCGTGGATTCTCTCGCCGTCAGGCTGGCGCCAGAAAGTTCCTTTGTGCCTACTAGTTTCACAGCCTCACTGTGGTATCTCAATGTGAAATATTCAATTTTAATTAAGAATTAAATTAGGCAAAATCGCTTATGGGTGCAATGCCCCCTTACGCCGTTAGAAATCTTACGCGATAGTGGAAGATTTCTTAATTCAACCATGATATTTTAGACATACTTGCAGCCATAAGCGAATGTATACTTCTGACTATAAAGTATACCTCTGCTTATGTCTGAGTTTTTCTCTGATTTCTCTCTCTAAAAGTTTGTTCTCTTTCTCGAGGTCATCTGCAATCTGTTTCATGACTGCTAGGATCTCGGCTGAGTTCTGTTCGCATTTCGGACAATTCTCTTCTGTCTGTTGACCTGTCTCAATCTCGAAATGACTGTCGTCTCCTGGGTTTGTTGATAGGGTTTCCTGGTCATCTTCTTCTTCTGCTTCGGTACACGGGTCATCATCATCATCTTCTTCTTCTGCTTCGGTACACGGGTCATCATCATCATCTTCTTCTTCTGCTTCGGTACACGGGTCATCATCATCATCTTCTTCTTCTGCTTCGGTACACGGGTCATCATCATCATCTTCTTCTTCTGCTTCGGTACACGGGTCATCATCATCATCTTCTTCTTCTGTGCCGGAACTTGCGTCTTCTCCTGCGTTTGAGCTCCTTGGTTTCTCCACGAGATTTACTTGAGCTGCGCCTGGTGCTATTTTATATGTTCGAAGATTTGCTGCATTCATAATCACTTCATTCTCCCCATCTAAACTACTAATTTTATATGCATTGTTTTGCATATCCTGGACAATGCGGTAAGGACCGATGTACAATGGTGCGAATTTTGCATAATACTTCCTTTCAGGATCGGAGATGGCTGGTCTACGGATCAATACCATTTCACCTTCCCTTAATGGCTTGTGGAATTTTTTTTTACGAACTCTCCTCAGCCTGCGGTCAGCTTGCTCTCTTAAGTGTTCTCGTACCTGTTGTATACATAGTTCCGGAGATAATTGGGGTTCAGGCGGACAATTAACGACTGGTCCCCACGTCCTGGCTGGTTGTAAGCCATTATGCACTGTGGCCGGGATTTTCGCTGTTGCTTCATGGACAGTATTATTTATGCAGTCAGTGATCAATGGGAGAATATCGACCCATCGCCAATGTTGTTCTGGGATATAAATTCTGCTGAATTTTGCGATGACTTTCATTACTCTTTCTGCCGGGTTCGACTCTGGGTGACGTGTTGAACTCAGAACATGCTGTATTCCTAATTGCCTTAAACCTGTTTTGAACTCAGCGGAGGTGAACTGTGTTCCGTGATCTGTCAATAATTTCTCCGGTTTTCCCATGGCCGGAATTATTTCCCTATTAATGCATCTTAAAACTGACCTAGTATTGGCCTTTTGCATTGGAGAAAGGTTTGTAAATTTGGAAAATACATCCATGGTGACTAGTATGAACTGATTTCCTCTCCGTGATTTCGGGATTTTTCCATAAATATCCATCGCGAATAACTCACGGGGCTTTGACGGTAGAATGGGAATTGGTTTCTGTTTTAAAAGGTAGGAGTTCGCCTTGACACGCTGGCAAGTGTCGCATGTAACTATTGCATCCCTGACAGTTTTCCTTAGGTCTTTCCAGGTGAAAGTTTCCTGAATTGTGGCGACGGTCTTATCAATACCTCCATGCCCAATAACACGGTGTACATGCCATATTAGCTCTTCTTGTAATTCTTTCGGGACGACAATCTTTAATTTAGTATGATCCTTATCTGCATATTTTAGCAGTTGATTATTTAACAATCTGTACTCTTGTGCGGCCTTGTGAATTTCGTCATAACGAGGGTCTCCTTGTTGAATTGCTCCTTGGAAATACTGGATAAGCGGCTGTAAGATTGGATCAGCCTGTTGAAAGGTTGTTAACTGGCTCAGTCGGAGTAGTACATTTCGGTCTTCCTGGGTTAAGTCCACATAATTTACCTGCTCTTCACGTTTATTTGGGTTCCTGCTTAAAGCGTCTGCCAGAATGTTTGCCTTGCCGGTACAGTGTTCAATGGTAAAATTAAATTGCTGCACGAACAGTGACCATCTAGTAATTCTGTCAGATAAAACAGCTGACTTTAACATGAACGTTAAAGCTTTATGGTCAGTTCTTATGACGATTGAAAATCCATAAATAACTTTCCGCCAGTGCTGTAGGGCTTGGACTATGGCTAGCATTTCCAGCTCTGTAGTGGTGTAGTTCCGTTCGTGCGACCTCAATTTTCTACTGTAAAAGCCTAAATAATCTTTGGTTATACACTCATTGTCCTGTTCCTGGAATAAGACTGCACCTATGCCCACTTTAGATGCGTCTGTCTGAAGGATAAATGGTCTGTTAAAATCAGGATACGCTAATCGTATGCTCCTGGCTAACAGTTCTTTAGTACTTGAGAACGCTGTCTCTGCTTCCTGTGTCCATTTCCATCTGTTATTCTTACATAGCAGGTCTTGTAGTGGTGCTACGACCTCGGTGAAATTTTTACAGTGTTCTCTAAAGAATTGACACATACCAAGGAATTGTCGAACATGTTTCACCTTGGTAGGTCTCGGGAAGTTACTTATCGCTTCTAACTTTACCGGATTCGGTCGGATTCCCTTGCCGTCTATCACGTGTCCTAGGAATAGGATTTCCGGCTGACAGAAGTGTGATTTCTTGATATTCACCTTGAATCCAGTTTCTATAAGGTTTTTAAACAGTTTACTTAAATTTTGGAGGTTTTCTTCAAAGGTTTTAGTTCCAATTATCATGTCATCGATGTACAACGTAGTAACTGCTTTGACTTCGTCTGTTAGGTTCCTGTCAAGTGCCCGTATGAGAGCGCTGGAAGAGTTGCGTGTTCCGAACGGAAGTCTTTCAAAGACATAGGTCTGTTGATCAAACATAAACCCTGTTAGTAACTTCGACTTATCATGCAGAAGGATATGGTGAAAAGAACTGGTCAGGTCCACACCTGTGAAAACTTCCATGTCTCTAAATCGACGAATTGCGTCCTTAATAGGCATGGCTTGATCATTCTCCGGGATTAATTTGGAGTTTAATTGACGAGCATCGAGGCACAGCCTCAGGGAATTGTCGGCTTTCTTTACTATGACAAGGCTGTTCACGTACGGAGTAGGTCGCTTCGAGATGATCCCGTTTTCTTCCATTTGTTTGATAATTTGTTTGACCTCCTCGTGGTATTTCTCCGGCACTGGATACGGCTTACGTTTGTATGGTTCCCAGTCCAAAACATTGAAAACATATGTAAAATTAGGGATGAGGCCTACTTTGGAATCGAACACGGCCTGATGTTCAATTAAGAAGGCTCTTAATTGATCTTTCTGTTCTTTCGTTCCTTTGAACTCTGCAACTTTGTCATTGATTAAATTTTCAATATCTTCTGCAGTATCAACCATAAAAATGTCGGTAAAAATCCCCTCATGGTCCAAAATATTTAACTGTTCATCCGCATGCTCGGCTCCTAAGATATCGTGGAAGTCTCCGTCAGTACTGTCATCTGCTTCGTCCTCATCAGTTTCCGGATTTATTGCCACCTTGTCATGGCCTCCATTCCTTCGGAATCTCACCACGCCCCCTGCAAGGTCAATAACGGCATGTGTATCCCTTAGAAAATCAGCTCCAAGAATTACGTTGTAATTAACCCTGGCCATTATGATAAATGTATGACTGTAGGTTGAGCTCCCTATTGTCATCTCCAGGTATGTCTGGGACTTACAGGTAGTCACCCTGTCTGGCACAATCCCTTTTATTTTTACTGTCGAGACCGGAATCTCAGGTAGGCTCATTCTCTCTTTCAAATCATTAAACAGATTCCTCGAAATAATGCTGATACTCGCACCAGTATCTAACAGTCCTAAAATGCTTGTTTCATTAATTTTGACTTTAATCACAGGTAGAGGTAAAATTTGTGGGCTCTCCTGTTTGAATTCATCACTTAATAAGTCCTCAGGCTGCGCTATCCATGAATCTACCTTCGCTACTTCCCACTCTTCATTCTCAATGGAAAAATTTGTGGCTGAGTCAGTGTCTAATGGAGCTACTAGTTCGAAATTGAAGTTTTTTTTTTCCTAGCACCGGTCCCCTCGTAAGTCGGTGCATTCGGATTGAGCGGTCTGCGGTCCTCGCTTCCTCTCCTTCTTGTTTGCTGGAACTCAAGGCTTTCGGCCCCCATGATATCCGGGTTCATGTCTTGGGATTCGATCGCCTGCTTCCACGGATCGCGCTGCTGTTTGTTACTCAGGTCATTGATGTATCGGCGCCCCTCTTGATACCTTGGGTCCGAGTTCCTATCTCGCTGGTAATTCCTTCTCTCATTCCATCTCCTTTCAGGGTCGCGATAGTAAGGCCTATCTCTTCCTGCATTTTCCCATCGCCTTCTGTCACGTGAGAGGTACCTCCTTTGGTATGGCTGCCTGTCTTGGTAGCGCGGTCGCCTGTCTGGGTAGTTATGTTTTCTAAACCACGGACGTTGGATTTCTTCCTCCTGGCGTCTCGTGTTCGTATCTCGCCGCGGTACAGCACCTGAATTCGGGCCGTTTACCTGCACATTGCCTCGTGCATTTTCGCTGGTGGCATTAGCTAGGTACGCCCTATGTTCCTGCGTTTGCCTGGTCACTCTCTGCGGTACATTATTACTGGATGTAGCGTCTAGCTCCCTTAAGATAGCCTCAACTTGGGCTGGATCATCGACCCTCGCTGTAATGAGCATTCTCTGCACATCCGACGGAAATTGTTTGATTATCGTCTGAACGATCTCTGCGTCAGATACTGGAGAATCTAACTGTCTCAGTTTGACGAGCTGTGTTAGAAAGAAGTCTAAGTATCGTGTGGGCTGTGTCGACATGTACTTGCGAGTGTACAAGTCCATTCGGAGTGCTTGTTGTGTGGATAAGGACCAGTACCTTTCGAGGAAAGCCTTCTCGAAATCTGCGAACGTCTTAAAAGTATCTACGAAACCGTAGTACCAGGTCTTTGCCTGTCCTTCGAGATATTTTTCTACTATGCGTAGTTTCTTTTCTTCAGGGGCTTTAATGTCTTGGAAATATTGCTTCAATTCCCTAAGATAGACTTTTGGTGTTATTTGTGACGTTCCACTGAATTTCTTCGGCTGATCGTCACTCGTGCGCACGATGTTTATGATTTGCGTGGAAGCTTCAGTTCTTTGCGTACTTTCGGGCATTGTCCTTTCCATGTTAAATATTTGGGTTATTGGCTCGCTCTGTGTCGGCTCGTGCTGCTGCTGTGTCCTAATTTCTCCGGCTACCTGGGACTCGGCTTGTTTGTCAACTAACATCTTGACCAAGGTCGACAAGTTTTCGCTCTGGGTCTTAATTGCCTGGATCTTTCCCTCTATGACCTCGCTAACTTCCTGTCTTACTGACTGCTCGCTGAGTGTAATCGCACCCTCAGTCTCTGCTATCTTTTCTGTCAGTTCGGTTAACCTCTTTGTAATATCCTCGGTCTCCGACTTTAAGGTCATGATTTCGTGGCTCGTTTTCTCCTGGGTCTCTACAACCTGTACGCATACTCTATCCATTTCTTTCCTATTCTCATCCTCAATTTTATCTATCCGCTCCTCCAAGAGTATCATACCTCGAGCTAAGTCCTTGCCTTGTTCTTGCACCATGTCCCTGGTTTCCCTCATACTCTCCTCAACAGTCGCGCTGTGGCTGTCTAACTGCTCTTGCATTAGTACTTGTGCATCGGCTAGCTTCCTTATTTCTTCCATCGTCTCCTGCCTGTTTGCATTACACGCCTGCATGAGTTTATCCTGGTTTTCCCGTAACTCCTTTTTCAGTTCGACCTGGCTTTTTATGAATTTCTCCTCGAGTTTTATCTCATACTGTTTAAATTCTTCCAAGACCTGTCCGTGTACTGCCTCTACTTTATTCGCCAGTTCGGCTTGGCTACTCTCAATCTTATTTACAAGTTCTACCTGGCTGGATTTCAATTCGCCTTGTGTGGCCTTTAACTCATTGGCTAACTCTGCCTGGCTGGATTTTAATTCGCCTTGTGTGTTTTTTAACTCGTTAGCTAATTCGGCCTGGCTACTCTCTACCTTGTTTAAAAGTTCCGCCTGACTGGATTTCAATTCGTCAGCTAATCCTGTTTGGCTACTTTCTACCTTGTTTACAAGTTCAGTAGCTAATTCTGTTTGGCTAGTTTCTATCTTATTCGACAGTTCGGCCTGACTTGATTTCAACTCACTAGTTGTTACACTTAAATCGTTAATGGTTTTAATCAACCTGTCCCACTGCTCCTGGCTAATCGACATTTTATATGCTGAGAGAATACGACTGAGACCATCAGGATCCCCAACATACTTCCAATACATGCAAGACACAGTAATCACCAATACAAAACAATTTTATCCTAAACTTGGATAAAATTATACAAACATATCATTTGTAATTAATACCACTACTTGTCAAACAGTTTATCACAGCATTCATATTTATCAACACTCAGTAAATCTATGTTCATGGCTGTTAGTCTGGGTACAAAATAAATAAAATGTAAAACGCACAGTCCCGGGGATAAACAAATCTAGCCCCACGTTGGGCGACACGCTTTTCACTCCTCACTCCGGCCCCTGTGCCCTTTTAAGGCACCAAAATGCGGTGATCTCTTCTCTCTTCTATGCGCCGGCTGCTCCTGTAATAAATGACATATAAAATCATACTCACCGCTGCATGTAGACTCTTCTTTCTCAGTCGTGCCCGTTCGATATCCCCGGTGAGGCCACCTGCTGATTGAGGAGTGAGGGAATGAAAAGAAGGGGTAAACTAACTAAAATGACGGTACCCAAGACTGAATTAAAGTGTAAATAAAAGACTAATTTATTCAAATAAAATGCAAAGTGCTGAAAATGAAACGTAAATTGAACTAGTGAAAAGTGTAAACAAAGGAAAATAAATGACTAATAAAATATTAAAGATTGAAGGTCTGCCTTCTAAAATAATCATAACTGCCTGAATAAACTGACTGAAGGTCAAACACCTTAATTAAAATACGCCAGACTATCTTGACACTGTCTTCAAGTTGAATAAAATGACTCCGTTAAACTCTGGTCAGAAAAACCACCTTCTTGAATTTACAAAATATCTAACAGAGAAACTATCTCTCTAAATAAATTAATGAATAGTTGACTCACAAAAAGTAAATTAAATTCTGTTACGTCGATCAATCCACTGACTTGTAAAAGTTATAAAATGTTTAACACATGTAGGCTCATTTGGGAAGAATACCCAACTTTAAATAAACATGGACTGCACTAAACAAGTGTATCACTTAAGGAAATAGTTCTTAGAAAAACAGAACAAAACAACCATGAACATCACTTCATTTCCTACATAACCGTCGTCTCATTCAAATACCTCATGATTAAACAAAATTAATTATCGCAACATTACTCTGAGTGTATCCAACCACTCATCTACACGTTAGACTTCACTTGCTTGACTGTGATAAACTGGACTTCTTAAAATAACAAAATTAGGCCAAGTGCCTGATGTTAACATTATCGAATGATAGCGATCCTTGTACATTAAAATTTCTATTGACTTTGCCGCTAACTGCATTTCATCATTAATTCATATTTGTGGTATACCCACTAGATGGAGGCAGATACCATCTTATTTACCATTTCTTGCGGCAGTTTTATACAATTGGTTTATTTAAAGATCGCCTCATTTCAAAATAAAAATGTAGTGGATTTTAAAAGAAAGTTTGGTAATTACTTGGCTGCCTGGTATGAGCATACCACTACTATTTCGACTGTGACATAATCGATGACCTCTAGATCTAACCTCTAACATCTTATTTACATCATTACATTAATTAACGGAGAAACACTGCTCCGACAAAACATACAGAAATCAAAACAAACTAGCCTAGCTGCACTTATCTATTTACAACAACAAAATATAAATAATTCACATGCGCTTGCGTCCTACAAATACGGTAAAAGTTACAAACAGCAAAGAAGACAAATAAACAAAACTGGATCCCACCATCGCGGCCTACTGGAAATTAACAAGGATAGAAATGCGCAAACAAACTCGGCGTTACCAGAAAAATATACCCCGCTGCGAGTAGCAAAAATATTGCGAATTTGACGGCAATCTCAAAATTTCAGACGACAAATGTCTGGACATAACATTATTTAACCTTGATGGAAAATTTTACTGTAATTTCACGTCATCCGTGACTGCATAAAATATTCAAAACACATTGACTCGTCGCTCCGTTCACATTGTACACTGGCTAGCATTATTATCGAGCATCTATTCTCCCTGGAATTATTTAACAAATACAGGCTCCTGCCTGTAGTATCATAACCCATGTCGTAACACATTTAACGCACGTGGTTAAATTCTTCATTTCACACTTCTTATTTATTCATTATTCGCGACGTCATTAATATTCATATTCTCACAGTACAGCCTCGCTCGTACCCGGCGGGCAAAAATATCTGTCGTGCACATTACGACTTCTCATGTAAATTCAAAACATGGTTCAACTATCATATTTCCATCATCAACGTAGATCATCAGGGATATTAAATCTAGCTCAAAATCTCTCGATCATTCACTGTTAACACATCACAAAAATCACAGAGCTGACTCATCAATGGCGCTCATTGTTACTATATTAAAAAAAAACAAGTGACGAGATTGCCTCTCAAAACACAAATGTTGAAACGTGCGCAACCGCAACTACAGAAATAAATATACGCGTCTACCCAAAAATCGTCGCAAAAATACGCGGGATAAATACAAATCGAAACCGGTCATCTAAAGGATGATTCCGCCACATAAAACAAAACTGAAATGCGCAAAACGGCAAAATAAACATTGAAAAACATCGCGGCGGTGTCCATAACATCAAAACTCCAACAAAGAAAAATATGACTCACAAAACAATCGATCTAAAATCATGATGAACAATAAAAAAAAAATCAACTGGCATTACACTCGTAGATCAAAACAATAGCTGCCTAACTGTCAAAATGACATCCTACAGAAAATCAACCGTAAACACGCAAACAAACATCTACTTAAAACAAAGAGCACAAAAATAAGCCTATCTGAAAGTGCAACATAAACATAATTATTATTATTATTATAATTATTATTATTATTATTATTATTATTATTATCAGAATTATAAAACTGTGAATTATTTACAACCCTACCTAGTACTCTAAAACTACACTGATCATCGATTTTGCCACGGTACTACATATTATTTACATGATTTAATTATGCTCATACCTGTATGGTGGAAGCAGGTCAGTTCACCCACCGGGCCCCGTCATGGTGGAAATTAGAATTCCATCTTCAGGTTGATGTGGTATTCCAGATTTTTATTACACACGCAAATTTGACACATTCTTGCCATGCCGTGACACACGATTATATTAGCATAAAAACACTCGCATTTCTCTCACTCCCGTGAAAGTTTAGAAGATGCCGCTGCAGCCTCCTGCTTGCTGTGTAGATGAAGGTCGCCTCGCTTCCTACCTGCAAACCCTGCTGGCCTTCCTTCGCTCCCTCAGCTTTGTTTACCTACAGCTTATAGTACGTTCACCTTACTGGGACATAACTTTCCCCTCAAGGTTTGCCATTGCGGCATCCATTGAATAAAGTCAATCACCTTCCCGTCTGTATTACTAGTCTCTGCCCATAAACATCTCGCTTGCCAACAGTTTATTGAATGGTAGAAACAAGCTAAAATGCAGTTTATGTTGTGGAGAAAATTTTATACTGATCTCACATGTAACACTCCCCACTGGTTAGAAATGTTTTTATGTAAACCTGCTGGAAACATGGACTTGTTTCCCTCGACTAGTAATGTGAGTTCATTTAAGTTGAAAGTGTAATTCTTCCCTACACTCCCTGCATTTCCAGTAAAAGTCTGTGAAAGTGTTCATTTCCTGAAATGCTATTCTCTCACGTAAATACAACAAGGCTTTCTAAATGCCTACAAGTGTCTAATCGCCTTCATACCAGCCAAAATAAGACTGACTAAATGCATTTTGCTGAACAGTCTGTCACTCTGTCAAAACGTAGATTCACTGAGAATACTGAAGTAACACAAAAAGTACTCAAGACAATAACTGAGAGTATTCAAAACAACTGTGAACTGAGAACTTTAGAAACACTTGAGAGTGACTCAAACACTGAGAGTTAACTGAGTTAGACTCCAAACACACTGAGAGTTCGACCCTGTGGTCGCTGGGTTTTATAAAATTTTCCCCCACCACCAGGAAAATAGTTCCGTGGAAGGGATGTGGCGTAATAATCTAGTCCTTGGGAGCGCTTTCTCGTACATCCGTAGGTTATGGTTTTCAAATTTTATACACAAAACTTCCTAAATTCTGTCCGACTCACATGTGATATTGCGCCGCGGAAAATGATCATAGAATAATCCACACGATGATGCGCGTCATTGGTGTTATTTTCTTCCGGTGGATGGTCTCATTCAGCCATCATGGCTCCTTCTTCTGGGTTCACTTACTCCTCCGTTTGAAGTTGAATTTTATTAATTAGGCACTGATTAATCACAGATTGGCACTGATAATTCACCAAATATTACAACGAAGTTAGGACACTGTTTTTCACTACCACCTCGGGCTTCAGATCGCGAGATACTGATAGTAGATCTCCCGGTATGACAACTCATTCAAATTTAGCATATTCCGATTGGCTGAGACTTTCGCGCTCTTCCAAAACGTAGTGCCTCCGCTTCCTCCCACGAATTGGCGGTTACAGTCGTTGGTCCTCTATTGTCCTAGCTAAATAGGTCAGGCTTCACCGCGTGCCTTTTTCATGAGAGCGGACAGCAAGTGACCACTCCCCGGCGGTGTCATAAAATTTATTGGACGGGTGGTTTACAATCTGGTCGTGTCTGGAGAAGAGTTTCGTGGATTCTCTCGCCGTCAGGCTGGCGCCAGAAAGTTCCTTTGTGCCTACTAGTTTCACAGCCTCACTGTGGTATCTCAATGTGAAATATTCAATTTTAATTAAGAATTAAATTAGGCAAAATCGCTTATGGGTGCAGTATGTACACGCATCAGGAGAAAACGGTTGAAGAGAATTTAATGAAAATCGGTATGTGAAGTCGGGGGATGAGCCTCTACAATCTAGGCTATAAATCATTTGCTCACGCTGAGTGAAATGGTAGTTTAGGGGAAGGCCTAAAATTGAATTCTCAACTATTTATGTTATTAGTGGTCTAATGAAAATCGGTATGTGAAGTCGGGGGATGAGCCTCTACAATCTAGGCTATAAATCATTTTACTCACGCTGAGTGAAATGGTAGTTTAGGGGAAGGCCTAAAATTGAATTCTCAACTATTTATGTTATTAGTGGTCGCATTTTAAAGAAAATGGGTATGCAAAGTTGGGGAATAAGTTGATACAATCTAGGCTATCAATAATTGTATTCACGCTAAGAAAAATGGTAGTTTAGGGGAAGGCCTAAAATTTAATTCTCAAATATAGTTGTTATTGTTACCGTGTTTTAGCGGTAGGTAGAGGTGTAAGAAGGTGCGGGCGTGAATGGGTTTTCAAACTACGGAATCAAAGTTAATGTAAAATTTAACGAGGTTATATTTTCTTTTCAATATTAAGTAATAACAAAGAACAGGTACTTAGTAGCCAAAACACAATTTGAAATGTACAATTACAGGGGTTACAGAGTTTGGGCTTCGAGCCCTGAGTTCACAATTCTTGAGCAACTAGCCCAACTTTCCGATATACAAATTTTAACAAAGGGGCAGAAGACCCCAATCAAACCCTGGAGCACTTGCTCCAAATTACACAGTTAAGCCTCCTCGAGGCACACAACACTCCGTTTCCAAAAGAGCCACACGCTCTTTAATTTAAGCCTCTCCCAGGCCACACCAAACTCCACCTTCAAGTTGTCCACAACGGACACAAACCCAGGGGTAAAATACCCAATCTACTGAGGTCTATTAAATGAAAAGCAGGTTAATTAAATGACCTCTAAAACAATTTGAGAGGAGGCGAACTTGCACTCCTAATACACTTTGATTTTAAAACCTACTTTGGCACTAGGCCGTTATTACAAGGGCTAATCCCATACTACAGAGGTGACTTAATAGCAATTTACATTACATTACGGAAGAATAGGTTGAGAAACAATAAGTTCACCTCAAAACATTATGAGTGGGAGCTCGAGAGGGTTAGCACTCTCTATCCCAGTATGTAGCTTTTCAAGAGAATAGAAGAAAAGACTAGTTACATTTTAGGAAAAGGTTACATGGTGGAACGCTTCGCACCCGCCCCGAGAGTTAAACTGCTGAGCAAGAAAAGAAAGAATTTATTAATCGGCCATTACCTTATTGTTGACCGCTGCCGAAGAAAGAGGCGGCTCCCGCCTCCTGCTAGGTACTTAACACACTGAAAGATGGAACAGAAGTGGCCCAGAGACCCAAAAATCAGCAGTTTAAATACTCTCGCGGAAGTTTCTAGGCGTTAGGGGAAAGAAAACACCCGCCCACAATGTTTTTATTGGATAGGACCCCGCAACAGATACAAGTTGGGGGAAAATACACCAGATTGGTCAGAAATTACTAAAAGAAATTCGGGATTGGATAAATCTAAAACAAGGGGAAAAAGAGGGGTAAACAGCCAACTTAAACCATAACAGAAAGAAATTTAACAAGAAACAAACTTTTGAAATAAAAATTTCTCCAACAAAATAGTTCTTTGACTCCGCACTAGGGTGCACTATTGTTGATCTTCAGTAGTGTCCTCTAGAAGAGAAAGTTCACACTTCTTACTTCAAGCGAAACAAAAACACATCAAAAGTGACACAGTTCAAAAACTCAAAATTTTCCACGTGGTGACATCTTCTGAGAAAGTAGAGAATTAATAGAGTAGATAAAGTTCAACCTTCCTCCAGAAGAGGAGTTTCAACTGGCGCAACTTTTAAATAAACGGTGTAGAGGTGTACCGCCCGGTACAGACCTCCCCCCCCAAAAGTTCCTCCAAGGGGTAACACAGAAGAACATAAACTTTTGTTTGAAAATAAGTTCCAAGTTTTGATGTTGAGATTAAGATAACTTGCAGAAGTATTTGAGAAATTTCTTAAGTCGGTTCCAAAATTTTGTTGTTGCAGGTGAAGTAAAGTCTTTATGTTTATAGAAGTTGAATTTCTGAAGATAAGCTTTTAATACTTAAAAGTGAAGGAAAAATTTGCAATGTCCACCAAATATTGCTGTTGAATTCCCAAGTGTAGTTATCTCTTATAGTAACTGTCCATGTACTTGATGTTGATGAAGTTGGATGGCCGGACCGGCCGTTGCAGCTTGCGTCCAAAAGGAGGCCGCTCGGACCCCTTAAGTACCCTGAGATACCGCTCGCCCGCACTATGAGGGGAGCAGAGGTGTTGAAGCACGCCGCGCCCGCGGTGAACATCTACAGGCTGCGGGCAAGTAGCAGGTCGTGCGCCGCACATCAGCCTTGGCCGGGAGGAGAGCTCCGGCTCGCCGTGCACATGTCGTCCTCGCTGGAGAGGAGGGGGCCCATCCCCCTCCCCAGTTACTGCACGGCGCCGCGCGGCTGCGGGGGCACTGAAACATTAAAGCTAGGCGGCAGAATTGTGTTGGACCATCATGTTTCTTTTAAGGGCACAGGCATGTAAAGAGATTGAGGGGCCAGCGGCGTGCAGATATCCATGGCATTTCATCTAAGCCAGCCACTGAGTGTATTGACGCACGAGACGGGAGCGTGGTCATGGCCGAGGTAAGGACAGGAAGGCAGTTTAACGGGTCGGGACAGGTTTTACAAAAATGCTTACATCTGAAACAAAATATTATAGGTAGTGCAGAATGCCTTAAAAATGAAACTCAAAAAAAAAATATAACCTTCATATCCTTTCAAAATAATATAAAGCAAGTTAACACAGAAATTACACCGGCTTCACCTGGGACAGGTGAACTCTAAATATCCTCTCGGTGGCTGGATTACTTAACAATAAGGTAACCGGCGTAAGAAAATCGAGAATGATACAAGGCCCCTGAAATCTGGGGGCAAGCTTGCCCGCGGGAACAAAATTTTTGACCATTACTTGGTCACCTACCTTTAAAGGGGTGGGTCTCCGTCCACGATCATACCTTTCCCTAACCTTTTCATGAGATACCTTAAGATTGGCTTTAGCCTTCTTCCAAAGATCTTTAATATTATCCGGATTTATTGTCTCGGGCAGAATGTCACTCAGAGACCAGAGGTTAGAGAGCGGCGTGTTGGGAACAAACTTAAACATCAAGGAAGCTGGAGTAAACTTGTGTGATTCATGAACCGCCGAATTCAAAGCAAAAGCTAACCAATGCAGGGACGTGTCCCACCTAGAATGATCTTCATGATGATAGGCAATAAGTGCGGACCTGAGATTACGGTTAACCCGTTCAGCCAGAGATGGTTGAGGGTAATAAGCAGAAGTGGTTACATGAGAGATGGACAAGTCAAAACAGAATTTACGAAAAAGATTTGATGTGAACGCCTTAGCATTATCAGATACAATATATTGGCACGGACCAAAAGAAGCAAAAATAGAATTTAGACAGGTAATGGTGGACTGAGCGGTAGCCAGCTTAGTCGGAAATAACCAAGAAAATCTGGTAAAACCATCTACACATACAAAGATGAATTTGTTGGCATTTCCCTTCGACTGGGGGAAGGGTCCTACATAATCAATATACAGGCGTTCCATGGGGCGCGACGCTTGATGAGAAGACAAAAGGCCTACTTTAGTGGACATGGTGGGTTTACTGATCAAACAAGATTTACAAGCTTTTACAAGTTCCCGAATTTCACCGTCCATACCTTTCCATATGAACATTTCACGAATCTTTTCACGAGTTTTAAAGATACCCAGATGCCCTCCTAATGGGGTCTCATGATAATACTTGAAGATCATTGGTACAAGAACTGCTGGAACAACAACTTTCATCATCTTATCATGCCTCGAAGGGCAACATAAAACACCATTCCTCAGAACATAAGGGACAACATGTTCCCCAGAAGAAAGGGTTTCCATTATCGGAGCCAGCGTCGGATCTTCACGTTGGTATTTCTCGATATCCCTAAAAAGCATGGGAGCATCTGTTAGGATGGCATTAACCTCAGATAGCATGGACTCGGAAGGTGATGAACTGTCGACCGGTTCGTGGGTCTCGACGTCGTTATGAAACATACGGCTGAGTCCATCAGCAACAACATTTTCGGTACCTCTGATATGTCTAACATCAAACTGGAAGGCGGAAATACGAATAGCCCAGCGGGCTATACGACCAGTACGACGCGGCCTACCTAAGACCCAGCTTAAGGCTTGATTATCTGTCTCCAGGTCGAATTTGACATGTTCCAGATAGAGACAGAACTTTTCTAAGGCAAATAAGACTGCCAAACCTTCGAGCTCATAGATGGAATACTTGGCTTCTTGAGCCGACAATGTCCTAGACGCATAGGCGATGGGTCGCCTCCCTAGTTCAGTCTCTTGAAGAAGGACTGCCGCTACTGCTGACGACGATGCGTCGGTTTGGACAATGAATTTCTTCGAGAAATCAGGCATAGCAAGGACAGGGGCATTACAGAGAGCTAATTTCAGATCTTCAAAAGCGGCTTGTTGAGAAGGTCCCCACTCGAATTTGATGCCTTTCCTACGAAGAAGGTTTAAGGGCGCCGCTCTATTAGCAAAGTTAGGAATGAACTTTCTGAAGAAATTCACCATACCAATGAACCTGGCGATACCTTTAATGTCCTTGGGAGGTTTAAAATCACGGATGGCCTGTGTTCTAGAATGATCGACTGCTACACCATCGGGTGACACAATATGCCCTAGGAATGACATAGAGGGCTTAGCAAAGGCAACCTTGGACAACTTAACAGTTAACCCAGCCTTACGAAGGCGATCAAGAACTTCTCGCAGAGGATCTAGATGTTCTTCAAATGTCTCTGAAAATACTACGACATCATCTAAGTAGTGATATAAGTACTCGAATTTGATGTCGGAGAAGACCCTATCTAGCAGCCTAGTGAGCACAGCTGCCCCCGTGGGGAGCCCGAAAGGCACGCGGTTGTATTCGTATAAATTCCAGTCCGTAGCAAACGCTGTAAGGTGTTTAGACTCTTCGGCAAGGGGAATTTGATTATAGGCCTGATTCAAGTCCAAGATAGTGAAGAACTTGGCCTTACGAAACCATGAAAAGCAAGAATGAAGGTCAGGAAGGGGCACAGATTGCAACACCACCTTCCGATTGAGAGCCCTGTAATCAATGACAGGCCTGAAGCCTCCTTGGGGTTTCGGGACTAGAAAAATAGGCGATGAATACGCTGACTTAGAGGGCCTAATAATACCGTCCTTCAACATCTGATCGATGATTTCCTTCAGAGCCTTCATTTTAGGTGGAGATAGCCTATACGGTGGAAAACGGACAGGAATCGAATCCGTAACCTCAATTTTGTATTCAATAAGGTCAGTAACACCAAGAGTATCAGAGAACACCTCGGGAAACGACTGACACAGTTTACGAATACTATCAGCCTGCTCCTCAGGTAGATGTCTAAGGTCTAACAACATCTCATCCTGGGTAGGCGAAATAGAAGAACATGACACAGAATTACACTTTAATAGTGGTATTTTACAACTAGAAGCAAATTTGAATGTGCACGACCTAGACTTGAGATCGAGCACAAGACCAGTGTGAGAGATAAAGTCAGCTCCCAATATAATGGGGCAAGACAATTGCTTGGCCACAAACAATTTAATTTTCCAAGTAAACTTAAAAATACAAATTTTGACCAGTACGGAACCTAGAATTTCTAATGGAGATGAATTAGCCGAAACATATTGAATAGAAGATGAGACGTAGTCAGGTAGTTTACAAACAGCTTTCAATTTAGAATACCATTCAGCCGCAATAATCGAACAAACACTGCCTGAATCTAAGAGAGCTGTTATAGGCTCGTTATTTAACTCAATCTTAAGAAAAGGAACAGGTGCGGGGGTATCCGCCGCAATCCTAAGGCACTCTTTGGGGCATTCAAAAGATGTATTCGAAGACTTATCGTTCCCTGAATTCTCGACCTTTTTGCCAGGGGCTGAGCCTTGGGAAGCAGAATTAGTTGACTCAGCCGCAGCCACTAGTCACTTTTGATTGTTGTTGGAAGTTACACCAGAAGTTGAGCAGGAGGGGGTGCTATTCGAATTGGGACAATTTTTGGCGATATGTGAGAAGGCCCCACATTTAAAACAGCCTTGTGCTGAACCAGCTCCATTATTTGCCCTACTACTTTTGACAAATGGACATTTATTGCGAAGATGGTCAGGCGACCCGCAAGCATAACATTTACGGGGTGTGACTGGTCGGCGAGGTGGAGGCCGAGTGTTACTTAAGGAAGGCGGGGGTTCTTTCGCTACACGCAAAGAATCGGCGTATCTAACTCCTTCCGCTGAGACGGCCAACGCTTCAAGTTCAGAAAAAGTTTGCGGGCACGCCGCAAAACACAAGTATGACCTATAAGATGGTGAAATGCCTTCCACAATAGCTTGTACAATTTGGTCCTCAGGGAAGTGAAGAGCAAACACCCTGGTATAAAACTTAATGTCTTGTATGAAATCAGCCAAGTTTTCATCCAAGCGCTGTACACGATAATAGTACTTCTGAATAAGGGAGGACCTGGCCCTAGCAGGGATGAAGTTAGCTAGCAAATGGGCATGGAAATCCTCAATAGATGATTGCTCGGCAATGGCTCTTACGATTTTATCAGAGAGAATACCAATAGCATACGGATAGATAATTTGCAAGATTTGACATGGAGAAAGAGAAAAAACAAGGGCATGATCCTGGAATTCCACTAGAAATCTTAAAAATGAAATTACGTCACTGGTGGTATTAACGGAAAACTTAGATATACCTCTGAGCAACATTGCCAATGGATGAGGCAAGCTGCTAAACCCGGGTGACATAGTAGGTAAAGGTTTCAATGGCAAAGAAGTTAATTCAGAACGGATGTTACTCAATGATGCGCGACGTTCAGATTCGTTGTCCAATGGGGCAGGGATAGTTTGAGCAGCAACGGTTATCCTATTAACTTCTCCCTTGGGAGGCGCTTCCTCACTACCTGCATTCACTATGGTGGGTTGATCAGATTTGGGAGGAACTTCCCCAGTTAACAACTGAGTGACCTTACTAGATAATTCGGAAATATTTTCCAGGAGCGCACTAGCTTCCTTCCTCTGAACGTCATTCAGTTTTAGAGACAACAGATCGTTAACCCTATTCGAAAAATGATATAGCCTGCCTTGCACACGCTTAATTTGATTAGGAGACGGATCATTTTCATCAAAAAAACTAACTACAGAAGCTAGCCCAGTAATATTCTCCGTGATCGTGGAAAGAGAGTCGTCAATTTCTTTCTCTCCCAAATTGGGGATGGAAATGGGCAAATCAAGAGACTCTCTAAGCTTGTTAGTGTCTATTGCAACCGTGCCTCCAGATTGCACATTTCTGATAGTTAATTCATAGATCAACTCCTCCTTGCGCAAATAGTTAAGAAGGAGAACATCGCGAGGGCCGGGCATGGTGACAGAACAATTTTGAAAAACTCAAAAAATTCCAGCAACTGGGAAAATAGTTAGAGTTCGGAACAAACAATGTTTAGCCGTCAAAAGGGGCTAAATTGACACCCATTCAACCACGCTCTGCTACCACTTGTTACCGTGTTTTAGCGGTAGGTAGAGGTGTAAGAAGGTGCGGGCGTGAATGGGTTTTCAAACTACGGAATCAAAGTTAATGTAAAATTTAACGAGGTTATATTTTCTTTTCAATATTAAGTAATAACAAAGAACAGGTACTTAGTAGCCAAAACACAATTTGAAATGTACAATTACAGGGGTTACAGAGTTTGGGCTTCGAGCCCTGAGTTCACAATTCTTGAGCAACTAGCCCAACTTTCCGATATACAAATTTTAACAAAGGGGCAGAAGACCCCAATCAAACCCTGGAGCACTTGCTCCAAATTACACAGTTAAGCCTCCTCGAGGCACACAACACTCCGTTTCCAAAAGAGCCACACGCTCTTTAATTTAAGCCTCTCCCAGGCCACACCAAACTCCACCTTCAAGTTGTCCACAACGGACACAAACCCAGGGGTAAAATACCCAATCTACTGAGGTCTATTAAATGAAAAGCAGGTTAATTAAATGACCTCTAAAACAATTTGAGAGGAGGCGAACTTGCACTCCTAATACACTTTGATTTTAAAACCTACTTTGGCACTAGGCCGTTATTACAAGGGCTAATCCCATACTACAGAGGTGACTTAATAGCAATTTACATTACATTACGGAAGAATAGGTTGAGAAACAATAAGTTCACCTCAAAACATTATGAGTGGGAGCTCGAGAGGGTTAGCACTCTCTATCCCAGTATGTAGCTTTTCAAGAGAATAGAAGAAAAGACTAGTTACATTTTAGGAAAAGGTTACATGGTGGAACGCTTCGCACCCGCCCCGAGAGTTAAACTGCTGAGCAAGAAAAGAAAGAATTTATTAATCGGCCATTACCTTATTGTTGACCGCTGCCGAAGAAAGAGGCGGCTCCCGCCTCCTGCTAGGTACTTAACACACTGAAAGATGGAACAGAAGTGGCCCAGAGACCCAAAAATCAGCAGTTTAAATACTCTCGCGGAAGTTTCTAGGCGTTAGGGGAAAGAAAACACCCGCCCACAATGTTTTTATTGGATAGGACCCCGCAACAGATACAAGTTGGGGGAAAATACACCAGATTGGTCAGAAATTACTAAAAGAAATTCGGGATTGGATAAATCTAAAACAAGGGGAAAAAGAGGGGTAAACAGCCAACTTAAACCATAACAGAAAGAAATTTAACAAGAAACAAACTTTTGAAATAAAAATTTCTCCAACAAAATAGTTCTTTGACTCCGCACTAGGGTGCACTATTGTTGATCTTCAGTAGTGTCCTCTAGAAGAGAAAGTTCACACTTCTTACTTCAAGCGAAACAAAAACACATCAAAAGTGACACAGTTCAAAAACTCAAAATTTTCCACGTGGTGACATCTTCTGAGAAAGTAGAGAATTAATAGAGTTGATAAAGTTCAACCTTCCTCCAGAAGAGGAGTTTCAACTGGCGCAACTTTTAAATAAACGGTGTAGAGGTGTACCGCCCGGTACAGTTATTAGTAGTCCTATCTTGGTGAAAATCGGTATGCAAAGTCGGGAAATAAGTTGCTATAGTCTAGGCTGTAAATTATTTTATTCACACTGAGTGAAATGGTAGTTTAGGGGAACGCCTAAAATATAATTCTCAAATATTTCTTAATAGAGGTGTAATCGATGAATACTACATAATTAAGGTTATATAATATTAAATTTCCTATTATTCATGTCTTATACATTGTTACCGTACTGGCTGTGATCACAAAGATATTCATGAATTTGGATTTTTGTTAATAAGTCCATATCAGCGCCGAGTAACGAGAAAATGGGTAAACAGTATTTAATGAAAATCGGTATGTAAAGTCGGAGAATAAGAAACTACAGTTTATGGTATAAAATATTGTACAAATCACAGAGTCAAAAGAAAACTAAATGTGAAGCCCTGCAATATAGAATGTTCATAACATTGATCAACAATAACATTACATTGATCATTGTTTGTCGTGATGTGCTTTGTGTCTTCTATTGCCCGTCATCTCCGGTAGATAGGATTACTGCTGCGTACAGAGTATTTTTTATTTGATTTACGTTGCACCGACATAGATAAGTTTTATGGCGACGATGGGATAGGAAAGGGCTAGGAGTGCCTTAGGCCTTAATTAAGGTACAGGGCCAGCACTTGACTGGGGTGAAAGTGGGAAACCATGGAATACCATCTTCAGCGCTGCCGACAATGGGGTTCGAATCCACTATCTTTCGGATGCAAGCTCACAGTTGGGCACCGCTAACCACACGGTCAACTCGCCCAGTCGTATAGAGTGTAACAGCCTGTCTGAATATTGATGGGAAGTAGCTGGGGAGTTAGATAACTTTCTTCTTTAGCATGCCATTCCCCTGGTATATACACTTTCTGATACTACTGGTACGTAACATACTGGATCATCATAGCATTCGGGCTATTCAATCCCTACTCTGAGACACTGATTGGAATGAACAGTGTGAATATTTAGCGAAATTATGGCAGATGAGTGTTCATGGCAATATGCAGACTGGTCATCCCAGCTCTGGAACTTTGGACTATTAGATTGGCACCGCAATCTAACCGCAGCATTGTTCGTTAAAAGTGATAAAACGTGCGGCTTTCCATTTGATCGAGTATTTTATATGATACTAGCTGATGTACCCGTGCTTCGCTACGGGATTCTCAGAAAGACTGACTTTGTGGTTTTCCTAACCTGAAATCAACATAGGTCATTACAAAAACGTAAGTATGAATGTAGCGATTAAAAGCAATATCATATAAAATACTTAGACTGCAGGCTTTTGGCACAATCTTCCATTAAGACCAAGTCGTCAGCATAGGCCAGACTGCTTACTACGTTCTCACCTAATTGAATCCCTCCCTGTCACTTTACACCTTTCAGCAGGTGAACCATGTAAACTAGGAACAACAAAGGTGAACGTTTACAGCCTTCTCTAACACATGTAAGTACCCTGAACCAAGAACTCCTTCTACCATCAAGTCTCACTGCGGCCAGATTGTCATCATAAATGCCTATAATTGATTTTAATAATATACACTTAATCTCTTATTCCCCCCCTGTACGGTGAACATTAGTTTCTTCGGTACCCTGCCATATGCTTTATCTAGATCTAGAAACATAAATACACTTGAGAAAATGGAAATTGCAACACCATGAAGGAATTGGTCGTTTGTGTTGATTTTCAAGATATGGAACGATGCCATGCAGGTATGTAAACGATCAAAGTTTCAGACCCATTGGATTGTTGCTACAGGTCTCCCCACGTGATTGGTCGCGGAGGAATCAACTCCAGTATACGGACTCTGGTGTAGCGTAGTTGACTTGCAGTCTGTGCAGTGAAGTGTTCCCCGCCAAACATGCATCGACGACAGAGAAGAGCATGCTATCAACAACTGTCGCCGTTTGAGAGGGCTCGGATAATTGGGCTGTGTGAGGCTGGATTATCGCTAAGGAGTGTCGCTGCACGTGTTGGCCGACAGGCATCTAGGGTACAACGTGTGTGGCAGCAGTGGTCAGATGAAGGTACCCACACTCGTAGACCTGCACAGGCCCAGCGCGACAGACAACTGTGAGAGAGGATCGCCGCATCATTCGGATGGCCCGGATGGAACCCCATGCAACAGCAGCGCAAATTCGAGCAGCTGTGGCACCCCACGTTACACAAGAAACAGTTAGTAATCGCCTGCGTGCAGCTGGCTTACGAGCCCGTGTCCCTGCAGAAGGTGTTCCATTGACCCCACAACAGCGACGTGTAAGTCTGGCGTGGTGTCGAGAAAGATCGACGTGGGTCGACGAATGGCATATGGTCATCTTTAGTGATGAATCGCGCCTCTGTCTTGCCAGCAGTGATCGCCGGAATCGTGTGCGCTGACGTACCGGGGAGAGGGGCCGCCCAGCTCTTATTGTCGAGAGGCACACAGGTCTAACAGCAAGCATTATGGTCTGGGGAGCTTTTGGCTTTAATGTGAAATCACAATTAGTGCCTGTTGAGGGCACTATGACTGCTCGACAGTACGTTGAAAGGGTACTCAATCCAGTGGTTGTCCCTATGATGGCGAACATTGCTGATGGGATGTTTCAGCAGGACAATGCCCGGGTTCACCCTGCACTCATTTCCAGAGAAGCTCTCCACGACATCACAATCTTAGAATGGCCCGCCAGATCCCCGGACCTCAGTCCTATTGAGCATGTGTGGGACATGATGGGTCGACAACTGGCCAACCGTCCTCAGCCACCCACAACTCTGGAACAACTGACCCGTGCAGTGCAGCAAGCATGGGCCTTGCCTTCCCAATATACTTTACAATTTCAGGTCTAATTTTATCTATTACAGCTGCTATATGACAATGGAGTTTATTTACCATCTTTTCCACTTCTTGAAGCGATCCAGGGCCTTGTTGACTCGATGCCACGACGAATTCATCAATGTATTGCAGCTCGTGGTGGGCACATCCGTATTGATTGTTGTCCAAACTTGCGGTCAGAGGGACCTGAAAGTGTAATCATCGAAGCACAACCGAACACTCGTCCTGCATGTTCAATTGCAGCAATGTAGGGTGTTGCAATTTCCATTCTCTTTCGTAGTATTTTTCAATAACCTGGCGCATATTGAAAATCTGATCCGGACAGGGCTCTGTTGTCTGAAACCACACTGGTTTTCATCCAACTTCCTCTCAACCACTGATCGCACCCTCCCTTCCAAGATGCCAGTGAATACTTTGCTGGTATAATAATTAATGAAATAACTCGCTAGTTGTTGCAGTTGGTGCAAACTCTTCTGTTTCATTGCTTGTAGATAGGTGCAGTTACTGCTTTTGTCCAATCTGAAGGTACCTTACCAACACTGCATGCTAATTTACTACTCTATGAGGCTATTTCATCCTTGCCTTCTCAATATACTTCACAATTTCAGGTCTAATTTTATCTATTACAGCTGCTATATGACAATGGAGTTTATTTATCATCTTTTCCACTTCCTGAAGCGAAATTTCACTAACATCATTTTCCTCCTCCCCATGAGCTTGGTTGTTCGCTACTCCACCAGGAAGATTTCCTTTTAAGTTGAGAAGATTTTCAAAATAATCCCCCGTCCTGTCCAGTGATTCCCTGGCATCTATTATGAGCTCAAATGTTTGTTTCTTTTTCCCTCCGTTCCTAAGACTCTTTGTTACTGTCCAGAAAGGTTTCATTGCTGCTTGACCTAGCCTTTCCAGATTATTACCAAAATCTTCCCATGAATTCATTTTGAAACTGAAGACTACTTGTTTCGCTCCATTTCTTTCATCCACGTAAAATTCCATGTTTGGATCAGGCCTTGTTTGGAGCCATTTTTATAAGCCTTCTTTTTACGTTTACAAGCTGCACTCACTTCAAAATTCCACCAAGGTGTCCGTTTTCTCCATCTTTACACACAGTTGTTCCTAGGCATTTCCTTGCTGTTTCTAATACAGCATCCCTGGATGCCATAAATTTTCTTTCTATATCCTGAACGTGATTACTGTCCACTGTTCGGAACTTCTCACTAATCACGTCCATGTACTTCTGTCTCATTTCCTCATCCTGGAAATTTCCTATCCTTATTAGTTTGCAGAAAGTTTTCACTTTCTCTATCATAGACCTAGAGATATTAGTTCACTACACATGAGATAGTGGTCTCTATCATCTAATAATCCCAGGAAAACTCGCACATTCCAAACAGATTTCCTGAATTCAAAGTCGGTTAAGATATAGATATGGATCCTGTACCCCTACCCTCCCATGAGTAGCAGTGAATGGCCTTGTGTTTGAAGAATGTACTCGTAACTGCTAAACCCTTACTACCACAAAGTCCAGCAAACGCTTCCCATTTGCATTAGCTTTCATATCTTTCCCCTATTTAACAATCACCTTTTCGTTCCCTTCCGTTCTGTTTCCAACTCTCGCATTGAAATCGCCCATTAGGACTATCCTACCCTTGCTGTTGACCATGACTATGATGTCATCAATGCTTCATAAAACTTGTTAACTTCATCCTCACCTGCACCCTAACATGGTGAATAAACCGGGATAATTCTCCTCCTAATTCCTCCAACTGCCAAATCTACCCACATCATTCGCTCATTTACATGCCTAACATAAACTACGTTGCGTACAATAGTATTCCTGATGAACAGCCCTACCCCTCACTCTGCACTTCTCTTTTTAACACCCGCCATGTGCACATTATAATCTCCTATCTCTTCCTCGTTATCTCCCCTTTCCCGAATATCACTTACTCCATGCACATCCAGATGCATCCTCTTAGCTGACTCAGCCAGTTCTACTTTCTTTCTTCCATAAGTCCCATTAATATTGATACCTCGCCATCGAATTCCATTTCGTTCGCCAAGTTGTTTCCAAGGAGTCACTCGCCTATCAAATGGGAGTGGAACTCCGTTACACCCAAAAGTCCGAGGCTTGCTTAAAATGTTCTGAGCTCGGCAAATTCATGAAGCAGGATGCTACCCCACTTACACATGGTCCAAGTGAAGATCTCCCCTCTAACGGGTTAGGGGCCACCGGTTGGTTTATATAGTCATAGCCGCCTGAATACAAGGAGGGCGATGACTCAGAAAATGTCCGAGATGCCCACTTCTACTCCGTAGCAACTGGTATCCCGTCTCACAGGACGAATTGCTAGGCCACTCAGCCGTTGCCCATGGTTCACGAAGTTGCAAGTGACTCCAGTAACCCACACCATGAACCATATAAACTATATAAACTATAGCAAAGCAAATCGAAGTCTTCACCGTACAGGCCATGAAGGCCCTTGGAGGGGTGGAAGGTAAAGGCATCCACTATCCGTAACCTCGGAACTTGATGGGCTAGAATGGTTAGCTCTACGCCCGGCCGCCTTTGCCCCCAGCAATTAACCTGGTACTCATTTTTGGTGTAGGCTGAGTGAACCTCAGGGCCGTATGAACCTCCGGAAGTGGACACCTCAGTTCTTAAAATTTACGACTTCCTGACGGGGATTCGATCCCACGTCCTTCCGGGCGAACCGAGCACGCCTTTACAGCCTTGGCCAAGCTGCCTCTCCATATAAACTATCCAAACCAAACCAATCAAACCCCATGGCACTACAGCCCTTGAAGGGCCTTGCCTACCAAGCGACCACTGCTCAGCCCGAAGGCCTGCAGATTACGAGGTGTCCTGTGGTCAGCACGACGAATCCCCTCGGCCGTTATTCTTGGCTTTCTAGACCATCAGATAGCTCCTCAATTCTAATCACGTAGGCTGAGTGAACCTCGAACCAGCCCTCAGGTCCAGGTAAAAATCCCTGACCTGGAATCGAACCCGAGGCAGGTACGCTACCCCTACACCACGGGGCTGGCTCCATATAAACTATACCGACCAAAAAATCAGGGATACTCTTCGTGCTAAGTTAAGAACGATGTTGCAATCGGATTGGCGGAGAAAATGTTTAGGGTTCATTTGATACCTCCGGACGCGCGATTCAAATTGACGAACTCGCCGTGTTTCCTATGCCAGAGAGCCAGCCGCTGCCTGTTGCTGTGCATCAGAGGAAGGAAGGGAGGAGGAAGACAGAGGTAATGCTCGGTGCGAATGCACAAGTTTCTCGTTCGTTTTGCAAAGTCGCACCCCAGCCCCAGTAGGCAGTGTACAGTTTGTTCAGGACAAAGTGACTACAATGCGAACCCCGTAGAAAGAGAAGATGAATTTCTACCTAGAATACAGGCAGCTTTCGTTCGTGACACACCACACATCCTGATCAGAGTCCTACTACACCGTTGTGAACTGTGCATCGAATTAGGAGGGGGTGCATAGTGAATATCTACGGCAATCAAACCATTGGGCGTATTGTTTCCTTCGTTCAGTATTTCATTCCATGTACAATGTTGTGAGTGAAGGAATACACAGTCGTAGGGCGGCAGCGTTGCGTTTTAGAGCATGTTAAATAATAAAGAACGTACTGCTACCGACAGACAAGAAGGGAAACGATATGGTGCATTCATTGACTGACAAGTGTGTCTTAATTACAGTGTGTTCTTGTACTGTGTGTACAGTTATGGCTGTTTAATAAACGAACTGTGGATATTGCCTGTAAGAGACCAGGACAATCCTGTGCGAGTCGAACTAGAAAACTTGCGCATAAGCGCGGAGCATTATCTCTGTCACCTTCAAACACCCCACTTGTCTTCCCTAACCCACGACAGTGGCTTGCGCTTTGGCATAGAAAATACGGCATATTCATCAATTTGAATCATGCGCCCGGCAGTAACAATGTAACGTCATTTGTCGAGAAGAAAAATTGCACCATGGTTCTTAACATAACAGGAAGGGCATCCCTGATAATTTGTTGATACGAGTAGACTTTTAAAAATTGATAAATTACAGGGTGTGTCGGAACTATACGAGGATAGGGGCAACTATGTTTCTTCTTGTAGATATGTGAACGGATCACAAACGCATATGTGTCGTGTGGAATTTCTACAGTTATAGTGTGTATGCAGAACAACAGATGGCTCTGTGATAGCCGGTAGTAGCGCGGCGAGGGCTGTGAAATCGGTCAGTTGGTGAGTGTCGTGCGAGATGGAAGTAACCCGTGTTGAGCAGCGCGCTTACATTAAAATAGCCGTTCTCCGACGAAGAAATGCGATTGAATGTCACAATGAATTAGTGGAAGCCCTTGGGAATAATGCCCTACCATACCGTAGAGTAGCACGGTGGGTAGAAAAGTTTCAGCAAGGGCGTATGTTAACCAGTGATGAGCAACGTTCGGGACGACCTGTCAGTGTGCGGACCGACGTGGCACGTGCCGTCATAGAGCAGCTCCTGGCTGAAGACAGACGATGGACGCTACTGAAGTTAGAGAGGGCAAGTGGCATCGAGAAACGTACCGTCCACAGGATATTGCGTAATGAGCTGCAACTGCGCAAAATCGCATCGCGGTGGGTACCGCATGCACTGACGGAAGTTAAAAAGTGGATACGCTATGCAATATGCTCCGACCACCTTGCACGCTGGATCACCAAAGAGGCAGAAGGTCCGTCAGAATCCTTCCCCAGTCAAATTTATGGTGATCGTCACGTATGACGTCAGGGTTGTAATTGTTTGCCACTTTGTTCCACATGGCAGAACAGTGACCGCACAGTACTACAGGGACTTCCTTGTGCGACAGGTACGACATGGCGTTCGGGAGAAACGTCCGGATCTGGTCCTAAGTAAAGGTTGAAGAATTTAGAAAATATAACACCTAGTCACCTAAAAACAAATTGAAGAGGCGAAACGAGGATACACACTCGTTCGTTCTTACATTCTTAGAGTAAAACAATCTCAAGTATTCACATGTTTGCAATAAGAAGCTATGTGATGATGAACGAGGACTTAGACTAATTATCTTAAATACTGCCCAAAGAAAGGAATCAGTCTGTAAGGGAAAAATTAAGATAATAATTGTTACGTTATTTCCATGGTTCAGAGAGGGACATAAGCGTGAGGATAGAATAGCTGCACAGATGATGAACCAAACTTTAAAATCTGGCAGCACTATCCACTGAAAAATGTATTTCCTTTCTTTTCTTATTGCCTGTGTAATTTGCCAAAAAACCACAAAAGTTTAACAAGTGAGAAAAATCACAAAAGAAGCTTAGAAACTCAGAAACTTACAATAGGGGAGCTTGTAAGCTCAGAAAGTTTATAATATGGGGAAAATAACTCCCATCTCGGATCAGTCCAAGAATACAGGCAAGTACGTCTTATAACTTTACAAGTTGCAGATATAAGATATCCTTTACGTAATCGAGGGATAATGCAGTTCAAAGAAAGAAGCCACAGCTTCTAGAACAAAGTTACACAGGACGGGTCATGAACCCTGAAGCGAAATTTACATGTATAATAAGTTACAAACGCCATTTACTTGGCCATAATACCACTGACACTGAATGCCAACGGTAATAGCTTCGCTACCCTTATTTTATGGAGGAGCCATACTCGAAAAAGCTAGAAACATCCAGGAGATTACAGAGGCCGACGCCCACATTGTAAAACCATGAAAAGAGAAACAAATATAAAGGTAAACTAGAAAGGCCGAGAATAAAGAAAAAGGACAGTGGAGGCTGAAACTCAAAATTTTTAAATTGAAGTAAAACCTAACAGGGCATAAGGCCCGATGACCCAGAGGGTAGGACATCCTACTAGGTGACTAAGAAAGAATACTAAAGTCCTAAGTAAAGATTGAAGAATTTAGAATACAGAAAACTTAGACACCCAAAAACAAATTGAAGAAGGGAAACGAGGGTACACACTCGTGCGTTCTTACATTTTAAAAACTCCACATTAGGGCTGAATAATATTAAGTACGAGGAATGTCTAGAAAAACTTACATTTCAAGTTAAAATATAAGGGTATAATATACATACTATTGTTAGGTATCGATATTGCCATGTCTCTGTAGGTGCGCGGACTGGTCTAGTGTGTTCGTCCCGCTGTAAGAATAGAGACAAACAAAGAAGAGGAGAGAAGTGTGCTTCGTTTCCTGATGGCTGAGGGTGCTAGAGTACGCGAAACTCATCATCGCATGTTTGCTGTGTGTGGCGAACTCTGCATGTCCATGACGATTGTTTTTGTGCATGGCGTCATGTCTGAGTCGTCTGCAGCGGTACCACCAGGAAGTGTATAAATTTCTGTCCCGTATCGTCACAGGGGCGAAACGTGGTGCCACTATTTCTAGCCCAAGAGTAGTTTCCTCCGCCAAAAAATCCGAAGGTGTTCACACAAGTTCCGGTAAAGTCATGATGACCTTCTTTGATTGCAGGGGCCCTCTGCTTGCCGACTTCCTGGAAGGTAGAACAACAATCAGTTTGCAGCGCCCAGAAGGCACTTTGCAGAAAATGCGATGTGTCATAAAGTCAAAAAGTCCTGGAATGCTGTCGGACGGAGTCAACTTGTTGCAGGATAATGACCGCCCCTATACTTCCAATCTGTCGAAGGCTACGCTTCAGCGATTTGGTTGTGAAACACTTCAACATCGTCTGTACAGCCCGGATCTTTCACCTTGTGGATTTCACATTTTTTGTGACCTGAAGAAAAACATTTGTAGACGTCAGTTTCGTTCGGACGAAGAAGTGCAGGATTGGGTGCGGTTGTGGATCCGTCAGCGACCTGCCTCTTTCTACAAAAACGGAATTGAGCGTCTTGTCTCCCAGTGGGATAAGTGTTGTTTTGGTAATTATTCTTGAATAAAACAATTCCATGGTCACGTTCGTTGTAGCGAGTGTTCGGTTTTCATTTGACTGCCCCTTATAAAAGCAAAAGCAAAAGAAGTTAAAGTCAAAGTAAACGCAGGTGGAGCTAACCGTTGCATGCTAAATGGGAACGCTGGAATCTTCCATTTAATCACACGTTAGATGAAAACTCTGCTTTTACCTTGTTCCGACGCCTTCTCACACCAGCCCCCACCTCAGGATCTCCCGAGGGAGATCTCCTCAGTAATGTAGCACACTCCAAGAATCACTGAAGTCAGACATTTAGCTCAAAACTCGTAGATTTTATAGAGGGCTGGCAGATAGTTCTAGAATAATAATGTGAAGTCTCTTCCAATTGGTTAAATAGAATTTAGTGACAGTAAATTTGATATGCTGAAGAACTTAATAACAGAGCTGAAAACGTCAAAATGACAAATAACAAATGAAAGGTGATTAGGTTACAATTTGGCGGTTCAAAAACTAAGGAAAACCTAATTACTTGCATATTGACTTCCAAATTTGTTTTGAACATTGATTTTCAGAAGATGAATACACAATGGAATAGACTTACAAAGAAGTACGAACAAAAAAATAGATTGAAAACACCAAGAAACGAGTAAAGTCAATACACAACTAATTAGTTTTCTTTGCTTTTGAGCCCCCCAATTTTGAATTGAACATTGATTTTCAAAGGATGAATACAGAATCGAATACACATCACGCCAAATTAGAAAATCATTACCAAGAGAAAGCGAACCCGAATGGGTAAAGGATAGGGATGAGGAAAAGCGAAAAGGGGATGCGCAACTCATCCGGCAAGGGAAAAGAAAAGAGAACAAAACTAAGGGAGAAAACATTAAAGAATGATAAAACGTTCCACAGAGTCACTCACTGCGTTTTCAGCCACTCGAAATCTTCATATTTGAACACTGTTACCATGGCACTAACGAAACAATAGAAAGTTTTAAAATGGCCAGGCAAAAGTTCCAAGAAAGCCTGAAGAACCGCCGAAAGGATATTAAAATTTAGCTAACATTTTTAGCTCGCCTTCTGCCTTGTAGAAGAAGTTCCAGTTAAAACCAGCGTGAGCGGCACGCTGCGAATAAAGCAAGGCCGAGCCTCCAAACACCAGCACAGTCGAATCCCGGACTGATGAGTCGGGGGAAAATGCGAGCTTGTATAGGAGAGAAAGTTGACGTGTGGAAGTTACTGGAAATATCACAAGGTGTTGATTGACAGGTGTGACGTGATGTGACGTAACCGGCTGCCCAGAGCAAGTTGAAGCTCGCCAGTACAGCAGTTGATGCCGAGAAGAGAAGGCCGGCAAACCGGTGAACCAGGTATGTCCAAAATTAGTGTGTCGTAGACAGTACAGTAGTAGCAGGGGAGGTGACATTACACCATCTATATATAAAATAAGAGTTTTGTCTGTACATTGATCAGAATTTAAAAAGGATGGTATTTCTATATCAGTCGTGCCCACAGTAACAAGGAAATGCACTTTTTACTTTTCCGTATTTTCTGTCTGTCTGTCTATCTGTCTGTATGTATGTATGTATGCATGTACGGTATGTACACGCATCACGAGATAAAGGCTGAAGAGAATTTAATGAAAATCGGTATACAAAGTCGGGTAATATGTCGCTACAATCTAGGCCATAAATAATTTTATTCACGCTGACTGAAATGGTAGCTTAGGGGAAGGCCTAAAATTTAATTCTCAAATATTTAAGTTATCAGTGGCCACATCTTAATGAAAATCAGTATACAAACTTCGGGAATAAGTCGCTATAATCCAGGCCATAAATAATTATACTCACGCTGAGTGAAATGGTAGTTTAGGGGAAGGCCTAAAATGTAATTCTCAAATATTTAGCCTATGTTATTGGTGGTCGTAACGATAAAAACTAGGCCTACATAACTAAAGTTAAACAGTTTTAAATATCCGATAATTTATATCTTATGCATTGTTAGCGTACCGGCTATGATCATAGAGATATTCATGAATTTGGATTTTTGTTACTAAGTCCATATCAGCGCCAAGTCAAGAGAACATGGGTAAACAGAATTTAATGAAAATCAGTATGTGAAGTTGGAGAATAAGGAGCTACAGTCTACGCTATAAATAATTTTATAAGACGCCCTAATATCACAGAGTTGAAACAAAACTAAAGGTTAAAGCCTACAATACAGCTCATAAAACTAATCAACAATAACATTACATTGACCATTGTTTGTTGTGGTGGACTTTGTGTCTTCTGTCGCCACTCATCTACGATATATAGGATTACTGCTGTGTACCGACTATTTTTTTAAATTTACCTTACGTCGCATCGACACAGATAGGTTGTATAGCGACGATGGGATAGGAAAGGGCTTGGCCTTAATTGCAGTCCCAGAATTTGCCTGATGTGAAAATGGGAAACCACGGAACAGCATTTTCAGGTCTGCCGACATTGGGGTTCCAATCCACCGATGCAAGCTCATAGCTGCGCGCCCCTAACCACACGGCCAACTCGCCCGGTTGTGCCGAGTGTAACAGCCTGCTTGAATATTGGCGGGAAGTAGCTGGGGAGTTAGTTAATTTTCTTCTTTAGCATGCCATTCCTCTGGTTCATAAATTTTCTGATACTACTGGTACGTAACACACAGGTTTATTACAGCATTCGAGCTATTCAATCCCTATTCTGAGGCACTGATTGGAATGATCAGTGTGCATATTTAAGTGAATTATGGCAGAGGAGTGTTCACAGCTGTGTGCGGTCTGGTCATTCCAGCTCTGGAACTGTGGACTGTTAGATCGGCACCGTAGTACTGCAACAGACTATCCTCACTTTTTCCGTATTGAATAGGCGGAAATCAAAGTTTTATTGTTCTCCTTTTAACCGTAGTACTGTTCGTTAAAAGTGAGAAAATGTGCTGGTTTTCATTTGATCGAATATTTTATATGATAACATTGCTCTTAATCGCTACTTACAGTACCTATTGATGTTTTTGTAATGGCCTTTGTTTACTTCAGTTAGGAAAACCAGAAATTCAGTCCTTCTGAGAATCCCGTAGCGAAGCATGGGTACATCAGCTAGTATAAACTAAGACCGAACGCACTGTGTTTGTACCCTGCGCTACGGCAATTGCTTCAGCAGAACTTCCGTCACGCGCGGCCACCCTGCTTTAAGCTTGTATACAGTCTTATATGAAATCATATAAATAATGCTGGAAGTGCCGTCCTTTCTGGGTTATACAGGCATTGTATCTGGTAACTACATCCTGGCTGCCGTAAGTTAGTTCTGCAACCGTAATGTTTTTAATTACATTCGTAATATTTTCGTTCAGTTCCTCCAATATGTGAGGATTTGTTCGATACACCTTTTCTTTCAGTTTACCCCACAAGTAAAAGTCACACACTGTTAGATCTCGAGAACGAGGAGGATATGGACCAGCACTGATTACTCTGCCTGCAAACACTTCCGAGATTGTAAGGAGGAAATCTTCTGCTGTATGAGTAGGGACTGAATCTCGTTGAAACCACCCACGCGATTTTACTTATTCCGTTAACAGATGAAAAACGGCGTCAAAAATTCCGTATGGTACCTCTGTTCATTTACTGTCGTCTCGAAGAAAAAAGCCCAATTATTCGTCTTGAACTAACAGCGCTCTAAACTCCAAATTTCCTATCATAATGAGGGACTTGGTGACCAAACTTTAGGACTTTCTGCACACCAATAGCGAGAGTTATGACTGTTCGCACGACCATTAAGATGAAACCAGGCCTCATTCTAAAATAACAAGCTGTGAGTCGAATAAACGATCATTCAGTGATGCAAGATTCCACTCAATCTTGTGGCTGGATCAACAGGTTTTAAACAACGGGCCCGCGTAAACCTGTACAGTTTGATGTGTGATAGCTTTGTAGCTCTGTGTACAGAAATAATCGAAAACCCCTACTTGCTGTGCTAATTTTGTGTGATTTATTCGGTAACCGTTCAAGATTCGCACCAATATCATCTAGCTTTTCCTCTGTTAATACTGTTCGTGTGCGCGCATGTTTTTATTGAGCACTGAGCCAGTGGTTTCAAATTTGTTTACAATCGCATGTTTTTTATTGACCACTGAGCCAGTAGTTTCAAATTTGTTTACAATCACATGTTTTTATTCAGCACTGAGCCAGTAGTTTCAAATTTGTTTACAATCACATGTATTTTATTGAGCACTGAGCCAGTAGTTTCAAATTTGTTTACAATCACATGTTTTTATTCAACACTGAGCCAGTAGTTTCAAATTTGTTTAAATCGCATATTTCTTATTCAGCACTGAGCCAGTAGTTTCAAATTTGTTTACAATCACATGTTTTTATTCAGCACTGAGCCAGTAGTTTCAAATTTGTTTACAATCGCATATTTTTATTAAATACTGAGCCAGTAGTTTCATGTTTGTTTACAATCGCATATTTCTTATTGAGCACTGAGCCAGTAGTTTCAAATTTGTTTACAATCACATGTTTTTATTGAGCATTGAGCCAGTAGTTTCAAATTTGTTTACAATCACATGTTTTTATTGAGCACTGAGCCAGTAGTTTCAAATTTGTTTACAATCACATGTTTTTATTCAACACTGAGCCAGTAGTTTCATGTTTGTTTACAATCGCATATTTCTTATTGAGCACTGAGCCAGTAGTTTCAAATTTGTTTACAATCACATGTATTTTATTGAGCACTGAGCCAGTAGTTTCAAATTTGTTTACAATCACATGTTTCTTATTGAGCATTGAGCCAGTAGTTTCAAATTTGTTTACAATCACATGTATTTTATTGAGCACTGAGCCAGTAGTTTCAAATTTGTTTACAATCACATGTTTTTATTCAGCACTGAGCCAGTAGTTTCAAATTTGTTTACAATCGCATATTTTTATTAAATACTGAGCCAGTAGTTTCAAATTTGTTTACAATGGCATATTTCTTATTGAGCACTGAGCCAGCAGTTTCAAATTTGTTTACAATCGCATATTTTTATTAAATACTGAGCCAGTAGTTTCAAATTTGTTTACAATCGCATATTTTTATTAAATACTGAGCCAGTAGTTTCATATTTGTTTACAATCGCATATTTCTTATTGAGCACTGAGCCAGCAGTTTCAAATTTGTTTACAATCGCATATTTTTATTAAATACTGAGCCAGTAGTTTCAAATTTGTTTACAATCGCATATTTTTATTAAATACTGAGCCAGTAGTTTCAAATTTCTTTACAATCACATTTTTATTGAGCACTGAGCCAGTAGTTTCAAATTTGTTTACAATCGCATATTTTTATTAAATACTGAGCCAGTAGTTTCAAATTTGTTTACAATCGCATATTTTTATTAAATACTGAGCCAGTAGTTTCAAATTTCTTTACAATCACATTTTTATTGAGCACTGAGCCAGTAGTTTCAAATTTGTTTACAATCACATTTTTTATTAAATACTGAGCCAGTAGTTTCAAATTTGTTTACAATCGCATATTTTTATTAAATACTGAGCCAGCAGTTTCAAATTTGTTTACAATCGCATATTTTTATTAAATACTGAGCCAGTAGTTTCAAATTTGTTTACAATCGCATATTTTTATTAAATACTGAGCCAGTAGTTTCATATTTGTTTACAATCGCATATTTCTTATTGAGCACTGAGCCAGTAGTTTCAAATTTGTTTACAATGGCATATTTCTTATTGAGCACTGAGCCAGCAGTTTCAAATTTGTTTACAATCACATGTTTTTATTGAGCACTGAGCCAGTAGTTTCAAATTTGTTTACAATCACATGTTTTTATTCAGCACTGAGCCAGTAGTTTCAAATTTGTTTACAATCGCATATTTTTATTAAATACTGAGCCGGTAGTTTCATATTTGTTTACAATCGCATGTTTCTTATTGAGCACTGAGCCAGTAGTTTCAAATTTGTTTACAATCACATGTTTTTATTGAGCACTGAGCCAGTAGTTTCAAATTTGTTTAAATCGCATATTTCTTATTGAGCACTGAGCCAGTAGTTTCAAATTTGTTTACAATCACATGTTTTTATTCAGCACTGAGCCAGTAGTTTCAAATTTGTTTACAATCGCATATTTTTATTAAATACTGAGCCGGTAGTTTCATATTTGTTTACAATCACATATTTCTTATTCAGCACTGAGCCAGTAGTTTCAAATTTGTTTACAATCGCATGTTTTTATTGAGCACTGAGCCAGTAGTTTCAAATTTGTTTACAATCGCATATTTTATTAAATACTGAGCCAGTAGTTTCAAATTTGTTTACAATCGCATATTTTTATTAAATACTGAGCCAGTAGTTTCAAATTTGTTTACAATCGCATGTTTTTATTGAGCACTGAGCCAGTAGTTTCAAATTTGTTTACAATCGCATATTTTTATTAAATACTGAGCCAGTAGTTTCAAATTTGTTTACAATCGCATATTTTTATTAAATACTGAGCCAGTAGTTTCAAATTTCTTTACAATCACATTTTTATTGAGCACTGAGCCAGTAGTTTCAAATTTGTTTACAATCGCATATTTTTATTAAATACTGAGCCAGTAGTTTCAAATTTGTTTACAATCACATTTTTTATTAAATACTGAGCCAGTAGTTTCAAATTTGTTTACAATCGCATATTTTTATTAAATACTGAGCCAGTAGTTTCAAATTTGTTTACAATCGCATATTTTTATTAAATACTGAGCCAGTAGTTTCAAATTTGTTTACAATCACATATTTTTATTAAATACTGAGCCAGTAGTTTCAAATTTGTTTACAATGGCATATTTTTATTAAATACTGAGCCAGTAGTTTCATATTTGTTTACAATCGCATGTTTTCATTGAGCACTGAGCCAGTAGTTTCAAATTTGTTTACAATCGCATATTTCTTATTGAGCATTGAGCCAGTAGTTTCAAATTTGTTTACAATCACATGTTTTTATTGAGCACTGAGCCAGTAGTTTCAAATTTGTTTACAATCGCATGTTTCTTATTGAGCACTGAGCCAACAGTTTCAAATGTGTTTACAATCACATGTTTTTATTGAGCACTGAGCCAGTAGTTTCAAATTTGTTTACAATCACATGTTTTTATTGAGCACTGAGCCAGTAGTTTCAAATTTGTTTACAATCGCATGTTTCTTATTGAGCATTGAGCCAGTAGTTTCAAATTGGTTTACAATCGCATGTTTCTTATTGAGCATTGAGCCAGTAGTTTCAAATTTGTTTACAATCGCATGTTTTTTTTAAATACTGAGCCAGTAGTTTCAAATTTGTTTACAATCGCATGTTTCTTATTGAGCACTGAGCCAACAGTTTCAAATTTGTTTACAATCACATGTTTTTATTCAGCACTGAGCCAGTAGTTTCAAATTTGTTTACAATCGCATGTTTTTATTGAGCACTGAGCCAGTAGTTTCAAATTTGTTTACAATCACATGTTTTTATTGAGCACTGAGCCAGTAGTTTCAAATTTGTTTACAATCACATGTTTTTATTCAGCACTGAGCCAGTAGTTTCAAATTTGTTTACAATCACATGTTTTTATTCAGCACTGAGCCAGTAGTTTCAAATTTGTTTACAATCACATGTTTTTATTGAGCACTGAGCCAGTAGTTTCAAATTTGTTTACAATCACATGTTTTTATTCAGCACTGAGCCAGTAGTTTCAAATTTGTTTACAATCGCATGTTTCTTATTGAGCATTGAGCCAGTAGTTTCAAATTGGTTTACAATCGCATGTTTTTATTGAGCACTGAGCCAGTAGTTTCAAATTTGTTTACAATCGCATGTCTTTTTTAAATACTGAGCCAGTAGTTTCAAATTTGTTTACAATCGCATGTTTTTATTGAGCACTGAGCCAGTAGTTTCAAATTTGTTTACAATCACATGTTTTTTTTAAATACTGAGCCAGTAGTTTCAAATTTATTTACAATCGCATGTTTTTATTCAGCACTGAGCCAGTAGTTTCATATTTGTTTACAATCGCATGTTTCTTATTGAGCACTGAGCCAACAGTTTCAAATTTGTTTACAATCGCATGTTTTCATTGAGCACTGAGCCAGTAGTTTCAAATTTGTTTACAATCGCATGTTTTTATTGAGCACTGAGCCAGTAGTTTCATATTTGTTTAAATCGCATATTTCTTATTGAGCACTGAGCCAGTAGTTTCAAATTGGTTTACAATCACATTTTTCTTATTGAGCATTGAGCCAGTAGTTTCAAATTGGTTTACAATCACATGTTTTTATTGAGCATTGAGCCAGTAGTTTCAAATTTGTTTACAATCACATGTTTCTTATTGAGCACTGAGCCAGTAGTTTCATATTTGTTTAAATCGCATATTTCTTATTGAGCACTGAGCCAGTAGTTTCAAATTTGTTTACAATCGCATGTTTTTATTGAGCACTGAGCCAGTAGTTTCAAATTTGTTTACAATCGCATGTTTTTTTTTAAATACTGAGCCAGTAGTTTCATATTTGTTTACAATCGCATGTTTCTTATTGAGCACTGAGCCAACAGTTTCAAATTTGTTTACAATCGCATGTTTTCATTGAGCACTGAGCCAGTAGTTTCAAATTGGTTTACAATCACATGTTTCTTATTGAGCATTGAGCCAGTAGTTTCAAATTGGTTTACAATCACATGTTTTTATTGAGCATTGAGCCAGTAGTTTCAAATTGGTTTACAATCACATGTTTCTTATTGAGCATTGAGCCAGTAGTTTCAAATTGGTTTACAATCACATGTTTTTATTGAGCATTGAGCCAGTAGTTTCAAATTTGT
Organism: Anabrus simplex; assembly: GCF_040414725.1. Classification (NCBI taxonomy): domain Eukaryota; kingdom Metazoa; phylum Arthropoda; class Insecta; order Orthoptera; family Tettigoniidae; genus Anabrus; species Anabrus simplex. Next base: position 36,149,615 of record NC_090270.1, on the reverse strand, counting down.
TTACAATCACATGTTTTTATTGAGCATTGAGCCAGTAGTTTCAAATTGGTTTACAATCACATGTTTTTATTCAGCACTGAGCCAGTAGTTTCAAATTTGTTTACAATCACATTTTTTATTAAATACTGAGCCAGTAGTTTCAAATTTGTTTACAATCACATTTTTTATTAAATACTGAGCCAGTAGTTTCAAATTTGTTTACAATGGCATGTTTTCATTGAGCACTGAGCCAGTAGTTTCAAATTTGTTTACAATGGCATATTTTTATTAAATACTGAGCCAGTAGTTTCAAATTTGTTTACAATCGCATATTTTTATTAAATACTGAGCCAGTAGTTTCAAAATTGTTTACAATCACATTTTTTATTAAATACTGAGCCAGTAGTTTCAAAATTGTTTACAATCGCATGTTTTTATTCAGCACTGAGCCAGTAGTTTCAAATTGTTTTACAATCGCATGTTTGTTATTGAGCACTGAGCCAGTAGTTTCAAATTTGTTTACATTTACGTGAATTGCTGAACAAATGCATCGCGTACCCATACTTAAAATTTTCATATACGAAAATACGGTGTTGAATGATAACTGTCTCACCATGTTGACAGCTGAGATTCAGACTGGCGACTGATGCTTGCGAGGTCGAACACGTGCACGCTCCTTGCGAGGTCAGGACCTATGCGCTCACCTTAAATATTTCAGCTTACGTATCCGAGAGCGAAAACGCCGCTTGAGCGGTCTTAGTTTATATGAGAGACCCTGTATATTTATACCTGAGTTGTTGTCAGATTTGTAGACATAATTACGTGGTCCTTTCATCCTTATCTCGAAGATTTTGGTATCCTGATTTTTCTGAGTATGAACAATCCGACATAGTGGTGTTTTCTGATTCTCCTTCCTTACATGTGTGTACATGCTTCCCCTTTTCTTCTGTACCGTCCACAATTGACCTCTAGTTGCCCAGCCGTCCTTACTCACGCTTCCACTGCCCTCCTGTTTTTGACGAACTGATGTTTTACCCGGGTGTTTCGAGGTCACCCCACTAGTGAAGAATATTTCTTTTATTCCGGAAAATACTCTGGTATACAATTGCATTGCTGTGCCATAGTCCGAGAGGCATCGCGCGACAGAACGACCACACGAAAAATGAGTGAAAAAGGAATATAAAGCTACAAGAGGATTTTTGATACCTACATCATAAATGCTCTAACATTACTCAAGCGGAAGAAAACAAAATACAGTGTGTCCCGCTCGCAGCTGAGCCAGGAAACAACATGCATATTCCGAGTGTTATATGCATAAGCTCCTGCGTATTCTATTACAGATATAATTACATTTATTGCTTATTTATGCACCCATTTGTATTTATCATGCACTCAATACAATTTAGGCTTACCATGAGTACTAACCTTTATTACAGGCGATGTTGAAAGTGGTGTCCTTCAGCATTCAAACATTCCTGGCATATTCTAATGAAACTGCAATTAACACGCATAAGTTACTGTTGCGTAATTGTCCTAATTACTGTTGTTATATTGTTTGTCAGTTTATCTACTGGGTGAGGATTACAGCATTACTGAATCCCATTGTTCTTAATTTATTCATGACACATCTGTTTCCCTACTTGGAACCGGAACCCCCGGAAATATCTCTTTAAATCGTCTACACACCTCGGTACATAATTCGGTTGTTACATATTTGTCATACACAATATATCTCTGTTCAAGCGTGGATTTCACTGGCATTTCAACGGTGGAATCATGTAATTAATTTAATTAATTCTACTATAATTCATCCACACGTGCTGTTACAATAAACGTATCACTTCACGGCTTCCCACGACACACAAACTCGAATAACTGACCACCTCGTGGCCATGCAGTGAGTTAGCATGAGGTTACGAATACACTGCTCGGAGCGTTCATGTGCTTGTCGACTGCCGGCCCCTCTCAGTGTTGGACACACTGCATAATGGCCTACAAGTACCTGGAACTTACACACCACATTGACTTACTATTCTTCTCCGCTAGATGGCATTACTGGTACAATTATTCAAAAGCTAAGCTGTCAGCGACGAGCATGACGACTATATAGTTTATTATAAAATCAGTTAAAAATTGTTTTTATTTTTTTTAATTTATTTATTAGCTGAGGCACCTGAGCTAAAGCTCGCTGTGGTGCAGTACATTCTAATATTAGTGAACAGAGGCTCGTTTTTCTAACATCCAGGAGTGTAAAAGAGAACGTCGAATTTCATGCGCCAATATATATCTCCTTAATTGCTTTTTTATGATTCACGAATTCCTTTTTTTTCAAAATTTGATAAAGTATTGGTGTAGTAGTCCATATCTTCGCACATAGGTGGCACATACCGGTGAGCCACGGGTGGCCCAGATTGGTTGCGCAGTAGATGTTAATTTTCCCTCGTCCTGCTCGTGACGTCATCACAGGAGCAGCGTGACTGTGTAGCATACAACCGCACGTGTATCTTATTTCGTTGTTTATATGTCTGTCTTATAAAGAAAGGATTCCCACGTAATAACTATACGTAATTTCTTTCCGTATATTGCTGTTGGTTTATATAGTGACCTACTGTATTTTGCGTAGTGTGTGTGTCGTAGTTCGTTTCTGTGAGATCTCTGTTAAGTTGCTGTGTTTCGTGCAGTGAGGTGCACTTATTTTCTTTTCGTTAGTTGCATGAACAGTGTGATAGAGTGAATCTACAGCGACACCTGATTGTTCAGCAGAGGGATATCGGTACGGTACCTCACCGGCCACATCGCCGACCGTAAAAGAAAATTTGACAGGTCAATGCGAAGTCCCACTGGGGAAATGCCTTCCATTTCTTTTGGTACAGCCCCTGTGGTATGGATAGAAATGTTATCTCGGGGAGGTCTACTCGTTCCATCGTTACAATGGTAAACCAAATAAAAGAATTTGAGTTAATTTTCAGGGACACTCACGGACTTACTGAACTGTGACGCATACCCAATATTATACGCAAAGTGTGTCAAATAATTAGCAGTTAATTCCCCGCTGTACCACCAGAAATATTAAAATTGTATGTTAGAACGAGAATATTTATACGCATACGACAAATGAACATTCGGACAAGAATTAAAAAATCCATAGCAGCTCATCGGCGAAAAGCACGACAGTGGATTTCATCTTCAAAAGCAACCACTCCATGACATCCAATTTCACAGGTAGAACTGTGTTCTAATGAAGTGTTTTTTCTGTTCCTTCTTATTGCTTAATTTTTAAAAAGTAGACTATCTATGCCGAGCCTCCGTGGCTCAGACGGCAGCGCGTCGGCTTCTCACCACTGGATACCGTGGTTGAAATCCCGGTCTCTCCATGTGAGATTTGTGCTGGTCAAAGCGGAGGCGGGACAGGTTTTTCTCCAGGTACACCGGATTTCCCTGTCATCTTTCATTCCAGCAGCACTCTCCATTATCATTTCATAACATTTATCAGTCATTAATAAATCACTTTGGGAGTGGCGACCCCATTGTAATAATAGCCTATATATGGTTCATTCATTACATCTCTGACCCGGTCAAAGACTGGAAAACAGATTGTAGGTTTCCCAGGATTATCCATGCGTGGTTTCGTATATGAACATACTTCTGCTGCTGCTATAATATGTGTTAAGCTTTAAACTCGATACCTGCGGAAGTGAGTCAGTATATCGTATGTTAACATACGGTAGTTCCATCACGGAATTTCTGCTGTAAAGATTTAATATGACAAAGATTTCATATCTCTAAATATTGATGTTTACAGATTTGAAAGCGCGTAACCTTGCTCAAATTAAGTAGAGGAACTTGGAAATCTTAATAAATTTCAAGCGTTGGTCAGTGTGCCGTCACGTTACATTTACGCCTTATTCGTAATGGAAATAATGAAAAGTTACTATGCTGTACTCTTTTTCAATCTTATAACAGCAGTAATCATTATGTCTGGTCTGCAATTAGTTCTGAGAAACTGTAATGTTTGCTGATATCATGAGATTCCTACTGATTTGCGCGCTCTGGACCCGGCTGCTTTGCTCCTAATGTGACGTCATCTCGTTAACCAATAGCAGCTCGGCTCGCATTGGGCCCAACCTTTAGTAGTGCTTAAGAACCTTGCGGGTGAACTAGCGATGTGACGATGTGACGTACCCACTTGGCCCACAGATGTATGACAAAATTATAACGTGGCGGGTCACTTTAATATTAAAATAAATAAATGATATGTCATTGTTTCTCCATAACCAGTATCCCAAGGGCGCCAGTCTTCAAGCTTATGGCTTGAAAACAAAAGTAGATAATTAATAATAATAATAATAATAATAATAATAATAATAATAATAATAATAATAATAATAATACGTAATGAGACTCAAAAAACTCCCAGGGGTGAGGTAAACGGAACACAAACCATTAAGTACACTAACTTGGAATTTAAGGATCATTAATAATCATTTCATAAAATATAAATTAAAACAGCTATTTATTAAGATGAAAAACGTGACGTAACGGCGTTTTAACGACATCTGAACTTACGAAAGCAAAAGGAAAAATGAATGAAATTAATTTTAAAAATGAACTGTTGCGCGAAGACTTGCAGTAACTTATGCCATAAGCTCACCATATGTAGACTCTGTTGTCTTGAAGCTGATGATGTGTGGATCTCGTACCGGCTGCCTTCTCTGTTGTTGGATTCCAGTCCTACTTCTACATTTCCTGTCCTTAACACTTCCTACTGTACTCCTTACATAAAGTCGTAATGAGTCCTAATTTTAAATGCAAAACCACCATGGGTTATTTTCATGGAGAGAATACACTTGTATTCTTCCGTATTACGGAACAGTAGCTTAGCTATATTCATAATAAAAGCTCTCCTCCCCTATACTAGTCAGAACCGGTCTCCCGTTGACTACCTCTCGTCATTGAGATAACAAGTCCCAATGAGAGTAACTTTTGAGTAGAATATACTCAGATGCGACGTGAACTAAATTAAAATCTCCGATGTGCAGACGTAGACTCGTAGTAAGAGTGTCTTCCAAGAGTGAGAATCAGAATCAGAATGTCCGAATACAAGTGACAATCTGCTCACGAGTAAGAATAAGAGTATGAAAGTCCTCTCCAGCTCTTGTCGGCGGTATATATCGGTTCAAAAGTCTCCTTCCATCCGCCATATCACATGGTCCAGTAAGATTCGAGGTCTCATCCCTTCTCCGATGTATTGCTGTGAATCCCTCACGTTGCTTCATTACGTTCATTCACATAGGCTGAACTTTCCCGCTGAAATAAAGCGCCCCGAAGCGGAGTTTAAAAAGTGGGTGTTAATAATGTATCAACTGTCTCTTCATGAGGTAGAGAGGGTAAGGTCTCTCGTAACCTAGATGACGTACTTTTCCTGGAATTGGGCTGAAATTAGCCTGCTGACTCTGGTCACCTCACAACGGCTATTGGAAAATTTACTGCAAGTTATAAATATGCATGATGTTGAAATACTTCACCCAATAATTTGTTCGTTCAGAATACGTTATAGCCGCGATACAAAGAAATTAAATGATGATTGAAATGGATGATAAAAACCCTATATATATACACATATACATATTAATTTAAACATGACCTATCAGTGATTAAATATACACATCTTATCAATTAATTTCATAGTTCAATAATTGAAAACATTCAGTGATGTCCCAAACATCACAACGAGTCGAATACTTCGTCAACTCCAAGGTTCTTAAACACTAGTCAACTCGAGTCAGTCGTATTCGGAAACACTACCAACTCGTGTTTGGACTCGAGTTGACGAGTCGATCGGGTAGGGCAGGGAGAGCGAAACAATCGCAATATCTCGTGAAAGGAGCGAGTAAGGAAACTCGAACAACACCTCCTTTTGACTCGAATTGACGAGTCGGGCAGAGGGGGCGAGACGAGATGCCGAGGCCATCGTTATGTCTCGTAAATGAGGCGAGTGAGGGAACTCCAGTGCTTTCTGTATGCGCAGAGTTTACTGGAATCTTTGTTATGACTGTGCAGGTTGCACATTTGAGACATGAAAACGAAGACAATTGTATTTGTAGTAGTACAGTAATGTATTTTCTACCAGAAATCACATACTTATTAAATTAGCATTGGCTGTCAGCTGAAGAAAACATTAATAAATAAGAAAACAGAAATACCGAGTTCATCCCAAACATAAACGAAATAATGGTCTCAACCCTGTGTATAGAAAACTAATTTTGTAATACATTACACTAAAGCTAAAGGAAGAAGGCTTAATAATTTGTAAAAATAAAGTTAATTTTGTAACGTGTTTCTTGCTTAGGTTAGGAACCGGTCAAAGAATAAAAAGCATTCGACCGAATTCGGGGCTATTCGTGACATTTCGTTTCTTTGCCCTCATGTAGCAAATTACGAGCCGAATACTTCGTCAACCCAAGTAACTCGTATTCGGAAAATCTGCCAACTCGAGTTGGCGACCTTCGCTAGGTCTTGCAAATGAGATGGCATGCAAAAGTAAACGTCTATTATTTTTATAATTGAATGAATACTCGATAGTTGAACTTCAGTTCACTTCCTAGCATTTATTAAAAATCGATCCGTCAATGAGCAGAAATCACTCGATCTCACTCGCGATGATTCGGACGAGTTCGTGTCTCTGACTCGGGCAACTCGAGAGCGCGTCAGCGAGTGAGGTCTTATCGCAGTCGGTTACGATTCATCTCAACATCCGTCGATTTCTTTACAACAGAAAGTCACTCGAGTTGACTCGAATACATGTTTGACTCGAGTTAAACGAGTTGAAATATTCGACTCGTCTCATCACTAGGGTGAACTACTTCTATTCAATTTTGGAAAACGCGTTAGTTAGAATGTGTAGAGTCTAAACATGGACATCAAGAAAGACACAAAGTATTTGAAAAGTTTTCAAATATGGTTGTGAAGAAGAATGGAAAAAGTGAGGTGCACAGATAAAATGCTATGAAAAGTAGGAGAGAAGAGGTTATGTCAAATACTACGTAGAAAGTGTATTCAACAGAGGTTGATGAAGGGAAAAATAAATCGAAGAAATGGAAGGTTTGGAACGTTAGCAGATGTCAAACAAGGGAGAAGCTATGAATTACTGAAACAAGATGCTCAGGACAGAGAATCATGGAGGATGTGTAGTTGATACCTGTCTCAAGACAGATTGACAGAAGAAGAAGAGGAGATTGTTGGACCAATTCACGTGTTTATCCGTCGACATGCCATTCCTCTAGTGTGATGAATAGTGTCATCTATGGTGTCATACTACTTGCACAACTCAACAAAGATCATTGATGTTTATTTGGTTTTGCGAATTCGTAGGACAGTTTTTAGGTTTACGTTGTGGTCTGTGCGTGATTTCCCTTTCGGAATTATGCCAGATATGAATGCTTTGTCATCATTATTATAAAATACAACTTTGGACATCCAGTTACCAGATAATTTACGGCGCGATTACACAGGATCAACATATTAACTTGGACACTATTTTAATTAGCATCATGAAACTTTGCACACTGTTTCAAAACACATTGTTCTTAGCTACGCACATTAATCGGTTAATATACGAGTAGTATAAATTTCACGTACCGATCTCGATAGCTGCAGTCGCTTAAGTGCGGCCAGTATTCGGGAGATACTAGGTTCGAACCCCACTGTCGGCAGCCCTGAAAATGGTTTTCCGTGGTTTCCCATTTTCTCACGAGGCCGCGCTTCCTTCCCACTCCTAACCCTTCCCTGTCCCATCGTCGCCATAAGACCTATCTGTGTCGGTGCGACGTAAAGCAACTAGCAAAAAAAAATCACGTTTTAGTTTAACTTTATCTTTCGTCTTTTATTTTTCCTGTAATCATTGGTCCGTATATTGTTTACATCGTAGTGTTACTCAAGACCGTACCATGGAGGGAGGGGGGTGTAAGTGGGATTCAACTAGAAAAGAATCTGGAAAATTTAACCATCCTACAATAAGTTAGATATATTATAAAAATAATAATTTGCAGATTAAAGAAGCGAATTTAACCTACAAAACCCATGCCATCTTTAACTGTTTCTCTAAATAAATTTACTGAAAACATAAATGGAAATTTTAATCTTGATGAGACATACGGATTTTGTGTGCGTGTGTTTTTAATACACTTTGCATCATAAAATCGATTTCATTATAGGCTACATATAGAAATATATTTTCATAAAATCGAACTCTAGAAGAATTTGAAAATCAAACCTCTAAATATATTTAACTAGCTGTTACCCACGGCTTCGCACTTGTTCCTCGGTACTGCACTAAGACATTATCTGTAAATCCCTGAAGTATAAAAACTCACCGAAAAATTGCATTTCATTTATCCCGGAACCTCTTTGCAAACCACGTTTTTGGCACTCCCTTTTAGGGCTAAGATGACCAGGCTACTGGCAGAGCTAAATCTGGAACACGGGACATGGAACACTATGTGTGAGAAACAGTCTTCTTTTATGTCTAAAAAACGTTTTCTTTATTTATAAAGGAGATTCCAAATACCAAATTTTACGTCTGTAACATCTTAGTTTTTGAGATATAAGTATCCTCTTAAAGAGAATTCAACTCTTTCTACACTTATTTTCGATCTCCAGCTAAAGTTAGTTTTCCGAAAACAAAAAGGAGACTACAAATACCAATATACTCATTATAAAAACTGCCCCACTCCTTGGCTGAGAGGTCAGCGTTGAGGTGTTCGGTTCACAGGGTTCTGGCTTCGATTCCGGACTAGGTCGGGGTTTTTAATCGCGTGTGATTAATTCTTCTGGCTCTGGGACAGGTTGTTTGTGTTTGTCCCAACATTCTCCTCTTCATATTCACTCAACACACCACATTACCAACCACAACAGGAACACGCAATAGTAATCATATCCCTACACATACGGTTGCCGTCAGGAAGGGCATCCAGCCGTAAAACAGGGTCAAATCTACATGTGCGACACAGTTCGCACCCACAACCCCACAGGTGTGGGTAAAGCGGTAGAAGAAGAAGATACTCATTTTAGAAATTCACCCGCTTTTTTATTCTTTTCATCCCTCACTACTTTTCACATCCCCCCTTCTTACCTGGATTTTATGAAAACGAATATATGTGTTCTTTTATTTTTAAATGGGATTCCAAATACCAATTTCCATGTCTGTAACATGCTAGGTTATTGTAGATAATTTCGCTGCTGTAGAATCCTGGAGCTGACGTTGCCATGGTTACGACAGTTCATTACTATATCCGATTCCTAGAGCAGCGGTCGTGTGGTGCCAATATCTCCATAACATGGTTTTCTGGCCCGTAGAGCTTACCGAGTATTGTTCTTTGCATCGAGGGGATTAAATTGAGCTTTGTCTCGTCCTTGTACGACAAATTCGATACTTTGCCCTTATTAGCCTATTATTTTTATATCCCCCCCCGTGCCCCCCACCTCGAATTGTTTTTAAAATAAAATACAGCCCATGTTACTCGCTGTGAATGTAGCTTTATATAGGTGAAGTAATTTTTAAAATCGTTTGGATAGTTTTTGAGTCTATCCGTTACAGACAAATATACAAGTTTTTTCTCTTTATAATATTAGTATAGATACCTACAGTGAAACATATGGTTACCTCCATTTTTAAACAAATCTCTCTGTCGCACTGCACGCACGTGTTCTGACCGCTATGAATTTACCTTTCTACTTCACCCGTTGGTGTTGTAAAAGGTACTGCTCCAAAACTCAAACTTTTCGTTCTGTAAAGTCTATTTGAAAGTAAAAAAGATTTTTTTGTTACTATAGCTTTTGTTTTTGGAACCCCCTCCCTCAATATCCTAACCCATTCAGTAAAACTTCTGGATACGTCCTTGATGTTGCTTAAAGGATCGCGTTAGCCAAGTGGTAATTTCAATAAATTCTAAATATCAAAACTTCTTTCCCACCGCTGAGCAGTGCTTCAAAACGATCAGATTTAGCACAAACCGCCTGATGTTGCCACCACTACCTGATTCAGTCTCTGATTGCTTAACGAACAATCTTGTCCCATTGTGGGTGCCGCAAGACGAGTTTAACATAAGACTGCGACGAAGAATACCGTGCAAGAAAAGAAGTTCTCTGCCAGTGTATTCTTTGCCTGATATAATTATCCTCGTTGTTCAGTTGACTGACTGACGGTAACTTCACTGCGACCACAATATTCTCTCCTTCGCTCTTGTTTGAATTAACCCATCTCTTGTCCTCTCTGCTTGTCTCTCCTTTAACAGGCTCATTTCCGTGTCGACAGACTCGGCATTTCCGCAATTCCTCTCTCGGTTAGAGGAGGAAAGAAGAAGAGGCCCATTCGTCCCCATCTCATTGGGGAACTGCTGCGTTGGAGAGGATTAGTCTTGGGAGATTGCGCCGGATAATAAGACACAAAAATATTACTGCTTAGTTTAATAAATTCGTGTGCTGTGGTGGGTAGTAGATTCAGAATCTTAATTGTTTTACTTCATCACTGCCACCTTCCGAGGATTTATTTCGTAGAAGGATTAAAACTAGATTTGAGAGGTCAATAACCTAAGAAAATTGTAATAATAGCAAGCAAATGTGTCCCCAAAAATCTCCCTTCGTAAGCTTACACAGTTGATGTCATCAATGCGCAGCCGCATCAACTTGATATATTTTCATTTAATTTCTATTTCTTTATTTATTTTATTATTTATTTACTAGTTGTAATTCCCAGCGTTACACGGATAGTTTTTTGATGTTTTGTTTACCTTCAAGATTTTTATTACCAGTTACTTATGGCTGAAGTGTATTTATACAGAATTCCTTTTGGAGATGTTGATTTATATTTTACGGTCCATTGTGTAGTTTTAGAGTTATTTAGATGTATTTTATTTCAAGTTTCAGATTATTTAATTTTCAATTAAAAATTCACCCTTGTGGAAGCTCGAATTGACTGGGAAGTATCTGATCCTTTTAAAAAGATATTAAGTGATAACTATATGTAGGTCTATTTACCCACCGCACTATTGATGTGATGTACATGATTTCAACTGCCATTTAGACTGTCACCAATCAGCCTTGTGACTCGAAAAGCAGTGGATTCAGCACTCCACTTGGTCATTTTAGACCATTGACTTTCAAGCCCTCATAGCCTCCATATCAATGGAGAGCGAACGTAGACTTGAACAGTATCCATACTGTCAAAATTCGTCTTAAACAATGCATTCGATATTAACATCGGTTATTACCACTATATTCACAAGTCATCCCCTCCCATTCCCCACCCCGGATGGTGGTTGGGATATTTCATCTCCATAGTATTCCTTTTCCAGATGGTAGGCCTTAAGTCATATGTGTGCCAAGTTTTATTGAGAGCTATTTTGGAACATACTCACATACATCCATATTCTCGCTTATTTTTACATTCATTTTCACCCCTTCTCAACCTCCATACCGACTGCGGTTGAAGTATGACTTAACCATCCAGAGTGTCACAGCTCAACTCAATGACCTTATAAACAATGTATTCGACATTACTATTAGTTAGTTTCGTTTATTCTTATATTTCACCACCTTCCATAGGAGTGCAAGAGGTGTTTTACCCCAACAGTAATTTTTTTAAGGTAGTAAGTCATGTGGGAACCAATTTTGTATAAAGGCTGTGCTGGATTGAACACACATACATCCGTAATTTCGGACATTTTCTATTTCATCCCTTCTTACCTCCATGCCGATGGGGGCTGAACATGGACTTCAAGGACATTCGGAGTGTCATTATTCACCCCAGCTACTCCGAAATCTACGGACTGTACATTAATATTTGCATATTCTATTATTTATATTTCACCCCTCTTTCTGTGTCTTTTTTGTAATTCACCCCCGCACCTAAGGGTGTTAGAGGTACCTTATTCCCATAGTAATTTATTCCAGATAGTAAGGCATATGTGTACCACACGTCCTTAAACTCGGCCGGTTTGGACATTTTTCTTTCTTCACCCGTTCTCATTCCCTGCCGATTGGGATTGTATTTTGCCTTAACCGGCATACATAGTGTCACAGATCACCTCGGCGACCACGAAAACTATGGATTCGACACAAATATCGGTCATTTCCGGTTAATTTTTCATTTCACCCCTACCCTAGGGGGCTAGGGGTATTTTACCACCAAGGTATTATTAGTATCAGTTTTGGTTGAGAGCTATGCTTATACATACACATATACTGTACGTTCAATATCTCAGTCATTTTGGAAATTTTGTTTTTGACTATTTCTCATCCCCTATACAAAAGGAGGCTGAATGTGGACTTCTAAATTTCTGGAGTGTCACTATTCATCTCAGCGACACCGAAAAGAATGGATTCGATACTATTTGAGATTATTTTTCTATCTCACACCCTCCCATCACCCAACCGCAGGGATGCTAGGGTTGTCATACCTCCACGTAGTTTGTCTTCTGGTAGTAAGACATAAGTGTTGCACGTTTGGTTCAATTCACTCCAGTAGTCATGGAAACTATGGATTCGAGACTCTTATTGGTCGTTTTTATTCATGTTTGTATTTCACCCCTTCCCCTAGAGCTTCTAGGGGTGTCTTGCCCCCACAACATTTTTCACAGATGCTAAGTTATAGTTGCACCAAATTTAGTTGGCAGCTATGCTAGAAAATACACACATACATCAGTAATCTCGGTCATTTTGGTAATTTTATTTTCCCCCCTTTCTCACCCCTATGCCAAAGGGCGCAGACTGGGCAAAAAAATATTCTGGAGTGTCACTGTTCATCTCAGTGAACATTAAAACTTCAGATTCGACACTATTTACGTTTGTCTTTATATCTCACTCCCCTCCACAAAGGGGGCTGAACTTCAACTATATAAGAATGGGAGGTTTTTTTTGTTTCTTTTTTTTTTTTTTGCTATTGGCTTTACGTCTCACCGACACAGATAAGTCTTATGGTGACGATGGAATAGGAAAAACCTAGGAGTTGGAAGGAAGCGGCCGTGGCCTTAATTAAAGTACAGCCCCAACATTTGCCTGGTGTGAAAATGGGAAACCACGGAAAACTATCCTCAGGGCTGCTGACAGTGGGATTCGAACCCACTATCTCCCGGATGCAAGCTCACAGCTGCCCGCCTCTAACCGCATGGGAATGGAAGTGTTACTATTCACCTCAGCGACCGCGAAAACTGTGGATTCGACACTATTTTCTATTACTTTTATATTTCACTCCCCCCTCGCCCCCTCACTCCAAAGCGGACTGAACTCTGACTTTCAAAACCGTAGTGTCACTATTCAAATCAACGACCCCAAAAACGATGGATTCGGCACTATTTTCGATTATTTTTTTATGTCACAAAGGGGCTGAATTTGGAGTTATAAATTATCTGGAGTGCCACTATTCATCTCAGCGAACCCGAAAACTGTGGATTCGACACTATTTTCGATTATTTTTATATCTCACTCCCCTTCGCTCCCCCCTCCACACACACACACACACACACACACACACACACACACACACACACACAACGAAGGGGGCTGAACTTGGACTTATAAAACTCTGCAGTGTTACTATTTATCTCAGCGACCCCGTAAAGTATGGAAGCCACACTATTTTCTATTTTTTTTTAATCTCACTTCCCTTCGCCCCTCCCCCCAAAGCTGAACTTTAACTTTAAAAATTCCGGAGTGTCGCTATTCATCTCAGCGATCCCGAAAACTGTGGATTCGACACTATTTTTTTATTATTGTTATATTTAACTCCACCCTCGCCTCCCCCAACCCAAAGGTGGTTGAATTTTGACTTTAAAATCCGGAGTATCACTATTCAACTCAGCGACCCAGAAAACGATGGATTCGTCACTGTTTTCATCATTCTTATATGTCCCCCCTCCTCGCCCCAAACCAACAGGGGCTGAACTTGGAATTATAAAAAAATCTCGAGTGCCACTATTCATCTCAGCTACCCCGAAAACTGTGGATTCGACATTATTTTCTATTATTTTTATATTTCATTCCTCCCTCGCCCTCCCGCCAAAAATGGGGCTGAACTTTGACTTTAAAAACCAGAGTGTCACTATTTAAATCAGCGACCCGAAACACGATGAATTCGCCAATAATTTTGGTTATTTTTATTTACCTCCCTCGCCCCCTCCACGAAAGGGCTGAACTTGGAATTATAAAAGGTCTGGGGTGACATAAAAGTAATCGAAAATAGTGTCGAATCCGTACTTTTCGCCCCCTCCACAATGGGGCTGAACTTGAAATTATGAAAAATCTGGAGTGCCCCTATTCATCTCAGCGACCCCGAAAAGTACGGGTTCGACACTACATTCGATTATTTTTATATATCAATTCCGCTCGCCGTCCCCCACCCCACTACGAGGGGGGCTGAAGTCGGACTTATAAAATCCTGCAGTGTTACTATTCATCTCTGCGACCCCGAAAAGTATGGATGTGACACTATTTTCGATTATTTTTATATCTCACTGCCCTCGCTCCCCACCACAAAGGGGCTGAACTTGGAATTATAAAAATACTGGAGTGCCACTATTCATCTCAGCCACCCCGGAAACTGTGGATTCGACATTAATTTCGAATATTTTTATATATCACACACCCCTAGCCCCCACCCAAAAGGGGGGTGAACTTAGACTTTTAAACATTCCGGAGTGTCACTATTCATCTCAGCGACCCCGAAAATTATGGATTCGACACTATTTTCGATTATTTTCATATCTTACCCCCTCGCCCTCCTCGCCTTATTGTGCTTGGCGTGTCTTACAACCACGCGGTTTGTCTCCTGACACTATGCCAGAAGTGTACCAAGTTTGGTTGAAATCGCTGCAGTGATTTAGGAAATGAAATGATATGGCGTATGGCTTTTAGCACCGGGAGTGTTCGTGGACGCTCGTAGGTGACCTGCGCGTCGTGATGAGGATGAAATGATGATGAAGACAACACATACACCCAGCCCCCGTGCCAGCGAATAACCAATGATAGGAATCGAACCCGGGACCCCGGTAATCAAAGGCCAGCATGGTAACCAATTAGCCATGGAGCCATACAGTGATTCAGGGGGCTATGTGGTACAAACCCGCATATATACTGTATATATTATTTAGATGTAGACTCGCCTTTGCTCGTTGGGAGTCCCCAGTTGCTCTTCGTTAGGAGTGGTTGAGAACTTGATATTCTACATCTATTATACATCTACATTCTCCAAACTGGGCCAGACCTATCAAAGTTGGTCGTATGACATAAAAGTACATCTCGATCACGGCATGTTGGTTTGCTATTTCCAAATAACAGGCACGGTCATGAACCTCTTATCAAGAAAGGTACTTCATAAAAAATGGCGGCGTGTTCCCATCCTCCTATGTACAGCATTTCTTACC
Organism: Anabrus simplex; assembly: GCF_040414725.1. Lineage (NCBI taxonomy): Eukaryota > Metazoa > Arthropoda > Insecta > Orthoptera > Tettigoniidae > Anabrus > Anabrus simplex. The sequence goes on along the minus strand of NC_090270.1, from coordinate 36,134,220 downwards.
GACTATTATAATATAGCGTAAGCTGCTGTCGCCTAGCGACAACCTGTCCATCAAGTCGATCCGATCTTGGTGCGGCTTTGCAAATAACTTATTTACATAAAATTACTCATCATAAAAATACTACATATCGGATTTCATTCAAACCACCTTCTAAACCCTCCCAGGAGTAATAAGAACAAATTGTAAAAACTGTCAGCGTAATCGGTCCAGTAGTTTTGATGTTGATGGTGTTTGTTTCTTAAAGGGGCCCAACAGCTAGGTCATCGGACCCTAACCAGTAGTTTTTGAGTCCATTCGAGACTATTCATTTGCATATAGATATTATAATTATATATAAAAAAGATATAGAGATATAGATAGGTAGATTTATTTATTTTCTCTTTCTTTCTTTCTTCCTTCCTTTCTTTCTTTCTTTCTGTCTTTCTTTCTTTATTTATTTATTTATTTCTTAATCTATTTACCCCCACGGTTGTTTTTTTTTTCTCGAACTAAGCGAGGGATCCCATCTCTACCACCGCAAGGCCAGTGTTCTGGAGCGTGAGACTTTGGGTCAGTAAGATAAAACTTGGGAGGAGGGCCAGTACCTCACCCAGGCGGACTCATCTGCTATGCTGAACAGGGGCCTTGAAGGGGAGTGGAAGTTTGGAAGGGATAGGTAAGGAAGAGAGAAATGGCAGTGGTCTTAAGTTGTCTGGAGGACAAGTGGAAAACCACGGAAAACCACTTCGGGGATGGCTGAAGTGGGAATCAAACACCCTCTTCTCAATTGACCTCCAGAGGCTCAGTGGACCCCTATCCAGTCCTCGTACCCCTTTTCAAATTTCGTGGCCCTCGGCCCTCCGGTGGGATGGGGGTAGCCGCTAATCACACTAACCTACTCCTACACCACAGGGGTGGATATTTATTTATTTATTTATTTATTTATTTATTTATTTATTTATTTATATATTTATTTATTTATTTATTTATTTATTTATTGTAAACGGTGCCGGGCGTGTCTGACGACATGTTCAGTTCGCCTGGTACAGGTCTCTCTACTCGACGCCCACGGGCAACCTGAATCCCTCGTGTGAGATGATGAGTCAGGGAAAGGGTGAGACTCGGTGTCGGTATTGTTGCCGTACGTCTAAAGCCACTATCCCATTATATCAGACATTGATAATAATTCACGTATAAATATAAAAGACGTTTCAATTACGTATTTAACCAGTAGAGGTTGAATAAAGAATTGTTTCGCCAGAATATTTCCAATTATTGGGATTTGCAAACAAACACGGATGGAGATAACCTTGCTTGCTTTCAGGAGCTGGGGCATATTTCTAAGACCGGTGAAAGGAGGGGAGCAGACGTTGGTCGTGTGTGTTTATATTAAAACAAACAGCTCCTTGGAGACAAGGAACTTTCACCGAGCGTGTGGCCGCGTGGTTTGTGGCACGTAGCCGTCAGCTTGCATTCGGGAGATAGTGTGTCTGAATTCCAATGTCGGCAGCCTGAAGATGTTTTTCCGTGGTTTTCCATTTTACACCAGGCAAATGCTGGGGATTTACTTTAATTAAGGCCACGGTCGCTTCCTTCCCTCCCCTATCCCTTTCTTATCCCATCGTCACCACAAGACCTTCCTGTGTCAGTGCGATCTAAAGCAAATTCTCAACCAAGCAAGGAAATTACGAAATTTGCATTTCTCAATGTGTATAACGGAAACCAATATTGAGAAATATATTTGAAGAGCAGGCTAGAAATATAAGAAACACCCTAAGTAAAGCTAGTGTACAGTTTTATTGGCCCCTCATTTGGAAATGTTCAAGCTATTTTAAGATTATAGACGCTAAATTCACGCTATCAAATACATAGAGCGTCACCAGTATTATTTTCATTTACTGGTTATGAAGTAATATGAGGCTCCGATCGAGAACCAGGCTTATTTGTAAATTCGTAAATACAAGTGAAGACAATAAAATTCGCACACTTGTTCTGATTTTCGTTCTGACACACTTTTGTTCTGTCGCAGCCTTATTCAGATTTCATTGTGTTGTTACATTATAAACCCGATGCACATCACGTACGCATTGGCACTCCATTCTGAATTTACTGTCTGAATCTCTCTTGTCGTAGAGGACGAATTTTTATTTCGTGATGGTAGAAGGACAAGACAATGACTTAGTTATGCGTTGTGGGGAAGAGACTAAGTCGACTTTGTGCCTTGAAAAAGACAGACTTTCATTTGAAGCTCAAGTATATTCAGTAATATCACAGTTTAAATATTAAGTGAATTCATAAGTCAGTGATATCAATATTTTAAGTCGAGCGGCTGTAATTAATTTGGTATCGAAGAAGACTGTGTACTTTACCTGTTCAGGTACCGTTCAAGTTAACCCTCTGCTGCATACTGTTGCCATTAGGCAACAAATAACTTTTCACCTGTGTAAATGGATAAATATTATAGACAGAGGTAGTTTTACGGTACACCTTCAACTGCACAGTCAATTAAACACATATCCCAGTGATGCCCTTTTTTTTTTTTTTTTACATAACATAAGACAAAACAGCCCTACAGCCAAAGGTACTCCTTCCACCCCGTCAACATCCACCGTTTATTTTACGTGGGCCCTCCCCATCATATTACCACAGGCTTCAGGAGTACATCTGGCTCAACCTCAAAGACATTACCGACCTATGGTCGTGCAAGTATACTTGCGCCTTGCAATACGTACCAATGGCCAGTAGGCAGTAATGTTCGGTCTTTGAATGTTAAAAGCTTAGCCATGGCCATGCCCCAAGTCTCAGACGGAGACCAAAGTTTGGTTCCGTTGAGGATTTTAGCCTATCGACCGATTAGGTCTTGAGAGCTATCTCCTTAACTGAGTATTACTGGACTGAATGGAGGAGGGTAGAGGGGAATCCTGTTTCACGAATCATAATTGGTCAAAATATGACCTGCGCCCCTTGTTTAGGGGGCGACGCACTTTGGGGACCCTGGGTTGATACAAGGGTTTCATGAGTTCATTAATGATGATTGGTGAATTGTTCAGAACTTGGTTGGAGAGGTAGTCAGATGTGACGTGGGTCACCCACCCGGATGGACGCCACGCCCAATGTTGCTTAACTGTCTGTGATGCTGAGTTGTTACAGTTCCGGAAGAAGAAGGTGGAGGAAGGGAGTCTGAGAGTTAGCGTAAAATCGTGGAAAATCGTATATATATATATATATATATATATATATTCCAATATGGCAATCCACATCACATACGAGTGTTAAGCTATTAGGCCCAGTTAAGAATTGCTGGTAGGCTATATCTAAACCACTGAGCGTATGTTGAACATTAAAGCTTGAAATTTTCTTCACCAAACGGAAACGAAAAATAATTCATGCAGTAGAGGGTTAAAGAGCTTATCATGTATGGGCAAGGACCGTACTTGAAAGAAAAACTGTTCAGTCAACAACGCAAATGCGTAGTAAGTAGCATCGTCTGCTAGATAGTCAGGTCGAGGAAAAGGCATTCGATAATGTTGATTGGACCAAGCTATTTGAGATTCTGAAGGTAATCGGGATAAGATACCGAGAAACAAGAATTATATACAATCTCTATAAAAACCGGCCACTTTTAAAAAGAGGCAGCAATCAAGTATGGAGTGAGGCAAGGCTGCAGTTTGTTCCTTCTCCTTTTCAATGTTTATATAGAATGAAAGAGGAGTTTTGAAAGGGAATCACAATCCAGCTCTGAGATTAGCGAATGATATTGTCATTTTATATGAGACGGCAGAAGATCTGGAGAAATTGCTGAATGGTATGAACAAAGTCTTGGGAAAGGAACACAAGTTGAAAATAAAAGTTATGCGGTGCAGTTGAAGGAATTCAGGTGATGTAGGAAATATTAGATTAGGAAGTTAAGTCTTCAAGGAAGTAGATTAATATTGGGTAGTAAAACAACTAACGATGGCAGAAGTAAGGACGAAATAAAATGCAGACTGGTACAATCAAGGAAGGACTTGAAATATGAATTAGAAAGATGCTTTTGAAGATTTTCGTCTGGAGCTTGGCTTTGTATGGAAGGGAAACATGGACGATAACTAGCCCAGAAGGAAAGAGAATAGAAACTTTTGAAATATTAAGTTACAGAAGAATGCTGAAGGTGAGATGGGTAGATCGAATCACGAAGGAAGAAATGATGCATCGAATTGGTGAGAGGACATCGATTTGGCTAAATTTAACGAAAAGAAGAGGTAGAATGATAGGGTATATCTTAAGACACCCAGTACTTGCTTAGCTGGTTTTGTGGGAAGTTTAACTGGCAAGAACGGTATTGGCATACCAAGGTATGAATATGACAAGCAGATTATATCAGATGTAGGATGTAATAGTTAAGTCAAATTAAAAAGATTAGCATAGAAGAAGGTGACATGGAGAGCTGCATAGAACCACTCTATGGGTTGATGACGCAAACAACAACATTCATTTCGTAGCGGGACTGATCGAGATACAACATGCATTACCGAATAGTTGAAACAGTGTAATTGAAACCAAGCCCTTTGTGTCGATTAGTATTTGCGTTGCTACTTGTTCATCCACGGAAGAAAGAAGATTGGTGAGTTCTGGACTGAGCGTGTTTACTAATCGTGGTTGGGGGCCGTAAACCTAACAGCATGAAAAAATGAAAAAATGAAAGCACGGATCACTCATCACTAATGGTGGCTGGGGACTATGTTATAGGTAGTGCCAGCAAATTCAAACATTATAATCAAATCCTTCGAACTAGCAAACACACAACGTGTATGCTTACCGAATTAATGTCACATGAAATCACATTATCTAACTGTGCTATTGTACAAGACAGTTTTTTAATGGAGTATCAGTTGAAACGAAAATAAATATTTACTTTAATCCACATGCAATTTTCTTTAACTTCCGGTTTGCTTTCTTTTTTCTTTCTTTCTTTCTTAATCCGATTAACTTCCAGGGTTGGTTATCCCTCGGACTCAGTGAGGGACCTCACCTCGACCGCCTCAAAGGCAGTGTCCTGGAGCGTGAGACTTTGGGTCGGGGATGAAACTGGGCAGGAGGACCAGTCCTCGCCAGGCACCCTCACCTGCTATGCTGAACAGAGGCCTTGTGGAAGGATGAGAATATTGGAAGGGAAGGACAAGAAAGAAAGGAGGAAGCGGCCGTGGCCTTAAGTACCATCTCTGCATTTGCCTGGAGGAGAAGTGGAAAACCACGGGAAACCACTTCAAAGATGGCCGAGGTGGGAATCGAACCCTCTCTACTCAGTTGACCTCCTGAGGCTGAGAAAATCCCGTTCGAGCCCTCGTACCAATTTTCAGATTTAATGGCAGAGCCAGGAATCGAACCCGGGCCTCCGGGAGTGTCAGCTAATCACATTAACCACTACACAACAAAGGCGGCAAATTTCTATTTTAAGAAATTGATTGAACAAATTAACAACCTCTCGAGGGATATAATATTATTTAGGTTACATAAAGCACAAAACAAGTTCGTTGTGGACACTTTCTAGCCCCTTATAAATTACAGTCCAGATTATTGAGGCATTCAACTACATCAGGAGTCGCATTAATATTGTCTCTCGCCTGGGCAACATCTGACAGGACACTCAAAGGCGGTGTGGTAGATTGTCTGACTTTCGTTCCCACAGTCGCAGGCAGCTGATGGTTTCCAACCCCATTTATATGCGAAAGCAATACAGCGTCCATGGAAGTGAGTATCCGGTTTAATTGGGCCTATAACTGGCGGGGTAGCTGGAATCCTGGGGGTCTTTTGTTATGCTGTTTGACTTGTTGCCATTCCCTCCACCTCCACCCGAAATTGGCGCCACCCAGAAAATACGGAAGCTGTGACACATAACCCACCACCCCAGCTCCCATAGTTCCATGACTCTACCCCAACCGCCCCCCCCCCCCCACGCATACACACCCACCCCCACCCAAAATCCCACGCACAGCAAGACAAAATTTTAAAACGAGGTGAGCCCTCATTGATCTCCTTCCTTCCGTCCAAACAACCAATAGTTACACTAAGAGCAAATATGATTTACTCGGTTCCAGAAGCCAGAACTCTCCAGTCAAATGCAATCAATGTGCTAACAATTCATAATGATATCAATCTGCCACAAATACCACATGGCAAATATCTATACACTGTAAATACTGTAAATACCTTCGTTAATACATATTCAATGCCGTAAAAAAATGTGCCCTGCAGTAAATATCTAGATGTAAAACTTTGTATATAATGTAAAAATTGTAAAAATTTCCAAACATGTACACGGCTGTAAATATTGTAAATATTGTAAAAAAACAATATTCATGTATAAAAAAGAAACATGGTAAACTATAATCATACATTGTAAAATATCTTTGTAACACCTATGCAAAAATCAAATCGTAAAATGAAAATGGATTCAGAAAATGATACTAAATTGTAAAAAACAAATTATAACCTCATTGTAAAAATGAACAACTAATTGTAAACAGAATTAGGTCAACCATGTAAAATCAAACTGTTCAGTTGAAATACTCAATAAAACACATGGTTAAGAGGCCGAATCACCCACCCAACTCCTTCAATGATTTAAACCTCCATCCCCCCCGCCCTTCCCCACCTCGTAACTCCATCAAATCTCCAAACCCGCCGAATATCCCGGCCAGAGAGAAAGCGTTACCTTCTAGTTGGGGATGAAAACGTTTCCTAGGTCCTAGGTTGTTGCCGTTGCGGCGTGCTTTGATGGACCATTCTTCATTCCATTTATGTTATACGTTGAAGTTCTTTACTGAGTAAATCAATCCTGCTGATATTGGTGGGTTTCTTGAAGCTATTTGGTGATGTAATATCATATTAACCGAAATATCAGAATTGACTGGTAACTGTGAGTTGGAATTTTTTTTGGATTACTACTACTATTACTCCCTGGAGGGGAAGGTGGGCCTCCTAGACGGTGACGCCATCTCTCAGCCCAGAAGATTTGTATCGGGGAAGGAGATGTGCGGAGAAGGTGAGAGAATTGGCGGCCGTTGCCTGTAATAGGAACTGTCCCGGCATTCGCCTTATTGCAGGAGAATGGAAAACCATGGAAAACCATTCTCAGGACAGCCGATGGTGCGCACAAGCCCCTCTCCGTCTGCTGAATGCAGAGGTGTATAGCCGAGCCCACCTCTCCTCTGCTCGGTTGGTCGGTTGGAAAGCAGGGCCATCGGACCAGCCAAAGCTCACTCTGCAACCGTCCACTCTTGGATGTTTTGTCTCATAAGACAATATCATACTCAGAAGGAGCATAGTCACCAAAAGTGTTTGTTCCAAAACCATACCCATTAACATTAACTGGATAGAGCCATATAATTTTCTTGGAGTCGCGTGTCTACCTTGGCACACTGACAGCTGCAGGCAGGTAGCAGCGTTGCCAACTGGCAGACTCAGCGCTGGTGTTCGAGTGAGTCAATCTCTCGTGGCAAAACCCGAGCCGCGCAGGTACAAAGGATGTACTAGACATAAAAAAGAAAGGATGGACTGTGACAGTGGTATGGCAGAAAAGTTTATGGCATAAAATAAGTCTTTTTGACAACAATGAAGTAGACCGAATTAGATGTAACAACAATCCTTGTCCACAACACAACACCAAAGTGCTTGGCGGCAGCTTGCCAAATCACGTCAAACTCGACCCCTTGACGTGCCTCCTCGAGTTGAGCCTGGTCGTTCTCCACGAGCTGCACGTGGTCTGTAAGAGCACCCCACTCACACGATCACTTTACAGGTGAAACGAATAATTATCAACTAATTCGTCGCTGTTCGGGCAAAAGGTCATACGTCCCAGTGGTCTTCCTATCCATTATTTTCCTTAAGACAAGCCACGCCTTCCAGTCACATATGGATATTTAGTACATCAGAACAATATTCGTCGTGCTCATTTTCCTATGCTATCGTGTAAAGGATAATGAACCTTACCGTATCGCACTCTTGGAATGTACGTTTCCCTTACTTACTGTATTTACGCACTCCTACAGTATAAAATAGTTAAGGTTTATGACATTAGAACCATGAGCCTACTTGTGATATTCGTAATTGACGTTCAGTGTGTCGTGCAGGTGTTCATGACCACGCACTACATCAATGAATTGCTCCATATCTTCTGAAGACATTGTTCAGTGTTGGCTACGCGAACTCTGTGAAAATTCACAACTGTCCGCCAGTCCGCTGAGAAGTAGTCGGCTGTTTGACCAGGATAGTAGTAAAACTAGGCCCTGTAAGGTTAGGCCCCTCCATGAAGGTGTCGGGAAGGGCATCAATCAAGCGCTGTACCAGCATTCTTGCCATCCAACCGGCACTCCATTTTAATAGCGATACTCATTCTTCAAGGAAGTGATGTTACTATACAATATTTAAGCCATCCCAAAACCATATAAGCTTAATGTGTGTGATCTCCCACTAAAGTAAAAAGAAATGTTTAAATATTATGATCCAATAGACTACAATTGCCATTCCAGCATCGGCATTATGTGTGTTGAAATGGAATGAAATATCGTATGGCTATTAGTGCGAGGATTTCCCAGGACAGGTTCGGCTCGCCAGGTGCAGGTCTTTCTATTTGACACCCGTAGGCGATCTGCGCGTCGTGATGAGGATGAAATGATGATGAAAACAACACATACACCGAGACCCCGTGCCGTACGAATTAACCAATTAAGGTTAAAACCACCGACCCGGCCGGGAACCGAACCCGGGACCCTCTGAACCGAAGGCCAGTACGCTGACCGTTCAGCCAACGAATCAGACATTATGTGTGTTGATATTTTGTATTGTGGACATGATGAGGACGTCCCATTGAAGCTTTATGACGGAATCAGCAAGTTGTATATATTAGTTTAAATTGTGTAAAAAAAAAATAGTTTTTAAGAATAGTTCTAGTACAAGTTAATCTCCTAATAGACTGTAAAAATGTACAGATGTTTTAAATCCCACTCGTAGCATGGCGTCTCATTACCGGCACATGAGAGTTATGTTCGATGTCACATTTGAACTTTTAAACAACAATAGCTTGTTCACTCCAGTATGACCTAATGCCATTGTACTCCGGTGCAAACTGTTATAAAATAGATTGTTTTAGAATAATCCTAGTAAGCATCCACTCAGAGCTCAGACTTGGAGTTAGAAATCATGGCTGACGATGTCTACAAGGACAGGCAAATCATGTACCGTACTTAAGGGGGAAGGTACGCCTTTACAAGTATAAACATCTACAATATTTAACCTTTTATTTCTCAGTAACACTATGTTCTGTTGAAATGAAATTTCACACACTCATAGTACTGTTCTTCTCCTTTAGTATTCCGTTTGAACATTTGTAATTAACTGCCCCATGTTAATAAAAATTAATTTTCAAAATTTTGGACTAATTTATACATTTATTATGCTTTTCCTTGATAATTTCTACAAATTTTCATATTCCTGGAATATTTTTGTTTTAGAATCTTTACAATGCTTGTGTTAACAATGTGAACTAAGATCGTTTGGTAATCCTTTGAAACAATATTTTTTCTTTCTGTCTATAGGAGTAGTTTAATTTTCAGCATTTTCTTGAAGTATTTTCTCCCCAAAAATTACCAAAAGCAAAAGTTACAGCAATGGTTCTAGTTCACATTGTTAAGTAGCAAAAACTACATATGCATAAAAATTTCATCAAGATAACTCAAAAAATGTTTGAGTTATGAAGGAAAACAAAGGTAAAAACTAACGTTTCGGAGAATGATGTTTAAACCTACCAATGGAAGGAATAGGCTGCGTAACATGTGTACAGATTATGGGACATATCTTGAATACCGTTAGAGATATTTACGAAATTCCTTCAACATATTAACGAAAAAAGTTTATTCTATAAAGAAAAAAATTGAAAAATGATATTTTTTGACCAGTAAAGGTGTACCTCCCCCCTTAAATGATAATGTTATAGTCCTAAAGATTTTACTAGTATTGAATAGGTCGTTTCAATAAATTAATTGTTTAACATTTAATAATTGAATTTCAATACGGTCAAAATGAAAGTAATCACTTGTAACATCTTGTTAACCGTAAAAAGAATGATTCAGTTGAATGGCTTAAGATCAATGAAATGAGATTTACGAAAGAAAAGCCTGGCATAATGAATTATAAATACATTCACAACGAAGTCTATGAATACTTTTCAGCGAACTTCAATAAAAGACTAAAGGGCAGACCAACAAACCTTGGTGAAATTGATCTTCCACTACTCTACCTAAAGCGTAGACCTCTGAGTGAAGACAAGTGTATAGATGTGAAAAGTCTACTGAAATATGTCCCACCAGTATATCATTCATTTTATGAAAGGATCACAAGTGCTAGTGTACAAAACATCACTACTTTTGAACATGACCTGTGAGGAAATCGGTACTGAATCTGCATGAAGTATGATTTTCAAGGGTATTCATATGCAATTTAATTTGAAAGGGTGCTGGTACGTGGATTTTATATAACCAGGTGTATCAGTTGTCTTATTTTGTTAACTTTTATTTGTTTATTCATCTTTGTTTCTAATGTCTACATTTGAATTAAGAATAAATCAAAATACTTTGTATGCCAAAATGGACCATGTCCCAATCATCTGGAAAAAGTAACGTAATTCATAATGGAAGTGTGCTGCATAGTTCCCGAAAGTATGAAAAGAAAAGTATAACTGATTAAATTGTCGGTACAAAATATTAGAAACCAGAGTCAACAGCAGATTTTTCAATTTAACTGTAACTTTGAGCCTTAATTTCTCAGAATGTTTCTTTTGGTACTTAGTTCGATTTGGCATATGACCATCCAACTGGTCCAGCATCCTCTCTTCCACATTAATCAGAGAGGTGGTGGTGATTATTATTTTAAGAGGAAACAAAACTAGGCAACCATACTCTTTATAACATTAATCAGAGGGAAAAATGGAAGGGATTCGACACTTCGACAAATGAAGGTATCGGCCTAAGAAAGGCAAGGGCCACGAAGGGCGTGAAAATAAAAGACTCCCTTGGCCTCGAAAACCTAATACCGTTGGGGTAGGAAAAGAAAAAAAGTTGCCCAAGAGAGGTCGGATAGGATAGTTGAAACTGAATAACCTGGAAGTGGAAGTAATGCCAGGACTCAGCTGAGGGACCCGTGGTTGCCAACCCACGCTTCCAAGTTGAAAGCCACTGGGGCTCCTTTTAGTCGCCTTTTACGACAGGCGGTGTTATTCTACTGCCTCCAGCCACAGCGGGTGTCAAGTAATGGGACTAAGGGCTGGCATACAGTGCAGATGTACATGTGTTAGTGGGTGTGTTTTCATAATAGTGATAGGTCTTGTTCTTTTTAGAGGAAATTTAATTGGGCCAGCATCCTCTCTTCATATTAATCAGAGAAAAAGTGGAAGAGTTCCAATCGTTCGATGGAGGACGGTGGCTGCTAAAGAAAGTGAAGAGCCAGGTAGGGCGTTAACTAATCCCTAAGCTTCGCAAACCTAGTACCTTCGGCTTCGGAAGAGAAGAATATTTGCTCAAGGAAGGTCCGTTAAGAAATTTCGAAATAATGAGAGTGGCACAAGTCATTATGAGCAATTTCCAGACTCACCTAACGTCTGCTTGGTTAACGGCCACACTCCCAAGTTGTGAGCTGTTTCCTTTCATTTTACAAAGGAAATGCCGTGGAAGTATTCACCGCCACCACGCACAGGGGGACAAACAGGTTACAGCAGGTGCAATAATCTAGTCTGGGCACAAGAGGATGTGAGGGAAAATGATTGATTCAACAAGAATTATTTAAAATGCTGGCCATTAACGAACGCTAGAAATGAAGCGCGAAAGAGTTATTCGCACCCATTCACATCTTTTCTGTTCCTTTGAAGAGGCCATTCATTTCAGGTCTGATTTACAGGTAAGCCTCCTGAGCCAAAAATTAGGGAACTATCTGGAAGCAAGTAAAACACCCTTCAGAGTGTGTTAAAGGACAAGTGGTCAATGCACAACACTAATTAATCCAATAAATGCTCCGGATTACGACCTCCAATATTCTCCACGCTATAAAATCAGAACAAAAAGGGTGAATTGATTCGAAATTCAATTAAGTAGGATTGTTCAGTTTTATGTGTAATTGTAAAATAACTTACATGAAAAATAAGTGACAACAGCTGAATGTTTTGGAAAATATGTAGTGTATATATTAACTGAAGGGTCAGGGGAAAAAAGCAGGAGAGTCAATATTTGTAAAACTTGAGAAAAAGCAACTTTTGTGCTTGACTTCCCTAGTTCTCTCCCTTAACAGTGAAACTCTGAGTGCTAATTTCTCCTGACTCGCCTGCTGTTTTTCCATTTCCGACCTCTCAATAGATGCGCATGATCACTCTGAAGCGGACTGTAACAATATCTCAATTTCGATTAAAAAGTGACTTACCTGGTTTTTTCCCCCGACCCTTCAACTGCCTTTTAATGCAGACCTACGTTTCTCAACATCAGGTAAATAGAAAGAAAAATTGAAATACGCTTTTAGTGTTTGGGTAGAAAGCCTACAGTTACTACCAAAATTTTAAGGACACCTGCTATTTCATGAACATGATTCCTGTCCTTAAACGTTTGGTGCCAGACATATGATCTTTTATAGACAACTAGTAAATATTTAGAGGAACAGTTGCTGAAATTTTCATTAAAATGTCATGCTTTGTTTTGAGTTATTCATTTTCTTCTTCTTCTACTTCTTAATCTGTTTACCCTCCAGGGTTGGTTTTTCCCTCGGACTCAGCGAGAAATCCCACCTCTACCAGACAGGGGGTAGGGGGTACAACTGGGTAGGAGGACCAGTACCTCACCCAGGCAGCCTCACCTGATATGCTGAACAGGGGCCCTGTGGGGGATGGGAAGATTTTGAAGGGATAGACAAGGAAGAGGGAAGGAAGCGGCCATGGTCTTAAGTTAGGTACCATCCCGACATTTGCCTGGAGGAGAAGTGAGAAACCATGAAAAACCACTTCGAGGATGGCTGAGGTGGGAATCGAACTCACCTCTACTCAGTTGACCTCCGAGGCTGAGTGGACCTCGTTCCAGCCCTCGTACCACTTTTCAAATTTCGTGGCAGAGCCGGGAATCGACCCCGGGCCTCCGAGGGTAGCAGCTAATCACGCTAACCACTACACCACAGAGGCGGACTATTAATTTTTTTTATGATAATTGAAAATAAAATAGCTATATTTTAATACTTGAGGAGATCTGGAGAGTACAATATGGAGATTACATTAATAATTTGTCTTATGGAGCAACACAAATAACCGAGCTCGATAGCTGCAGTCGCTTAAGTGCGGCCAGTATCCAGTATACGGGAGATAGTGGGTTCGAACCCCACTGTCGGCAGCCCTGAAGATGGTTTTCCGTGGTTTCCCATTTTCACACCAGACAAATGCTAGGGCTGTACCTTAATTAAGGCCACGGCCGCTTCCTTCCCACTCCTTTCTAGCTCCTTCCTGTCCCATCGTCGCCATAAGACCTATCTGTGTCGGTGCGACGTAAAGCAACTTGTAAAATAAACACAGATACGGTAGAATATTTATAATCGTTATACTGCAACAGAAATGTTTCTATTTTTAAAAAACCCCTTGTTTTATAGCTCGCAATAGAACCGGAGAAAGAGGCCATTAAACAAACAGTGCTTGACCTTGGCTGGACAGGAGACCCATCAAGCTAGCGAGATCGTTTATGTATTGCGATATACTGTGAATATCCCACTGCAACGTAACATAGGAAAGTTCTCGGTAGCTTGCGAGGTCTCCTGTCCAGCCAAGGTAAAGGAGTGTTAGTTTAATGGCCTCTTTCTCCGGTTCTATTGTGAGCTATAAAACGGCGGATTTTTAATAGAAACACACTCTCTTGCTCTATTACAACCAAAAATATTTTACAGGTAATCTGTGTTTCTCCATAACAAAGATTATTAATTTAATCCCCATACTGTACTCTCCAGATCTCTTCAAGTAAAAAAAAATAGCTATTTTCTTTCCAATTACTATAGGCAAGCAATTAATAACATCAAACGACGTAAAGCCACTAGCAAAAAAAAAGAAACATCAAAACAAATAGTGACATTTTAATGAATATTTCAGCAAATGTTCCCCTAAATATATACCAGTTCCTTGTAAAAGATCGTATGCCTGGTACCAAAAGTTTAAGGACAGGAATCATGTTGATGAAATATCAGGCGTCCTTAAACTTTTGGTAGTACCTGTGTATAACCAAAAGTAGCCTATTTAAATTACGGTCAGTTTAATGTCTCATTTGACAAGTAAAATAGGAGGCTACGTATTCATAAATGAAAATGAAAATCTGAAAGATAGTTTTCGTGAAATACCTATTCAAAGTACGGCAAAATGTGTGCCAAACATGTGACGACATACGCATACTCTGTTATAAGATGGCGCTGTGTTGACGCGCGTGTTCAGTTGGAGGCTAGCTAATACACCGCCTCTGTGGTGCAGTGGTTAGTGTGATTAGCTGCCATCCCCGGAGGCCAGGGTCCGATTCCCGGCTCTGCCTCGGTCGGTCGGTCGGTCGGTCGGTCGGTTGGTCGGTCGTTTGGTCGGTCGGTCGGTCGGTAGGTTGGTTGATTGGTTGGTTGGTTGGTTGGTCGGTTGGTTGATATTTCATTTTGCGTATGGACTCCTTCACTGATGAGTAGGCTACTCACTTCGGGCGTCAGTCGATGAATAATGAGTGCGCCATTCTACGAAAAGCTTTCCGAGGCTACAGTAGTACTGTTGAGAGTGCTAAGCGTGCTCATCAATATTTGAGAACTGTTGTGGGCTGTCGTTCATTTACTCAGACATGTTCATTATCATCTTCGTACTATATTTATATTCTGTGTTTCTATCTTTCGAATGTTGTCTAGGAGTAAGGTTCATATTTAGTGGGTTTATTAATACTTTTTGTACCGAGCTCGATAGCTGCAGTCGCTTAAGTGCGGCCAGTATCCAGTATTCGGGAGATAGTAGGTTCGAACCCCACTTTCGGCAGCCCTGAAAAAGGTTTTCCGTGGTTTCCCATTTTCACACCAGGCAAATGCTGGGGCTGTACCTTAATTAAGGCCACGGCCGCTTCCTTCCCATTCCTAGCCCTTTCCTATCCCATCGTCGCCATAAGACCTATCTGTGTCGGTGCGACGTAAAGCAACTAGCAAAAAAAAAAAAAACTTTTTTGTAGATTATGTTATTTTGTATAGAGTAATAAATACGTTACATGATTGTGAACAACTGCAAACCGACCTTGATAATGTTGTGAGATGGACAGCAGGCAATGGTATGATGAAAAACGGGGTTAAAAGTCAGGTTGTGAGTTTCATAAA
Source organism: Anabrus simplex (assembly GCF_040414725.1). Lineage (NCBI taxonomy): Eukaryota > Metazoa > Arthropoda > Insecta > Orthoptera > Tettigoniidae > Anabrus > Anabrus simplex. The sequence continues at coordinate 36,118,869 of NC_090270.1, read as the reverse complement.
TAGGAAAAGTCCTCCCAGTTTTAATCACTGCGTTGATGGGGTGAAAGTTCCTTATGAGAATTACTGTAAGTGTCCTCATCCCGAGGTGGTGCAGCTCTTTTCAGGCACACCCCCATTGGAGGTGAGCATTACTGTAAGTAAGGAAAGATCTTCATTGGGATAATCACATAAATGGGATTGTAAATAAAGGGTACAGATCTCTGCACATTGTTATGAGGGTATTCAGAGGTTGTAGTAAGGACGTAAAGGAGAGGGCATACAAGTCTCTGGTAGGACCCCAACTAGAGTATGGTTCCAGTGTATGGAACCCACACCAGCATTACCTGATTCAAGAACAAGAAAAAAATCCAAAGAAACGCAGCTCGATTTGTTCTAGGTGATTTCCGGCAAAAGAATAGCGTGGCAAAAGTGTTGCAAAATTTGGGCTGGGAAGACTTGGGAGAAAGAAGACGAGCTGCTCGACTAAGTGGTATGTTCCGAGCTGTCAGTTTAGAGATGGCGTGGAATGGCATTAGTAGACGGATACGTTTGAGTGGTGTCTTTAAAAGTAGGAAAGATCATAATATGAAAATAAAGCTGGAATTCAAAAGGAAAAATTGGGGCAAATATTCGCTTTTAGGAAGAGAAGTTAGGGATTGATTGATTGATTGATTGATTGATTGATTGATTGATTGATTGATTGATTGATTGATTGATTGATTGATTGATTGATTGATTGATTGATTGATTGATTGATTGATTGATTGATTGATTGATTGATTGATTGATTGATTGATTGATTGATTGATTGATTGATTGATTGATTGATTGATTGATTGATTGATTGATTGATTGATTGATTGATTGATTGATTGATTGATTGATTGATTGATTGATTGATTGATATATATTTAATTTTGTGTCGTTATCTAGGAAACCTGTGCTTCAGTCATGGCCGGCTTTACGTGGCGTGTTCTCGAGTATGAGGGGCATAACCTATAAATATGTACCCGATGAGAAGGTGGCAAATGTTGTCTAAAAGAGGGAGTTGTAAGACACCCATATGCTTGCGGGCCACCTTAGAACGGGTATTTTAGCCAATTACATATGATTTTGACAAGTCATCACCCAAATCATACATGATCGTGGTGGCCGTGACAAAAATGAAAATTAAATGTCGTATGGCTTTTAGTGCCGGGATATCCCACGACGGGTTCGGCTCGCCAGGTGCAGGTCTTTCTATTTGACACCCGTAGGCGACCTGCGCGTCGTGATGAAGATGAAATGATGTAAAGACAACACTCACACCCAGCCCCCGTGCCGTTGGAATTAACCAATTAAGCTTAAAATCCCCGACCCGGCCGGGAATCGAACCCGGGACCCTCTGAACCGAAGGCCAGTACGCTGACCGTTCAGCCAACGAGGTGACCAACAAAACTGATACAACAGCACATCGACAATTGGTAAACATGAAAAAAACATCAAAACCAGACTTCATTGCACAACAGCCCTGAAGGGTCTTGGCCTACCGAGCGACCACTGCTCAGCCCGAAGGCCTGTGGTCCGCACGACGAATCCTCTCAGTCACTATTGTTGGCTTTCTAGACCGGAGCCGCTATCTCACCGACAGATAGCATCTCAATTGTAATCACGTAAGTTGAGTGAACCTCAAACGAGATCCAGGTAAAATTCCCTGACCTGGACGGGAATCGAACCCTGGGTCTCCGGGCAAGAGGCAGACACGCTACCCCTACACCACGGGGCCGGCCTAATGATAAATATGGTAGGAATTATTTAGATTGATTATTTAGATTGTCATTCGACCGGGTCAGGAATGGAATGAATGAAGACCCCGTCTAGCGGCGAGGATAGGAATTGTGCCGGCTGCCGAAGTCTGTCGCACTCCTCTGGCGCCATGATTAATGACTGACAGGTGGAATGAAATGATAGTGAAGAGTGTTGCTGGAATGAAAGATGACAGGGAAAACCGGAGTACCCGGAGAAAACCCTTTCCCGCCTCCGGTGTGTCCAGCACACCGAGATTTGAATCATGGAACCCAGTGGGTGAGAGGCCGGCACGCTGCCGCCTGAGCCACGGAGGGTCAGGTAATTGATGGTGGGAATTTGAGAAAATCAATACTCGAGAGGGAACTTGAACCAATCAGAGAAGCTGCTGATAAACGAACCGGAGTTCAAACAATAAGAGACGCTTTTAATAAAAGCGTACGGAAACTAGCTTCTGAAGCGTAATGAAGATCACAAATAACCCATCGCAACGGCCAATGGATAAATATCTCAGTTCCTGGGCATTAGAACACACACATTCGACGGAGTTTTGTTAAATGAACAGAAATTGAATAAGAAATTCTTGATTATAGAGACCCATGTTATGAATCTTCAACAAACGCTATTGAAAATAGAGAGACATAGCGAGGAAAGTGGGGAAAACATCCGGCCACGTGAAGAAGCGCTAAAGACGAAGATTTGTCACGCTCCCAATTTGCTTCATGAAGAGATATTTTCAATATTTAACAGGTGCAAAATGAAGATCAGAGGAGACCCGTTTTATATATATCTGAGTGATAAATACCTGGCCTGGAGTGCGCTATGTTCTATTCCTGGGAAGTATGAGCCCCAGCAGGTGGAGTTCGTCTCGCTGTCAGATTCCGTACCACATTTATAACATGTCGGAAGTTAGCAGGCCACTTTATTTACAATTTATGTCAACTATAATTAGACAGATCTTGTAAGTGGATGTTGTTTCTCATTAATAAGGACATACCGACCGCTTTAGTTTGGTTTGCTGACCGTGAGGCCAGGTGTGGAGGGCAGAATATGCTTGAGTTCAAAACTCGCTGTGGACTGTTCATAAGATATTTGTCTAACGTTCATTCTCATTGTTGATTCCTCCCTAAGAGCGTTGGTGTCATGAAGACCAGAAGATAAAGTACAGCTAAAACTAGACACTATCCGTCTTACTAATAAAAAGTCCTTATACAGTTGTTTTACTCTTGTATAGTTATACAGTGAATAAACCCAGTATAAGCGTTTTACATTTTTCTTACTAATAAACGAGGTATAAGCATTGTATTACTATACAGCACGTATACACTCGTTCCAAGGCGTAGGAATCTCTTCTTGCAGTTCACTGACGTATTTCGAATGTTCACCGCCTTTATGATCGCTTCTGATGGTTATCTACGAGCAAAACTTTCCGGAAAGTCGCACAGTAGCAAGACGAAAAGGCAGTGGCAACACTGAGACAGCTGGAAATGAGCTTATACTAATATCAACATTTCTTCAGCTTGATTGTGTAATGAACGCCAAAAAAGAAATGGAAAAGCTTAAGAAAAGATCAAAAGATCCTAACTGGTGTAGTACGGAAAACGTAAGCAATTGTAATTGAATCGGCGAGTTGAATAGGGTACACATTCCAAAATCCTTACTTTTCAGGAGAAAGGAAAAACTGTTTTGTAGCTTAAAAGAAAGGTTTGATCAAAAAAGTTTCTATTAGGCATTTATACACCATATTTCTGCGTATTCAACTACAAAGTATGGAAATCATATTACGTATGGTTTTCAAGTTATGCCATTTTTTATCTCGACGAATATATCCCCTTTTATACGTACTCAAATTTGAGAAAGATCTTTGTAGGGGCAGGTAGTGTATAATAAACTCGCAATATCAAAAGTCTATTAAGCAGTAACACATTATTACACAAAAATACGCCCAACCACCATTTCTTTTATAGTTATTCAGTGTCATTCCGTCTCTTTAAAGTGTTTTACTTTACGAAGATGTCTAGCCTCCATAACTACTGAATGGTGTATGTCTTCTATGTTTAAAATATCATGAAGATCATCAACGTTATCGTCCATTCTTTCAATGCGTGTTCAATAATAAATGGATAAGTCAAATATTTCTCCACGATTATATTACTGTAGATAATAAATACCACGAAAATAAACTGCTCACTTGTCTCTTTTTCCGCTACTCGCTGCTATACAACGCTTATACAAGGGTCCTGGTCTGTATAAGCAATTCAATGAATAACTATAAGAAGACTTCAGGCAATGTGTGGTTATTGATTAACGTAGTCCCAAATGACAGTAAATGAATATAATAATAATAATAATAATAATAATAATAATAATAATAATAATAATAATAATAATAATAATTTGTAGCCAGACCTCTGGATCAGTGAGACTGTACCTGCCTCTAACCCGGAGGCTCCGGGTTCTTTTCTAGGAATTTAATTCTGAAATGAGGGCTAGAATGAGGTTCTCGCAGCCTCGTCTATATTTCGCAAACTGTTACGTCACATTTGTTCTCGTAGAGTGATACAGACATGGGCTATATAATCTATAGATACATCAGCCTGGGATCCATGTGACTTCTAGTCATTTGTATTATGTTTCTTATTGCATGACAATAAATACGAAGTTCCATATCTTCCATATTGTCCTGACATGTCACAATGACATGTTTTCACTTCTCCAGGTTGACAATAACGCTGAAAAGAAGATGGTACAAGGATATTGAAATGATCAAGTAGGGTGGGTCAGGAAAGCTGAAACATACCACAACAAGCTTTCTCAGTCCACTTACAAAAGTCTTCCGAAACAAAGGCAGCAGTGTACTGAACTGAAGGAATTGAAACATATGTCAGTAAGACAAACGTTTCAATAGTGTTATTGGATTTACGTCCCACTAAATTTATTTACGGTTTTTGGAGATGCCGAGGTGCCCAAATTTAGCCGCAAGGAGTTTTTTTACTTGCCAGTAAATTTGCCGACACAAGTCTGATGTATTTGAGCACCTTCACATACCACCGGCCTGAACCAGGATCGAATCTGCCAAGCTGGAGTCGGAAGGCCAGTGCCTGAACCGTCTGAGCCACTCAGCGCGGCATTCAAACATTTCACTTTTCACTGTGTTGTTCCTGGAAGTTAATTGTTCTTAAAAGAAATCGGTTGTCGGGGCTCTGTTGGAGGCACGGAAGCAGAATTTTAGGGCGTCGAATATGTCACGTAGTGTCAGGTGGGTGTTAGAAATTAAATGAATGCTCAGAAATTAGGTTCAGAATGATTCTTTCCCTTAGGTCTCGTTTTGCGAATGTTGTGATCATTAGGTCCTGGAGATCTATGGTTCCGTTATTCGGCGTCTAATATCGGAAGATTTGTTTCGTCACAGAATACAGTCTAACACTCTGCACTCCGTTCTCTAAAGGCAGCGCCGCTTCCGTCATTTCCTCTGACGATGTGTAGCAACAAAAGATGCACGCAGAAGTAAAAGAATACAGAAGTTCCTTATCTTCCATATTCTCCTTACATATCACAGCGATATTATTTTACTTCTCCAGGATGGCAATAAAACTGAAAAGAATATGGGCATTCAAGTGATTAAGAACGACGGTAATTTTCCTACATAATCACATAATTAAAACATATTCAAATATTTGCCCCTTACTTTGTCGAAACCCCGGATAACCCATCATTGCTGATAGACTGTAGATACTGGATGTTTCTGAGTTCACGGTAAATAGAGGGGAAAAATGGCAGGGCCGAGACATCTGGACAAATACCCACAATTTCTTTTCAAATTTAGAATGTATTCCTAAAAATTATATTTCCTTTCCTTTTTCTTTCTCTTTCCAAAACAACAACAGCAAAATTTACAATGATTTAGAGCTTGATAATCAACAGGGGAGAAGGAGCTCCTATTCTACAAGACTTGTCTGTTTTAGACATGTCACAGGTAGATCATATTCATACCAAAATATAGCAAGACTATTTAGTCTTTGACACATTTGGTACAGAGTAGGAGATGACTGAAAAATATCGTAGCAGTTACTTTGTCACAGTTACATGCTGCCACTGTTACAAATGTAACGAGGAAAAATAACAGGTTACCGAGTAACGACAACAGAATAAATTACTACTGAAAACAGTAATTGGAAAATAGGAACTGTCACTAGTAGCAGCTTACAGACACAGAATGTGACCTTCAGAGTTCTGACAGTACACATGTCTTCCAAGTGAGAGCGCTTTCGTACGAGACTGCTTTAAGTCAAATACACTATATATACTCTATAGTGTATTTCTTTAAGTTGCTGCTGTTGTCTGGAAACTAAAGTGTAAACTGTTATGTCATATTCAACTGCTCAGGCGTAATCGTTGACTCAGACTTCGCGCAGGCCTACCTACATTAAAATATGGCCATTGGCTGCAATAAAATTATTATTAAATATTATTATAAGTTTCACCTGTATAATTTTTTTTGTACCATAAATAAATTGGTATGTTAACTTTCCATACTGATATTATAAACAACATAACATTACTTCATTTTACCTAATCTATCCACTTGTACCGGTTTGTGCCGAGGTTTGGCAGATAATTTATTGTCTTCCATCCTTGATCGGAGCATTATTAAACTCACTCCTCTAGATCTCAGAAAAGACGCTGTGTTGTCTTCTCATTCCATTCGTTGTCTGCCTCTCGTTAACTTTATAGTAAATAGGAATGCGTGTTTTGCTGCACCAACTTTCAACAGTGTAGTGACGCGTGCGCGCATGTGCAACTGACTTCGCAACACAGCTGTAAGGAGACAAGCTTGACGCCGTGACCAATAAAAGGTGAGTAACGTTGGACATTATTTCTAAATCTTACTTTTCACAGTTACGTTATTGTAGCAGTGACAGATGTAGCAGTTACACTAAAATAACCTTTGTCACACCTCTAGTATAGATAATCTTTACTGCAGATACCCTTTGGTTTTAACCCAGGAAGTTGAAGCTTCCTTATCCGTTCAAGAATGCAAAGTAGAGAAGAATGAACTCCTGAATGTTACTTAAAAATGGTCAGACGGGCCATGATTTCACATTTACGGTACATAACATTTACTCCGAAGGGAACACTAAAACTATTTAGCATGACACACACTGCCCTTACTCTGAGCAGAGTTAATAACAATATAGAGATCAGAATTACCTAGAACAGAGGAGCAGAAGCTCATACTAAACGGCCGTAGAACTGAGCTCGATAGCTGCAGTCGCTTAAGTGCGGGCAGTATCCAGTATTCGGGAGATAGTAGGTTCGAACCCCACTGTCGGCAGCCCTGAAAATGGTTTTCTGTGGTTTCCCATTTTCACACCAGGCAAATGCTGGGGCTGTACCTTAATTAAGGCCACAGCCGCTTCCTTCCCACTCCTAGCCCTTTCCTGTCCCATGGTCGCCATAAGACCTATCTGTGTCGGTGCGACGTAAAGCAGGTAGCAAAAAAAAAAAAAAGAATTACCTAGAACAGAGGAGTAGAAGCTCATACTAAACGGCCGTAGAACTGAAAAAAGTATGGTTAAATAGAATAGAATGACCGGAAACAAAATATGCTGGGATGCTCAACCACCCAACAATCGCGTGACATAATATACCATAAATCCAAATACGGCTACCGGGCCACGAACGCTTCTTTCCCGTTCCTAGCTCTTTCCCGTCCCAACGTCACCATTACTTATCTGTATCGGTGTGACGTACAGCAAATTGTAAAAAAAGACACTGTCGGCAACACTGAAGTTGGTTTTCCTTGATTTTCCTTTTCCACACCAGACACACGGCCGATTCTTTCCCACTCCTAGCCCTTTTCTACCCCCATCGTCGCTAAAAGACCTACCTGTGTCGGTGCGACGTGAAAACCAATTGTGGGACCTAATGGGGCAGAAGGCCCGGAGACACGGTGGATAAGCCATACTACGTTAGTGACTATGACGGAAAGCTACACATTAGTCAACGTGGTGAATGGCAGGAGATTACATGAACTGGGAATGCACAGTCGTCATTCCTGGTGTAGATGTGTATGGTGCTGTAATCAGGCGTAGATACAAGGTTAAGTTAGGTGTTCGCTGATTCATAATCTCCCTGACTCCCGTACTCGTTTGAGGGAAAGAAGGCAATTGCGTCAGAGCATGAAACATTGTACACTGAAATTTTACAGCAGAACAGCATTCGATCTGTTTGAAATAGAGAATTATAAACACACTATAAATTCTTAGTTAGACTTAGGTTTGACACCATTTTCATCAGAAATCTTTATTTATTTATTTATTTATTTATTTATTTATTTATTTATTTATTTATTTATTTATTTATTGACTTTAGCAGTGGCGAAGTTAGGGCTCGTGGCCCTCTCTTACTTAACCACATAATTGATCTACAGATAATACATATATAAAAGAAATGTACTATTCTATGATAAAATCAAAGATAAGCTCAAAATTACAGATTTGGACAACATATCATGAAGAAAGAAAGCAGAGTTCAACAAATAAAATAGAATAAAATTCGGAGCGTATAGATAATGAGAAAGAGACAAAGTCATAATGAAAAGGTAAGATTCAAACTGAAAAAATAAGCAATACATAAGGAGAACACAAAAAGTAATAAAGTAAATGGAAATATAAGTATGGCAATAAAAGTGATCTATGTACATGAGTAAGAAGCTAAATATTATGTGCATTACACTATAATAATAATAATAATAATAATAATAATAATAATAATAATAATAATAATAATAATAATAATAATAATAATAATCACAACCTATCATACGTTATCATACACACGAAACAGTCAGCGGTATTCAACAGGTAATCTCTACATGCAATCTTAAATTTCGATATTGAGTCTGAGTTCCTGACAGCAGCTGGGAGTGAATTCCAAAGTCGTGACCCAGCCACAACGAAGGATCTGTTATATATTGAGGAGTGGTTGACGGGAATAGCGAGGGAAGTGCCAGATCTAGTGTTACAATAATTATGGAATGAGGATAATAAATGGAATTTTGAAGAGATGTATTTGGGTAGATTTTCCTTCTGAGTTCGATATATCAACGTGGAATTTCCGTCGCATCTCGGGTTTCAGCCAGGAAAGAAATGTGTAGCTAGGGGTTATGTGAGCATCGTAACTCAAGTAAAAAACAAATCGAAGACCAGAGTTCAGTGCTCGTTGAAGTTTCATAGTTTGTTCACGGGTTGCATCAATGAGGACAATGTCGCAGTAGTCAAGTATTGGTAGTATCAAAGTTTGGAGTAGTTTTATCTTTACGTCTTGTGGCAAAATGTCCTTATGTCGTTTCAGGGGGTGTAGCATCGCGTATATCTTTCTACATGTATTTCTTACGTGTGCAGACCAGTCAAGAGTTTCAGTCAGGATCATACCTAGGTTCTTCACTTCCTTACCGAACGGGATTACGGTGGCATTTAATGTCACCGGAGGAATAGTATAATTTTTATACATGATGTTTAATAATTTCTGAGAACCGATAATAATTGCTTGAGTTTTGGGGGGGTTGATGAGGAGAGAGTTTTCACTGGCGTACACACTGAGTTGTTGAAGGACGGAGTTAATATCTCTTATTGCATTCGATATATCGTTTATATTAACGTGGCAGTAAATTTGGAGGTCGTCGTCAAAGAGGTGATATCTATTAAACTTTATTTTAGAGGAGATATCATTTATATAGAGGACAAACAAAAGGGGACCAAGAACAGAACCTTAGGGGGTTCCTGCCTTCCGGAGTCGCCACTGAGAAGCAGTTTCTTGTACTGTAACACGTTGCATACGATCTGTAAGATATGCGGTGAAAAATTTTAAAGCAACATTACCGAAGAACGATTTGAGCTTCATCAGCAATGTCTGGATGTTTATCGTGTCAAAAGCACTGCTGAAGTCAAGGAGTGTGAGTATTGTCACTTGTCTTTCGTCCATTGCTTGTCTGATGTCCTCAGTCACTTTGAGTAAGACAGTGGCTGTGCTATGACCCTTCTTGAAGCCAGATTGCAGGGGGTCAAGAAGAGAGTGAGCCTGAAGGTATTCCAATATCTGCGCATGTACCAACCGTTCTAACGCTTTCGAGAGAGCAGGGAGAATCGAAATGGGACGGTAATCGGATAGGAGTTTCGAACCTGGGTTTTTAGGAAGTGGAATTACATTGGCGTACTTCCAAATTGTAGGTACTGTGCCGTTTTTGAGACAGTAATTAAAAATAAAGGTGAGAATGGGTAGAATAGCGCAGATACTATTATGTATGAAAGTAATAGGAATTTCATCGACACCGCTTGCTTTGGATTTAATAGAATACAAGACTTTCTTAACTTCATTAGTGCTGACGATACGAAATGCAAAGCAGGGGCGATTTTGTGGGACAAGTGCTGGGACGTTATTTACGTGTGGTCTGTTAAGCGGATTAGACTGAGCCCTCTCTTCCGTGAAATACTCATTTAAATCGTCGAGTGGAATGTCAGGTGCCTGAAACTGTTCATGTGTTTTTCTTATGCCCATGGCTCGGAGATGCCTCCAGGCACTAACCGTATTTAGGTTACTTACTGATTCGCGAACATATTTAAATTTAAGATTACGGATGATTTGTTTAGTTTTATTCCTAATTATTCTATACTGTTCGTAGTCATTTCGGTCCTGAGTACGTTTGTAATGTCGGTAGAGAGCATCACGTTGAGACATCATATTTTTAATTGCTGGGGTTAGCCTTGGATTAGGTTTGAGGGATATTCTGATCTGCCTTTTCGGTGCATGTTTGTTGTATAGATTGTGTATTAACGAATTAAATGTATTTATTTTTTCATCAATGTCTGTCAGATTTAAAATGCTATTCCATGGAAGATTGTAGGCATCGTGTCTTAATTCATAGATGTCGATATCTTTCATATTCCTGCACGTTATATACCTAGGTTTATATTTTGGAACGCGAAGAGAGTACGCAAGAAATACAAGATCGTGGGTGGACACGCCCGGTACTGAAATTTGTCCGTGACTTACCACTTTCTGACGGTTGTTTGTTACTTTGAGATCTATTAATGTGTGGGAAATGTTGTTGGCATTACGTACATGGTTTGTAGGATCAGAGGGAAGGATAGTCAAGTCACATGAGGAAAACAAGTCTTCTAGTTTCTTAGTATCGTATTTCTTCGTAAGTAGATTTGTATTGAAGTCGCCTAATATAATGATACGTTGATAGGCTGGTAGCAAGTTAAGTAGGTGCGTTTCAAACTCGGTCAAGTAAGATACTTTAGGTGGTCGGTAAACCACTCCAATAAGTATTTTCTGTCCACTAGCAACTACTTCAACGAACATAAACTCCGTTCTCGGCAATTCACCGGTCGATGAGGTACGAATGACACGGCTCTTCAGGTCATTTCTACAGTAGAGAACAATACCTCCACCCCTCTTATTTGTACGATCATGGCGGTAGAGTTTATAGCCATCAAGACGAACCATGTTGTTTGGAATTGATGGCGATAACCAGCTTTCACTAATACCTATCAAATGGACGCTATTTTTGTTAAATATAGCCTGAATTTCGTCAATGTGTGCGGGCAAGCTTAGGCTGTTCAAGTGACAACACTGGAGAGTATGAGGATATAGTGAGAGTTCTTGTTTCAAAAGGTTACCGGCATCTATGTTCTGTGAAGGAGTGAGGGGTGTGCTATTCTTAGAGAGGTCATTGTCATGAGGAAATACCGTAGCTACCTGACTAATGGGCATACTTTAATTGAGACAAAAAATCTTTCCTGGATTTCCTGAAGAAATGGACTGCTGGCTGGTTAAGGCACCATACACACACACAATCACACACGTAAATCTAATAATAATAATAATAATAATAATAATAATAATAATAATAATAATAATAATAATAATAATAATAATAATAATAATAATCATCATCATCATCATCATCATAACATTTACTAGGCACATCACAATTGACATATCACTCCGATTATCCACCTAACCGCCTCATATGTAAGTTCAGTTCATTAGGTGAGCTAATGTGTAGCTTTTTCCCGTTTTCTAAATGAACGATAATACGACCGTCCTGCGTCGAAACTCGCCGCATACCCCAGAAGTTCCGAGCTTTACGCAGTACTTCTTTCCTTGTGGTTGTCAGGGATTTGGTTATTAATAATTTGGTACCTTTAAGAGCTCGCTTGGCGCGCTTTCATGGTACCTAAGGAATTTAATGATGATCGGCCTATTACCTGCGGACACCACCTCAGCTGCTGATCTCTTCATAGGCCGAGTCTATGACATCGATCTATGCTCTCTATAAACAATTCGATGTTCAGACTGTTTTTAACGTACCCAACGCCACAGCGTACGTGTCTTGGTTGGGGGTCTCACAGACACCATGAAGGAGTAGGCAGTTTCTTCTGCTATATTGCTCTGCCTCGTCAATGAGGATATCCTGCTGGTCGAGACGTTCCTGTAGATGGCTTACCTCCTTCTTCATTTCACTTAATTCCTCTGAAATTATTTCCCGAAAGTCCTGGAACTCTGAAGTGAGGCCGGTTAGTGTGTCGCCTGGGTTGGCAGCACTGGTCGCGCAAGCAGCCATGGCTTCCTCCAAGCGTGCTTGGAATTCTGCCATTCGCTTCTCGAACTTCGAAAGACATTCATTTACGGCCTTCAGCGTCATAGTACTTCACGGCTATTGAAGTTCACACTTAAATAAAGCACTAGCACACCCACGAATATTAAAATAATTATTATCTGGCTGATATGGCAGGTGAATTGCGGAGCACGTTTACATTCTTATAATGTTGCTTGGTAATTTATCGAGCCAGAGAGTTTTCAAACTCTTATCAGAAAATTTTTCCCACCATAACCTTGCATTTTTCTAAACAACCGCCAAATTCGACTTCGCTAACTAGCATTTTTATTTGCCGTTCTTCGCTTTCTTTAAATAAAATTAACAGCCCATTCTCTGCAAGAGAATCTTTTTTTCACTTATCACTTGATCCCAAATATTCTCGACAAACCTTGGCTCGAAATGGGAAAGAAGATAGTTGAATTTTGTTGCTTGGGTAGTTATTCCGGTAAAAAGAAATTGTGCTTCCACTTGGCAAAACCATATCTCTGACTTCTCAACCCAGAAGAGGAGGTAATTTGAGGCTTAAGTTGTTAATTTCAAGTTTAGCGTCTGGTTTCGGCATGACACTTAATGATACTTGTCCTTCGTTCCAGTTACTTACTCATTTCCACACGATTGTCGGCAGTCACCAATTGCTAGTCTATTCTGTTCACAATAACTATTACCGGTTTTTAACTGGGATTCTTGTATTTAATATTTCATCAGTCTGCCAATCAAGATATATCTACAACTCTCTATTAACATCTCAACACTTGAACGAATATATACACTTAAGAAAATGGAAATTGCAACACCGTGAAGGCATTGGTCGTTTGTGTTGATTTTCAAGACATGGAACGATTCCATGTAGGTATGTAAACGATCAAAGTTTCAGATCCATTATATTGTGGCTAAAGGTCTCCCCATGTGATTGGTCCCGGAGGAATCAACTCCAGTATACGGACTCTGGTGTATCGTAGTTGACTTGCAGTCTGTGCAGTGAATTGTTCCCCGTCAAACATGCCTCGACGACAGAGAAGAGCACGCTATCAACAACTGTCGCCGTTTGAGAGGGCTGGGATAATTGGGCTGTGTAAGTCTGGATTATCGCTAAGGACTGTCTCTGCACGTGTTGGCCGACAGGCATCTACGGTACAACGTGTATGGCAGCAGTGGTCAAATTAAGGTACCCACACTCATAGACCTGGCACAGGCCCAGCGCGACAGACAACTGTGAGAGAGGATCGCCGCATCATTCGGATGGCCCGGATGGAACCCCATGCAACAGCAGCGCAAATTCGAGCAGCTGTGGCACCCCACGTTACACAACAAACAGTTGCTAATCGCCAGCGTGCAGCTGGATTACGAGCCCGTGTCCCTGCAGAAGGTGTTCCATTGACCCCACAACAGCGACGTGTAAGTCTGGCCTGGTGTCGAGAAAGATCGACGTGGGTCGGCGAATGACATAGGGTCGTCTTTAGTGATGAATCGCGCTTCTGTCTTGCCCGCAGTGATCGCCGGCATCGTGTGCGCCGACGTACCGGGGAGAGGGGCCGCCCAGATCTTATTGTCGAGAGGCACACAGGGCCAACACCAAGCATTATGGTCTGGGGAGCTATTGGCTTTAATTTGAAATCACAATTAGTGCTTGTTGAGGGCACTATGACTGCTCGACAGTACGTTGATAGGGTACTCAATCCAGTGGTTGTCCCTATGATGGCGAACATTGCTAATGGCATGTTTCAGCAGGACAATGCCCGGGTTCACACTGCACGCATCTCCAGAGAAGCTCTCCACGACATCACAACCTTAGAATGGCCCGCCAGATCCCCGGACCTCAGTCCTATTGAGCATGTGTGGCACGTGATGGGTCGACAACTGGCCAACCGTCCTCAGCCACCCACAACTCTGGAATAACTGAATCGCTCAGTGCAGCAAGCATGGGCCACAATTCCTCAGGAAGCGATCCAGGGCCTTATTGACCCCATGCCTCGACGAATTCATCGATGTATTTCAGCGCGTGGTGGGCACATCCTGTATTGATTGTTGTCCAAATATACGGTCAGACGGACTTGAAAGTGTAATAATCGAATCACAACTAAACACTCGTCCTGCATGTTCAATTGCAGCAATGAAGCACCACTCCTTCTGAGTGTTGGAATTTCCATTTTCTTCAATGTATCTATAGCAGAGGGTAAAAGTTCAGCCATGTTAACGCGAGTTTTATAAGGAGGTGATGTAGAAGAAAGTATACTAAATCTACGTGGAATTGCTTTTAGAGAATGGATGTGAGCGTTTCCATGGTCAGGGAACTACGAACCTAACTCAAGGGGTACATTTAATTTTATAACCTAACGAAGAGTAGCGGACACCATTTTCCATTGCTTCAATGGCTACGCGCATTGCTATTGGCTGTCATAAAACGCGTTGTTACGTCATTGCCATTAATGATTATAAGCACATGGCGTTGCCAACCCGCGAAGTAAAAAAGCACAAGTAAATATAAGCTGAATGTTAAACAATGTATAACACAGAAGAAGAATGTTTGTAAATGAAACTAACCTTAATGTAGTGGAAGATACAGTACACTTGCAGCCTTGAAAAATTCGTGCTCCCTCCTTTCCAAGGGAAAAGTGGTTTTGAACAGGAATTCGGCGAGGTATCCAACAAAATGGTGCCTTCTCCTGTCGACCCGACCCGCTTGTACTAGTCAACGACATGAAAAAGCTACACGATTGAGCTTCTTATTCACTAATAATTTAACCTCACGGCTACATTTTTCACATAATCTGCTATTTGAAATCAAATCGTGATGTAGATACAATTGCACTAAATCATTGAAGTTGTTCTTGTAATTAGATGAAAACCTGGTAACATTAATGACGCATCCACCGCACGAATCCATATCAATAGAATTATATACGTATTCTGTATCAACAATGGACAGATGCACTGATGCCTAGATCTGGAAGCGCTATGTACCAAAGAAAATATGTAGTAGGCTTTGCTACTATCAATCGTTTCATTTTCTGAGCACTAACCCACATAGTCTGCCCTGGTGTAGTAAGGTGAGAAAGAAGGTAATTTTGGTCCATGGCTCTCTACCCTAACGCGGCTCCAAACCCCCTATGCTCACTGATGGTCTAGTTCCTAAGTAGAGTGGTTGGTAACATTGTGCTTCGCTCGATCACGTCGTCTGCGAGAAATAACGAGATATTGGCGATGCAAGCGGTAACCATGGTACTAATGTTGCGTGAACACCACTGAACCTTTAATGTAGCAAAGAATACTTATGTACAACAGAAAGTGATTTCAGACCTAACTCTAACCAAAGTCTTATAGAGAGTACGTGCCACTTTGCGAGATATCGAAAGACATTGACTACCAGCGCACCTAGCGGGACGGCCTTGAAGCTGAGTGTAGTAGTGCACCATTCACTATGAATTATGCCGAAAGTGTCAGGTTCCAAGTCGTCGTTAATTAAAAAGTGGTAATAGGAGTTTCCCCCGTTTCACATCGGATTATATTCTGTGCCGTTTGCAGCAAAGAGGTGAGTGAAACTTGTTACATATTTCACTCTAACGAGTTACTATCAATTTGAAAAACTAAACATGTATTTAATTGATACCTATTACAAAACCTAAAATTGAAGCTGTCTGAGAATATTTTAGAACCTATCTGAGAGTGTATTTTAGGCAGGTAAAATAACATTAGGGTACCTAAAAATCACAACTGCATGTTTCTGTGGTGGTTGGTAGTGTGTTGTTTGAATATGAAGAGAAATGTGTTGGAACAAACACCCAGTCTCCAAGCCAGAAGAATTAATTAGACGCGATTAAAATCCCCCAGCCAGCCGAGAATCGAATCCGGGACCTTCTGAACCGAAGGCCTCAACGCTGACCATTCAGCCAAGGATTCAGACGATCAAAATCATCATTGAGTTTCAATATTTCTATCAGTATTAACATATGCAACTTTTGTAGTTTAAATTTCACCGCCTGATATTTAAAGTCGGGTCCCCACGTACGCTGCTGTCAACTTGTCGGTCAGTTTAGAACGGGAGAATATGGAAGTGTCCAGTATTGGGTCCGGGTTTAATTCCTGGCGATGAAGGGTATTTTAGCCTCGACTTGTTAATTCATCTGACTCGATGGCTGGGTTCGTCTCAATACATATCTCCATTTACATACAAAACACCATTTTACTAATGGCCTGAGAAACAACCAATAGGCTGTCAATACATTCCTCCCAAAGGGGCTAGCTGGCATCCGGTCGTAAACCTAGCTTTCAAGCTCATCTCAGGAAAGTGGAACAGGGCCAAGAAGAGGAAGATGAATGAGGCTTCACACGCCGTACAGTATATCCTCAATGTCCCAAACTCCTACAGGGAAAGCAACAGCACATACAGTATTCCTTGATACATTCTCAATGAGACGCTCGCTGACGAACATGCTACGGCTGTTATAACTTCTCCAAAATTAGTTAGTAGATTACAAGGGCCTGTACAGCAGATAATGTAATGTGTGACGTGTATCTGTAACACCTGCTGAACACGACGCAGCACTTAACAGTGCCGGGGTATACAATTACGGGATGCACACTATGCCACGTTTACAATTACTCACCATAAAGGGGCTTCGTGTTAAACCAACTAGGCTATTCACTAATCGCGCTTTGTGCAACTTCAGAGATACATGCTCATGATCTAATGACAAAAAGTTTGAAACTTTGATAAACGACCACCCGTGATAATCTCCTCCAGGTGCACTGTAGAGTTCAAATACAGTACATTCCGTGGAATGATTTAGGGCAGTTATAAGTACTTGTATACGTAGTTAAACCATTCAAACCTCAATTATTTACGAAGTGTACAAAAAATCTACTGTTCTTACCCTTCAGACAAGCAACTCAATGTTGAAAACATCCTAGGGATATGAGCTACGAATTTTAGGTAAATAAAATGTAGTCAAGTATTTGAATATATACTTTACCTGTTCCTAAAGATTACAATCCTTTTCTTAATCATCGTTATCCGGTCGATTGAATTAGCAGTTTATCTTTTCCTACTACTACGAGCGCTAATGTGAGTCAATGTGGATTTTCATTTAATCCCTTATAACTACAAAAGGTTTGGTCATTTTTCAAAAAATTGAAAAATGCCTGAGGGTATTGAACCACGGAACATATTATAGACCGAATTATATAAGTAATTTGGCTAGGATATGAATAAAAAAGATTATGAGTAACGAAACATGCAATTATGGCCTGTTTTTCCGGAACTGCATTTAGACCGGAAGTGATTTTTGACATTTTTTGTAGTAAAATGTCGTATGGCATTTTTTTTTTTTCCAGTTGCTTTACGTCGCACCGACACAGATAGGTCTTATGGCGACGATGGGACAAGGAAGGGCTAGGAGTGGGAAGGAAGCGGCCGTGGCCTTAATTAATGTACCTGGTGTGAAAATGGGAAACCACGAAAAACCATTTTCAGGGCTGCCGATAGTGGGGTTCGAACCTACTATCTCCCGAATACTGGATACTGGCCGCACTTAAGCGACTGCAGCTATCGAGCTCGGTACGTATGGCTTTTAGTGCCGGGATATCCCAGGAAGAGTTCGGCTCGCCAGGTGAAGGTCTTTCTATTTGACACCCGTAGGTGACCTGCGCGTCGTGATGAGGATGAAATGATGATGAAGACAACACATACACCCAGCCCCCGTGCCATTGGAATTAACCAATTAAGGTTAAAATCACCGACCCGGCCGGGAATCCAACCCGGGACCCTCTGAACCGAAGGCCAGTACGCTGACCGCTCAGCCAACGAGACAGACCTTTTTTTTTTTGTAGTTTGATAGAGGTACCCAATACTCACAATTTGAAACCTTGCTTGGCCCTTTAGCCCTTTAACTTTCTGCACAATTGATGAAATTGCTTAATTTTATGTTTTTCGATGTATAGGGAACCCTACTTTGTCTGCTAAGATTTTTTTCAAAAACATTAGAAAATAATTTGTACAAAAAATGTCCTCCTGAAAGACGATAGAATGATTGCCAGTGCTTAAGATAAATCAAAGAAAATCCACAGCCTGTTTCCAGTCATTCGACCGGGTCCGGGATGGAATGAATCAAGCCTCCATCTAGCGGCGAAGATAGGAATTGTGCCGGCTGCCGAAGCCTGTCACACTCCTTTGGAGCAATGATTAATGACCGACAGATGAAATGATATTCGAGACTGTTGCTGGAGTGGAAGATGACAGGGAAAACCGAAGTTCCGGAGAGAAACCTCTGCCGGCTCCGCTTTGTCCAGCACACATCTCACATGGAGCGACAGGGACTTGTACCACGGAACCCATCGGTGAGAGGCCGGCACGCTGCCATGGAGGCTCTCAACAGAAATCAATATTACTTTTTATTGAGAAAGAAATGCATTGTCTCTCTGCTTACAACTCGAATACGTTATGATTGGCAAATGAAGTTTCCTCCCTGCATTTATGTTTTGCGACGTAGGCTAACAATCGTCCGTATCATCAGGCCGTTCGACAGTAAACTACACAAGCTCCATCTTTCTATTAAAGAAATCATAACAGTGTAATCATTGCTAGTTTTAACACTCGATACTGACTAACATTCACGCAGTGATACAGGAAATGCCTCTCTGCACTTAATATTTTAAGACCTCAGGCGCGCTGGCCGTAAATTGCAACGGCGATAAAAAAATCTCTGAACATTTGGACTACTTCTTCATCGTATCAGCTTCTCCTTAATTTCATTAAATTTGCCTCTGTGTTCTGCAAAGATAAATAGTTTCTCAAGGTTAGGTACACCCGTTCTGTCTTGAATGTTTCCCAGCCACAATGCTCATCTTCTTCTAACATCTCTACGACTTTCTAGTTTATCTTTTAGGATTAACTTCAGAAACTGGTACTGAGTTCCCCGTAGTATTTGTCCTAGATAGGTCAATTTCCTACATTTTGCACATAAAATTCACCCTCAGGTTTAAATATGAAGTATTTTTGATCCTCGTAGGAGAAGACTGTAGATTAGTTGAGAAAAAATATTATTTCTTTCTCGAGTGTCTGAAGACGAAGCCCAATGTTATATATGATCATTATGGGTTATACGCAGGGGTTCTCAAACTTTATTCGTTCGCGGCACACTGTTTCCCTATGCTGAATATAGCGGCACACTCCAACGTACAAGTAGCTATGCCTGATTTAGAGGAATTCCGAACGCTACAGAGCAGTCCCGAATGAATGAGAACCCTCGCGGAGGGTACATGAACCACTGGAACGTTAGAGAAATATGTCGATCACTTCCGAACTCTAAAGAAGCATATATAAACCAATCAACACTCACCTGCAGTTAGTTCAGTACTTCAGTTGGAAACCGAAACGTGTTTAAATGTAACACATCATCATCATCATCATCATCATCATCTGTTTACCCTCCAGGGACGGCTTTTCCCTCGGACACAGCGAGGGATCCCACTTCTACCGCCTCAAGGGCAGTGTCCTGGAGATTCAGACTCTTGGTCGGGGATACAACTGGGGAGAATGACCAGTACCTCGCCCAGGCGGCCTCACCTGCAATGCTGAACAGGGGCCTTGTGGAGGGATGGGAAGATTGGAAGGGCTAGGCAAGGAAGAGGGAAGGAAGCGGCCGTGGCCTTATGTTAGGTACCATCCCGGCAATCGCCTGGAGGAGAAGTGGGAAACCACAGAAAACCACTTCCAGGATGGCTGAGGTGGGAATCGAACCCACCTCTACTCAGTTGACCTCCCGAGGCTGAGTGGACCCCGTTCCAGCCCTCATACCACTTTTCAAATTTCGTGGCAGAGCCGGGAATCGAACCCGGGCCTCCGGGGGTGGCAGCTAATCACGCTAACCACTACACCACAGAGGCGGACAAATGTAACACAACTTAGTGCGATTGATTGTTGAATTAGTCGCAAAATTTGGTGTTATTATAAAACTGAAGTAAATATACAGATATTGTGCTGTAATATGAAGAACTTCTTAATTAAACTTCAACGATTAAATAGCAGTAAAGGACATCAGTGTGAAAATAGAATGAGTGAATCACCCGGATCAAGTGTCTTTGAGAAGCTACTTCCGCAGCAAAGCAGTTCAACGTCCGGTGCTGTGCGCAGGTATCATGATTCTTATTGTCCGGCTTCATGGCTAAATGGTTAGCGTGCTGGCCTTTGGTCACAGGGGCCCTGGGTTCGATTCCCGGCAGGGTCGGGAATTTTAACCATAATTGCTTAATTCCGCTGACACTGGGGCTGGGTGTATGTGTCGTCATCATCATTTCATCCTCATCACGATGCGCTGGTCGCCTACGGGTGTTAAATCAAATGACCTGCACCTGGCGAGCCGAACGTGTTCTCGAACACTCCCGGCACTAAAAGCCATACCCCATTTAATTTCATGATTCTTATTTAAGTTCGGATTTACATTTACTGAATCTGGAAATCGTGAATTTCCTGAGTGTGTTTTATGTGGGGAAGAATTAAGCAATGGTTCCAAGCAAACTAAAGAGACGCTTAAAAACAAAACAAATTCACTTGGAAAATAAAGATAAAGCTTATTTCAGTCGTTTACTCTCTTCTCAAATTAAAGAAGGCAAGGCTATGAATAAAATAATTACAACTTCAGAAAAAGCGCTAGTAGCTAGCTATAAATTAGCAGAAATTATTGCCAGGAATATGCAGTCACATGCAGCAGTAGAAACTTTGATTTTATCTGCTTGTAGATAAATAGATAAATCCATACTAGGAGAGGCTGCCGAGAGAGAGATATCCAAATTACATTTATCAAACGATAGAATTGCTGATGTCAACTGATATTAAAAACAAGTAGTGGAAAAAAAAGATGATCGAAAAGAATTTGCACTTCAACTATACGAATCAACATACATTACAAGTATCAATTAATGAGCTACATAAGATTTTTAAACGAAGAATCACTTACTGAACAGTTCCTATCCTGCAAAGAATTACCTCTAACGTCAGCAGGATCATACATTTTTAATTCTAGGTCAGCGACATTGGCAGAAAATGGACTGAGTTGAAACAATCGAATTTCAGTGTGTACTGATTGAGCCTCAGGAACGACTGGTCGAATGAGAGGTTTTACTTCAAGGTTGAAGCAAGATTTTCCGCAAATTGGAACCACACATTGTTTTAACACCGGGAAGCTTTGGTGTTAAAAATAATTCCTTCAGATCTATGGAACGTAATGAGCTCAGTTGTTGAAATGGTTAATTGCATTAAAAGTAGAACACTAAAATATAGACTTTTCAAAATCATGTGCCAGGAAGCAGGAGCTGTTCATGAAACTCTGGTCCTTCACAGCGAAATTCGAAATTCGTGGTTCAAGATTTTATGAACTTAGAAATGAGGTATTTCAAATATTTGCACAGAAAAACTTGAGTTTGCTGTCTTCATTAGCGAAGAAATTTCGTGTTCGAAAGTTGCATACCTAGCTGATATTTTTGGACATTTGAATAATCTCAATGCCAGTATGAAGAGAAGGAACGAGAATATTCGTAAATCAACTAACAAGCTGAATAGACTCTTAAGAAAAATTCAACTGTGGAAGTCAAAATTTGAAATATGTGATCTTGAAAGTTTTCCTCTCACAGCTGATATCGACATCCGTTCCAGTCTGATTTTAGAACAACTTTCTGTTTTAGAGAATAAACTGCATGAATATTTTCCCTCCCTCAACGTGAATGAATACCAATGGGTTCGCAATCCCTTTTGGCGTTACTGCTAAGGACACAAAACATCTACCATTATAAGAGGTGGAAGAATTGGCTGAACTTCAAGCCGATCGAACTTTGAAGCCGAAATTTAGGGAAGAAACACTACTTCAGTCCTGGATTTCAGTGAAAAGAGAGTTCTCAGTGTTATCAGAGCATGCCATATCTATATTAATATACAGTTTTCAACAACATATCTGTGCGAACAGGGATTTTAGGCATTAGAGGGAAGAAACGCGAGCAACTTCTTTCTGTAGACCAATAATTACGTGTGTGTTTTTCGGCGATTCACCTTCGCATCGAAAAGTTATGCAAAAGTAAACAAACCCACGTTTTCCACTAAACTGTAACAATAGTGTAATATTGTTGACAATGCATCTACTTTTTGAGTTCTTACTGCATGTAGGCTTACGCCGTTCTGTAATATTAATAAATAGTATGACTAGAATATTGAATACACAAGCATTTTTTCGCGGCACAGTCCAACCATTTCACGGCACACCCTTTGAGAACTTCTGGGTTATAGCAACCCTGAATATCGTTGGTTTTATTAATCCTTTGTTGGCTTTATCTGCATTTTAGCTTATCGGTCCTTTTTTAACCTTGTTTAGGTCTTAACGGCTTTTTTTGCATCTTCACCTTCGACTAGGTTTTCTACTGCCCATTCTCAGTTCGAATCATTAGTTCAGCTATTTCAAGCATATCTAACAAGAAAGAAGATGAAATGAAAACGAAATTAAATTAAATGGAACTAATGTTTGGAAAAAATGCAGGAGTTATCAAATTATGTGCAAGATAAGTGAAATATTGAAAAGAGAAAAAATTGATGTGAATGTTTTTTATAAGGAAGATTTCACTCGCTTCAAGTATGAACTCTAAACATCTGTTGATGCTGAGAGAAGTTTCTCGGTGTTTTGCAACGTGCTGTCGGAGAACCGACGATCCTTTAACATAAGAACCTGCAGATGACTACTCTGATATCCTGCAAAGCCAACTGAGGTAAGGTTTTCGAATTCCAATTTCTGTAACCCTGGTGTGGTTAAGCCAAATACGATTCCGGGTATACTAATTTCAATTTCTTTCTCTAGGATGTGCATTGCGGGTTCCCTAGATTCAGTACAGGTGGAAAAAATAATTATTTCATTCTAAATGTTTTTAATTTTAATTAATTATTATTAATTAATTACTTTTTCGTCCGCCTCTGTGGTGTAGTGGTTAGTGTGATTAGCTGCCACCCCCGGACGCCCGGATTCGATTCCCGGCTCTGCCACGAAATTTAGAAAGTGGTACGAGGGCTGGAACGGGGTCCACTCAGCCTCGGGAGGTCAAATGAGTAGAGGTGGGTTCGATTCCCACCTCAGCCATCCTGGAAGTGGTTTTCCGTGGTTTTTCACTTCTCCTCCAGGCAAATGTCGGGATGGTACCTAACTGAAAGCCACGGCTGTTTCCTTCCCTCTTCCTTGTTTATCTCTTCTTATCTTCCCATCCCCCCCGCAAGGACCCGGTCCAGTATAACAGGTGAGGCAAATTAAGACGAAGAAGTAGAATAACTTTTTAATTTCTTTTTGAATTATGTTGAACTAAAAATATATAAAGCCTGAAAGATGAAGTATTTCACTCAAATGTTTTTTCACTGTATGTTGCATACCATCAGAATTTGGCATTCTTAAATATTAAGCGAACCGGCTCAAAAATGCCGATTTTCGTTTTCGAGCTTAAAAAACTCCAATCTTTCCTCAAGAATTATTTTACTGGAATTATATATGAGGCAATAAAATTAGGTCTAAACATAACTCTGCACACTGGACATCATTAGATGTCAGCTACCAGTAAAACATTCTTTCTGGATTTTTCGTAAGTCGTACTTTTTTAAACATTGTGTACCTTTTTCTCAAAAACTATCACATCAATGTATTTGAAACTTGGTAGTCTCGTAGACACTACATAGATCTGATTTCGGAAGTAAATTTAATCAGATATCTTGAATATTTCATGGAGGCCAGCTTGAAGAGCACTGAAACTCTTACAGAAGATTTCAGTTTTCAACTAGGATAAAAAGTCTCAACTGTTATCAGTAGGGCAATAATTCTACTTCAGCAGCTCAAAAAAGGTTTAAATATTATGCATGCAAAGTTTCTTGTGTCTGGTTTGAGTATTTTCTCACAAAAAGGTACCTCAGTTGACGGGGTTTTTAACAACATTTTCTAAAAACATTATTTTGTGATTGTCACACAAAATATTAAATATATAAGCTTCATATTCTACCCAAATAATTCTGAATATATCAAAAGAACATTCAAGGAAATACTTTAGTTTCTGAGATATGTAACTAAACATCGGGAGTTACATATTTCTATCGTTTCACACTTCCCGGTTACCTAAGATGTCATTATAAGTAAAATTATGAATGTTCTGGATCGTACTTTTACGTCCTTTTTGCAGGTTTCTAGGTCTTTTCGTAGGTCTTTTCTAGGTAATGTATAGGTCTTCAAGTTTCGAGCCCTAGTGGTGATGATACTGGTTCAAACGGGGAAGTGCAGTTTCATAACGAAGACTTCTTAACTCCAATCAAGAGAGAAACAGCAACAATTGCAAGAAGAAATACGCCAGGAAGATTTGATATCCTTGGTGGCCGAACAGAGCAAGAGTTGACCAAAGGAGCTCGAATAGAAAAGATGTAAATTAATGAGCCCTACACAAGTGAAACCAATGCAAACTCAGCTAGGGAAACCATGATCGCTATTTTCTTGTTAGTTGCTTTACATCTCACCGACACAGATAATTCTTATGGAGACGATGGGACAGGAAACGGCTAGGAGTAGGAAGGAAGCGGCGTGCCCCATTTGCCTGGTGTGAGAATAGGGAACCACGGAAAACCACCTTCAGGGCTGCCGACAGTGAGATTCGAACCCACTATCTCCCGGTTGCAAGTTCACAGCTGCACACCCCTAACCGCACGGCCAACTCGCCTGCTATGATCGCTATTAGGCGATTGGGTGACCTCTTGCAACAGGCAGCCCCTGTGGTTGTAGGTGGTCAAGTACATCCACTGTATCCCCTGCCGGTCGTAAAAGGCGACTGAAGGGGGACCAGGGATTCTGAAATTAAGAGCGTCGGTTAACGCCTACGGTTACCTTAGCTTAATCTAACAATCCTTCCATTTTCTAGTGTCAGACTCCTCAGTTTCGAATCTGACCTCACTTGGTAACTCTTGTTGTTTTCCGATCCCGTCGGTATTAGCTTGAGTAGATCTAAGGAGTATTTCATTTTCAAGCCCTTCCCTTTCTTTTGCCGATACCTTCATTTTTCAAAGTGCCTGTCCTCTTCCACTTTTCCCTCTTGTTAGTGTTAACAGAAGATGGTTGATCAGTTGTACTTCATCTGAGAAAAGTTATCACTACTACCACTCTTACGACCAAGGATACATTCTATGCCACCACACACAGCGAGTTCTACTGTTATACCGGTTGCCTTTGCTGGCAGGACCTAGTGTTTACAGTGCACTATGTCTTCTGGTATAGGCTAGAGTAATTTTGTTACTTTCATAAATCTGTCCCTGTCTTATCCTTGGCTTTGACAATATGAAAGTGACTGAGGTATGAGCGATGCTAGTAATGCTAATCCTTATGCAGCCAGTCCCTGCTATGAATGGTGTGAAAATGTTGCTCATAGGGTCGGTTGGTGTATGCATTTCAGTGGGCTTGGCAGACTGATATGTAATGGCAACTCTGGCTCGGTGAGGAAAGCAACGGGAAACTACCACACTCCTCATTTCCCTAGTACACCCCTTCAGTGATGCCTAGGCCATCTATGACAGCTGATGGCAGAGCTGTTGAGGATCCCACCAGCGGAATCGCTGACGGACTAACATACATACATATCACGTACACCCGTAACTAGCGTTGCCACCTGCCCTGTACTGTACGAGACATCCCGTATTTGAGTGAAAATTTTGCGTCCCGTATTATGAAATATTGTCCCGTAAAAACAAGCGTTTGCCTTTCTTTGTCTCTAAATATATTAAAATCCGTATTTGATTTTAGCGCCATTGAAGTTCAAAGTAGCTCCATGATTTTTTTTTTCTCTTTGGAGCCTCGGAAGAAGGAAATTTCGTGATGCCTCACCATTTGCTGGTAAAGCTGAGCATGCTGGGTCATTTACCTCGTCTTCTGCCGCGTACTTCCGTAGGTCTTCCATTCCAATTTCTAACGTGATTGTTCATGCTGTTTGAGACTACATCTACGTAAATTGTGAAGGTATCAAAGCTCATAGAAGACATCAGTGTTAAGACGTCAGATGCAGTGTACTGTTTAAAGGGTGCAAGTTAGTTTCTTTAACGAATTTCAATAATTATTTTATATTATTGAAGCTAGTTATAATCTGATTGAAAGCGGTACCTAACTTTTGATTTTCTAGTTTTTAAGAACTACCCCTTATTTTTGTAAAACATCCCGTATTTTCAGCTAAATATCCCTTCTTTCTTATATCAAAAAGTGGCAACCCTACACGTAACAGTAACTAATACAACTCTATTAGCCTACAAAAAGAGCATGAAGTAAATCAAACATACCTCACAAATCGAAAATAATCCTATCAACATGTTTCATCTTTCTCCTGCGCGTAGGAAAACCATTGATCCCATTGGGATAGAACCCAGCGTGAAGATGTTCACATACGTGTGTTACCACAGCGAAGGAAGTTCACCACGATTATTAATTAACTAGCAAATATACCCGTGCTTCGCTACGGTATTTTACCTTGTGTATGGATTTCCACGTAAATTACTGCACACGCAGTGAGTAAGATTATATTAAATTGCTTGTCTCTTAGCGTTATCCGAGAAACACCACGGGGAGGGCCCCATACATTGCTTCCGATGTAAGGTGCGTGCTGGATGGTTTTGATGATAACGGCAGGCCACATTTCCTAGAGTTTGGGAATGTCTGCTATAACGGCAGGCTAATTTTCCAACTGCCATCCACAATATAGAAGGGGAGTTATCATTATAAATACGTTCCCCCTTTCCTAATGCAAGTCACAAGTTAGAGATTTGATTATATTCGAGAAATACAGGTCTATCTAACGTATAAGGAATCGGGATAGGACGAAATGTTATACGACCGAAGTGAAAGATCTCTCCAAATTGAGCGACGTTTGTGTAATCTCTTTTGTGATATAACGCACCGTTTAGCCAGCATTTACCCCGAAACGAAGGTCTGCACCGTCATTAAAGTTGCCTTCCTATTTCGACATTTTACGGAGTCAAGAAGTTATACAATTTTCCATCAAAGAAAAGAATGTCTAGGTTTCGGGATTAGCACTCGCATACATACGGGAAAACTAAAGAAGGAAGTAATACAGGTAAGAAAGTTATCAGTAATAGAAAATAGGATCAGAACTGAGGTAGCTGGATAGCTAAAACGTGTAAATGCCAAGTGGATGTATTGAAACATGAAATGTCCCTCACTAAATTGTGATGATGTCAGTTAAGGATTTAAGAAAGCGTAACAGAAGAGATATTTAGGCGCAGGGATTCTTACGTAAACAGATAAGAAGATCACTTAGGGTGTTATTATTTAAGCCTAAAGAGGAGGGTCAGAGGCACGAAATTACATCAGATAAAGGACGCAGAACAGAAATACATTCAAAATTATAGCAAATACCAGAAACAACCTACGGTGTGAAATAATGGGCTACACTCGACGGTAATATTTCTACATTAACTGCCACGCTTAATATTACTCAAAGACGATTGTAATCTCCAACGTTATTCCGCATACATCCCGCAGAATGACAGCTTGACTTATCTCTCGCCTTCTACCCAACGAACAATCACGAGTTTACAGGAATAATAACGAAAATGGCATTACATTTCTTCCCTGCTGCCAAGCAGCCAGAGGCGTTACCATGGGAACCGTGATGTTGAAAGAGACAATCACACAAATAAACAAACATACAGGAAAGCTAGAAAGTACTAATACAGTCTTGAGTTGACCTAAAACGGATCAATGTCTGAAAAATTGGCAGAAGAAACGAAATTACAGACAGCGGACCCCCCTACAAATTGATTTATATTATATTCTATTTTTCTTTACGTCCCACTAACTGATTTTACGGTTTTTGGAGACACCGAGGAGTCGAAATTTAGTCCCACAGGAGTTCTTTTGCGTGCCTGTAAATCTACCGACGCGAGGCTGACGTATTTGAGCACGTTCAAATACCACCGGACTGAGCCAGGATCGAACCTGCCAAGTTGGGGTCAGAAGGCCAACTCCGCAACAGTACGAGCCTCTCACCGCGACGATTATTAATATAAAATGTGTTCATTAATATTTATTTTAATGTGTTCGGAGATGTTAACCTCCTTATTTTCACATAACTCACCATACTGCCAACCCACACAAAAATAGTGAATACATTCTAGCTAAAACGCGCTGGCGTCACTGGGCGAGTTGGCCGTGCGGTTACTGTGCGCAGCTGTGAGCTTGCATCCAGAAGATAGTGAGTTCGAACCCCACTGTCGGCAACCCTGAATATGGTTTTCCGTGGTTTACCATTTGCACATCAGGCAAATGTTGAGGCTGTAAATTAATTAAGGCCACGGCCGCTTTCGGCCCACTCCTAGACCTTTCCTCACCCATCGTCACCACAAGACCTCTCTGTGTTGGTGCGACGTAAAGTAAATTGTGGTTGGCGTCCGGCCGTAAAACATGGCCAAGGCCACGTATATAACACACCATCGCAACATAGTCTAAGAAAAGGTGATGTTGATAATGGACCTTATAAGAAAAATACCATGTAGGCTTCAAGAGTGAGATGGAACGACATACCAGGTATATGCATAAGTCTTTTCCGGTTTCTCTAAAAGATGACGCCAGCGAACAGTACGCAGCGTATGAATTTGACACATACGTCGGTTTGTTCGTCTGACATTAACCTACCAACACACACAAGTTGAGTCCGCCAAACACTAGCTTCTGTGTTGTATCGTTCAGTGATCATGTCGAAGTTTTGTACCTGAAAAGGAACATCTGCAGCACGCATTGCTTTTCCTATTTAATCAAAAGAATAAGGCTGTGGGAAGTCGTCGCTTGCTAGTATAAAAATATGGTGAGCACGCTCCATCGATTAGAACATGCGAGACAATTTAAACATGGTGATTTCAAAGTCAAAGACAGAGCGCGCTCTGGTAGCGGTATTGAGTATTATGAACTCTTGAAGCCCGGCCAAACCATTAACGCACAACGCTATCGCCAACAAATGATTAATTTAAATCACGCTTTGATCGAAAGACGACCGGAATGGGTCAGAAGAGATGGCAAAGTGATTTTGTTACACGACAATGCGCCGTCTCACACAGCAAAACCAGTGAAAGACACCTTGAAATCGCTTGGATGGGACATCCTTCCGCACCCGCCGTACTACCCCGACCTGGCGCCATGTGAATATCATATCTTCGCATCAATGGGACACGAGCTCGCAGTGTAGCACTTTAGCAATTACTAGGAAGTTGGAAAATGACTCGGCAAATGGTTTGCCGCAACAGGCAAGCAGGTTTTCTGGCATGGTATTCATAACTTACCTGAAAGATGGGCGAAGTGTGTTGAAACCGATGGCCAATATTTTGAATGAACAAAAAGTGAATTTCCCTTGAAAATTACGTGTTTTCTTTACCACAACAAACAACACAAACGTATGCATACACGTGGTACGTATATGCACAGTCCGAGGAGTTGGATAACAACAGATTATTTTTTCGATGGTTAAGAAAATAATGTACTTTTGTATCCATCTCTTGGCACAGGCCAGAGTAAAGTGTAGCTTCCACCGAAGTCCCAGTCTCATCCATGGCTGTGACAATATGGAAGCTGCTGGGGTATGGGTGGTGCTGAGTAATGGCATTCAGAGCACGACTAGTGCATCTGAGTGTTATGAAAGGTGTTGCTCATAGGGTCAGTCATGCTGCAATAGCACTTTCTGACCCAGTGAGGAAAGCAATGGCAAACTACCTCACTTCTCAGTTTGCCTAGTACGCCTCATTTTGGTGCTGCCATTGGTGTTTGCGGTTTCCTTATAACCGCATTCCTTTGGTGGTGCTATTTGAGGATCCAACCAGCCTCTGGGCTGATGACTTAACAGACAGACAGACAAGAAAATAATTGCAGCATATTCACCTTCTTACCTAACCTGTTGTAATCCCTCGAACCGACAGAGCCAGTCGGATGTACTGATACAACGTTAACACCTTTACCACGACGGCAGATTTGCACAATACATGATGGACAAATTACTTAGGATGTAAGATATTCTTCAGCGTAAGAAAGCAGTGGAAGACGGAAGAGACTTTCTGCAGTCAGTGAGCAAGAAGACTGCTCTAAAGATGCTAAAACGGAGCGAATGGCTATGCAGTTTGGGACACGTAGTTGTGAAGTTGCATTCGAGAAATAGTGGGTTCGACAGCTCTGAAGATGGTTTATCGTGGCTTCCCATTTTCACACCATGCTCTACTTTAATTAAGGCCACAGCCGCTTCCTTCCCACTCTAGTGCTTTCCTAATCCATCGTCACCTACGTATGTCGGTGCGACGTACAGCAAACTGTCATAAAATTAAAATAATACTACTTATGACAACTTGCCCCAAGGAGTTCATTTCCTGTAGAAGTGAAAGTTTGATAGAACCGCTTAATTATTCAGCTTATCGCAAATTACACAATATATATAAAATAAAGCAACAATTTGGGTTGTAACAATCTAAAAAGGAAAGCAATCAACTGGGCCCCTAAAATATTCAAAGTTTTATATCTAAATTGTCCAGCCACTATATACCCATTCTAGAGGCTTGAGCAAAGTACGCCCTGTTACGTCATTCGGTAACGATATCCCGGATACTCTGTTTTTCCGCACCAGAGTCACTGTTAGGTGACGTTCTCGAGCAGCGAGCCACATCTCTCATGGCTGGTCCGTACCCTGTTAAGGGCAACCCTCGTTTTATGTGGCAGATCAAAACCTGCTGGCGGATGTTGGGTATTAAACAGAGACAGCTACATTGTTCCATTCCTGTCTCCATTCTACTGAAGCGTTAAACCCTCTGTTGATCAGTTCCTCCGCTCTGAGTATAAGCGGGGAACGTGATTTCCAAAGTCCAAATCTACGAAGCATGTCTTCATGTATAGGAAGACCGACGTTCGCTGATATTTTTCCGAACTTACGAATCAGATTATTACATCTCCTTATTCTTGGAGGTTCGATATGGCTCAATACGGCTAACCAGAAAAGAGGAGTAGACTTTACTGTACCACTAATGATGCGCATTGTCTGATTCAGAACTGTGTCGATCTGCGTAACATGTGGACTGTTCAACCATACAGAAGAACAGTACTCTGCTGTCGAGTAGACTAAACCCATTGCTGATGATGGAACAGTGGACGCAGTTGCTCCCCATGTTGAACCCTCAAGTTTCTGGATGACAAGTAATTAAGCACAGGGGACGCCTGATTCTACCGACTGATCCTACTTGTAATTTTGATATCTTGTTTAGAACTAAGCAACTAGACATTGGCAATAGTACATTATCGATGAGGAGATTCCTAGCTCCGACTTCCCCGCTCTCTGGAGTTTAATATCAAATCCCATGTTTCAATCCACTTAGGAGAAAGATTCGGCGTCTGAATCTGGTGACCACAGTGAGATTCTTGATATGTAATGTCAGTGAATCAGATTCAAGAAAAGATCATGAACAAGTTATAATGTTATTTATTTAACACCCTTCAAATTGTTATAGACTTTCGTAAGAGTATCTCATGTGTTGAAATGTTTAACCTTAGGAATCAGAAATTCTTTAACATAGTATGAACGGAACCAAGGACACAGAATTGTCACATTTATAAATAATGAGAAGTGTAAGAAGAAGACATTCTCACCTCGAATGGAAATGAGAAGAAAGCTATGAGCAGAAGGGTGAGAAAGATGGAAATGGTTTTCATGGAACTTTTAAATCCAAGTCCATATCCAACCCAGAAAAATATATCATTACTAGTGGACTCGCAGTGCTTTGCAGCCAATTTTATGCAAGTTATTAGGAACGTTCTGGCATCTATTGATAGTAATTATTTAGAAGCTGGAGACCTTCCAGGATCAAAGGAAGTGTATCCTCTCTGCCTTGACAGACATGGCTGCATGCAATCACATTACTAAGGCTGAAAATCATCGCTTAGCAACCCGTTAAGTGAAGAATGTATTGCGGGCTAGGGTAAGCCTTCGCCTGCAAGAGTGGTCGTTTAGTGAATTGATTTTAGGATTACTCAAGGTTGACTGAACTTAGAGACTTACCAATGCCTGATGATTCACCGGTAGATGATTTCGGAGAGAATAAAAAAGGAATGAAGCAAATCCGTCCAGTAGAACGGCCGGAGGGATTGAACAAAGCTGTTTTCTTTTTAATGTTAATAATGTATAGATTGTGCGGTGGTCAGCGCACAGTGTCTATATGAGGCGGAAACCAACAGGAGGGTTACGGACACAATAATTGAAAACAGGAAAAGGAGATCTTAGGCCCAAAGAAAAGTCACTACATTCATAACCCCATGTCCTGAATGAGACCGAATGGAGAACTTTATAAAAAATTTGAGAAGATAATACATTCTATGATGAAAAGAAGACTATCATTTTGTGGGCACATTAAGAGGATGAATCTAAAGAGGCTGGCTTACAGGACACTTACTCTACAAGAAAAGTGGATGACACAACTTTTATAGATTAAGGACGGTCCACAAGGACTTGGAAGAAGCCAGGATCTTCGAGGGAGATATACCTTTAGGAAGAAAATTACCGGAATGAGGGGTGCACCGCAGAAACTCATCAAGTCACGCAACATCTCGGTTGAAGAGCGAGAAAGAAAGACTTAGGAACATCTTGAATGAGAGCAAATAAAGCTAGAGAAGAGCTGGTGAATTGTGTACACGTGGTTCACAGATGATCGTAATAAAGTAAATAAATAAAAAATAAAAAATTACACATATACAAATAAATAATAATAGTAATAATGATAATAATGGCTTTCCCCCTGCTTATTTTGGATGGGTTTTACCCAATTCCGGGTTCAGCACGTTGTATTGACTTGGTTAAGTTGTACGGTCGGTTGCCCTTGCTGGCCCAACCCGCTGAGCAGGAATTTATTGACTATTGTGTGTTCCCGTGGTGGTTGGCGTGCTGCATGTAGATGAACAGATGTGCAATGAACTGAACAAAAACACCCAGTTCCCAAATGAACGGATTTAACAATACGCAATTAAAATCCTCGGCTCAGCCGGGGTCTGTCAATCAGTTACGTTTTCCGGAGCTAATTAGGAAGTGCAAGATTAAAGAGTAACCTGAGTGGATGACACAGCACAGGAATATGTATGACAAAGACGTAATGACAACTTTCAATATAAAATCTAAAAATAAAAGTAATAATTTATAATTTAGTATAATCGAATGCGTTTAATGCGTTTGTCATCGACGTAGGTTTTATGTAAAAATATTCAAGTATTTTAACGTAGACTTAAATTCCTCGACACGTGTAAATGGAAAGAAAAATACGGGTAGACCCTACTGAGTTTTTCAGTCAAAAATGGCCCAGGAACCGAAAATGAGATTTTTCCATCAGATGATATTTCATTCCTTGCCGCGCATTGTGATGTAATTTTTTTTTGCCTGTACGGCCATTTTTAAATGCTCTGTGGGGCATTAAAATGACACGTGCACTTCAGTTTGAATGGACACGCCCACTTCCCTGCAGATAAAGTGGCATAGCTCAAAGATTCTTTTGTGTTTCAACTTGATTCTTGAGCATGATGTTTAGAAATGGCCTAGTGCTGCCATCTGTTATCTTATTTTTGATGATTTGTTGAAGAGGTGTATTAAGGGAAAAACTCAAAATCCAAATGAGAGTTTACACTCTGTTATTTGGCGTAAGGGCCTTAAACAGACATTTGTTTCCAAATCATGGGTGGACATGGCTGTTGTAAATGCTGTGGGGGAGTTCAGTATGGGTACCCTAGCCTGTCAAAAGGTCAAAATGGCAGTTGATGGCAGACAATTGAGTGAAACACTTACAAAGTGGGTCATGAACGTGACAGAGACAGGAAGCAGAAAAGTGCCATGAATAGTAAAGAAGACAAAAAAACTATTAGGAAGAAGCTGTCAAAAGCAGTTGCTGAAGAGAGAAAAAGGGTTATGGAAGAAGAAACATATGGTGATGGGAAGTTCTGATGAAGGCATTATTACTTGACGGATGTTTATTTATAAAACTATCTTTTTCTCAGAACTAACAATTTCAGATGTTTATAACGTTCCTTGTGCAAGAGTTTTTGTATGATTACCTTCAAACTTTGTCCACACACTCTACATTATAAGGTTCATGAAACTTGGAATCCGTTTTAAAATGTAATTATAATTTTCAGAGATATTGGGTGTGAAATCCAAAATTTTCATGGTTATGAGGTGTAGCGAGAAAAATGGATATAATTGGATAACCAATGGATTGTTTTTGAAATGAATACTAACTATTATTAAAATATGTGTTGTGACTATTGTAAGAAAGTTTCAAGAAAATATTTTAAAAAATATTGTGCATGGGACATTGATGTACTCTTCTTCCAAAAATTAGTATAAATTGAAAAATATCCATTCAAATTCATTCAAATGTTATAATTAGGTTAAACTTACTTATCTCAATGTACTACCAAAATTTGGTGAAAATCAGATAAGAATTGTAGAAAAATTAAAACTCAGTAAGGTCTCCCCTTAGACGCATTGAGTGTTTGGGTTGAACGTGTATATCGCCGTGAGTCTTTAACTTACGATTGTGCTTATTCATGTCTCAATCTACAGATAAAAGAGGAGGCTACCTGTTGAAAGAATTGAAAATCTGAAACGTAATTTTCATAAACTAGCGCTTCAAAGTGCTAAACTTATGACGTCACACGCATACTCGGTTATAAAATGGCGCTGTGTTGACTCGCGCACTCAGTTGGAGGTTCGCTGTCGATGTGAGTACGTCGTGGTCAGTTATACAGAACAGCTAATTTAATAATGGAAAAGAAAAATTTGAATAGGATTCGGCACAAACGTGCAAAAGAGAGAGTTGAAACAAAAAAGTGAATGATGAAGGTTTAATTTTTTATTTTTTTACAATTTGTTTTACGTCTGGCGATAATGGGATAGGAAAGACCTAGGAGTGGGAAGGAAACGGCCGTGGCCTTAATTAAGGTACAGCTCCGGAATTTGCCGGGTGCGAAAATCAGAAACAAAGGAAAACCATCTTCAGTTGAGCTGAACCCACTATGCAAGCTCACAGCTGCGCGCCCCTAACCGCACGACCAACTCTCCCGGTTGATGAAAGAATAAAAAATGGAACGTAAAGAGCCAATAGGCGTTAGTATGAGATTTTGAAACATCGAAAACAGTTTACAGTAAGTAACTACTCTGAAGTAAATGAAGGTCCATCTACATCAAGTATGACTTTGTTAGAAGACAAGAAAACTGAACCAGTGGATTTGAAAATTCCAAAATTGGATGTGTTAGAAAAAACTGCTCGTGAATGACATTGGAAACGCTTTGATATATATTTCAGCAAGTATTTCAAGCAGCATTTTCTGGAAAATGAAAATGTGATATTCGTGACAAACTTTGGTTTATTAAAAATGTGACACTGACAATGAAGGGTGACATTTCGTTACAAGCAGTTCCAGATTCAAACGTAGAGAAGTTTATGTTGTGTGGCTCTTGTAAAAGGTCATTGTATAACAAGAAGACACCTCCACTATCTAAAACAAATAGATTCATTTATCTAGTTTGTGCAGATTTGCCGTCGCTAGATCCAATAAGTGAGCGTTTGATTTCACCGAAGGTGGCGTTTATACAAATACAAAGACTTCGAGCAGAGCGATATGCAGTCATCAGCCAAGTAATGAATGTGCCTGTGGATGTGAATACATCATTGCCTCGGAATTTGAATGAAATGCAATATTCGCACAATATTCCTGATTTATTTCTATTAAGTAAGTCTACGGAACACTCAAAATTTTGCGGCCATTACAATAGCGACCGGCTGTCGGCAGTCTTTCAAAAAATATGCAGCATAGTACGAAATACGTAAATACACAAATACAGTGTGATTCAGCAGCCCCTTCCAATATCGTTTGCTGCAGCCCAAATAACGTGCAAATGGTTATAGGGGTGCTATACCCCTCCAGGCATACTGTACGGTGCTAATGTTCAGTGAGCACATTTTGCATAGGATTCTGAACCCTAGCGAAATTTTATATCATCCGTTCGGAAAATTTGACACTTTGAAATCATGTAGCATCGTAACCATGTAACTATGTTAATGTGTCGTGCCTCGTGACCGGGTGTAATGAAGAGGGGAATCAATGCATAAAACGTCCGGCTCCATAGCTAAATGGTTAGCGTGCTGGCCTTTGGTCACAGGGGTCTCGGGTTCGATTCCCGGCAGGGTCGGGAATTTTAACCATCATTGGTTAATTTCACTGGCACTGGGGCTGGGTGTATGTGTCGTCTTCATCCTCATTTCATCCTCATCACGACGCGCGGGTCACCTACGGGTGTCAAATCGAAAGACCTGCACCTGGCGAGCCGAACATGTCCTCGGACACTCCCGGCACTAAAAGCCATACACCATTTCATTTCAATGCATAAAACTAGGTAACAGTGCAGTAATTAAAGTCTTCAACACCGAACCGGATGGTGTATGTAATCTACTCTTGTCGTACTACCATCCATTATAAATTTAAGCCTACCGAGCTAGATAGCCGCAGTCGCTTAAGTGCGGCCAGTATCCAGTATTCGGGAGATAGTAGGTTCGAACCCCACTGTCGGCAGCCCTGAAAATGGTTTTCCGTGGTGCGGCCAGTATCCAGTATTCGGGAGATAGTAGGTTCGAACCCCACTGTCGGCAGCCCTGAAAATGGTTTTCCGTGGTTTCCCATTTTCACACCAGGCAAATGCTGGGGCTGTACCTTAATTAAGGCATGGCCGCTTCCTTCCTACTCCTAGCCCTTTCCTGTCCCATCGTCGCCGTAAGACCTATCTGTGACGGTGCGACGTAAAACAACTAGCAAAAAAAATGTAAGCCTTCCCCATAGGGGAGGGGTATTTCGTTACAGGTAACGGTGCAATTGAGTGCTCCTCACCCAGTCTAATTGTAAAAATGGAATTTAGGAGTTGATTAATTAGTCCAGCACGTTCTCATCAGTGTAGCATAGCGGGTGTGATTAGGCGTTCGCCGAGCAATCGACGGAATGTCGATCCTGCATCGTTCAAATATTTTTTCATCGGTATGAGGATTGAATACGTACACACAGGCCCACGTTTGTCACATTCAAACAGTAGAATGACGCTGTTATTCGTCTCCTCATTTATGGAGAAGCAAGACAAAACGCGTGCGAGGCACTCCATCTGTAACAGGGACGGTATCCCGACAGGCGACACCCGGCTGCTAAGATATTTCGCCGTGTTGAAAGACGCCTAACAACAACAAACGTGATTTCCAATCAGTCACCAGTCCGTGAGAGGCCCGTTACATCGGGTGAAACACAAGAGACCTATCTGGAGACAGTTCTTAATAATCCACACATCAGCCCATTCACGACAGGTGAACACCAGCCAGCCGTCCGTCTGGTGAATTCTACATGAACATAACTTTCACCCATACAATCTTGAGCTACACCAAGAGCTCTATGGGCGGGATTTCGAAGCTCTAATGAGCGAGCTCGATAGCTGCAGTCGCTTGAGTGCGGCCAGTATCCAGTAATCGGGAGATAGTGGGTTCGAGCCCCACTGTCGGCAGCCCTGAAGATGGTTTTCCGTGGTTTCCCATTTTCACACCAGGAAAATGCTGGGCCTGTACCTTAATTAAGGCCACGCCCGCTTCCTTCCAATTCCTAGGCCTTTCCTCTCCCATCCTCGCCATAAGACTCATCTGTGTCGGTGCGACGTAAAGCAAATAACAAAAAAAATGCTCGAATGGAGTTCTGTCGAAGGCTATTAGGCACACTAAAAATGATGCAGCATTCGTATCTTGTTCTAGGACGAATCGCATTTCCACAATAATGGGAACGTCAATCGCCACAACATGCACCATTGAAGTCCGCACAATCCTCACTGGATGCGACTGGCGGCTCATCAAGTACGATGGAGACTGAATATTTGGTGTGGAATCTTGGGGGATCGCCTGATTGGACCTTACTTCTTTGAGGGCCATTGGACGGGCTCACGCTACCTCCACTTTCTGCGTCAGGAACTCCCACTGCTGCTGGAGGATGTGCCCTTGCGCACCTCTTTCGACTTTACCCGTTCGTAACCATCTGAACGAGGAACTGCCAGGGAAATGGATAGGACGAGGAGGCCCTGTTTCTTGGCCCGCCAGATCGCCGGATTTAACCCCGTTAGACATTTTCTTGTGAGGAAATTTGAAGAACGTCATTTATACTCAAGCGCCGGAAAACCCCAACCAGCTCCGGCAACACATCACAGGCGCCTGTCGAGAAATTTCACCTTGAATGCTTCAGCGCGCAAGAGGCCCGAATGTGCATAAACCAAAAACAGTCATCACATCGAGCATTTGCTGCGATAAAACATTATGAGGGCAGTTGTGTTCCTATTATTTCCGGTCTGTATATGTCCGGCCTGCTAACTAATCGGCCCTTCTTAGGGCCACAAACACATTCATTCACACACAATTTGTATGAAAGCGGACATTGAACTTACATTGCGTGCGGTACGTATAAAACAAATATTTCAAAAATGTGTGATCTTCGCCCAGGACTCGAATCTCCCACCCGACACGCCTTTACCAACTATACTACGGTTCCGTACGACACACTGGGCAGGTTATAGCAAATATTAGGTTTACTGCTGTCACAATAACAATTTAGTGTTTCGCCGGCGTGTCAGGTTCATATGATCTAGAAGGCACACGCATGTCTTCTAGTGTTTAATACGAGTAAAACATTACGGCGTCCTATCATGGCGAGGCGATAAATAGCAATATAACCGGTTGTGTTGTCTGAGCTTACCGGCAGGGCAGATGTTTCCAGGACGGAATGAATATTGTGGGTTGCAAAAAACTGCATTGGAATGGGTAGCTGTATCAGGCTGGATAATGGTCCTACTAGCGTAATTCGTAAACATTTTAAGTTTTTAGGCACAAACATACGGACCAAAGATAAGTAATTATACTAATTTACCTAAAAACCAGAACGCCTTGAAAGTAGAAATAGGAAGTTCATATTCACAGGACATGTGCATTAGTAATGTGCCTTTTCACTGTCCTACGATTATAATTCATTGTAGCTAAGATGGTCGCAATTGCCGATATCACATTTAAACATAACGCCTAAATTCAATCATTCATATAATGTAGATACGATATAGCGCGAGATCGGAATAGTAAAGATCAACATGGCTGTGGCTGATACATAACAAGACTCAGAATTGTTAAACAGTGTACTATTGAAAAATAGTAAATGAACAAGCGATCTTAAAGAGCGGATGTGCTAATTTGAAGAGGCTATAAACGCATATATAAATTCAGGCATTAGAAGGAAATTAGTAGAAGAATAAAGATTCTCAACGACAGAAGTAGCTAAAGAACATATAATTACAATAGCAGTAATTGAATTTACGAAATAAGAAGAAAATTATAATGGAAATTAATATACTGAAGATTCATCATGGTGAAAACTACGCTTTGAATCAGTTAGAAAGAAAGGAATTCAATATAACGCGGCAATAGCTAACTGATCTTCTAAAACAGTAATTATGATATATAAATCTGAAATAATGTACCGTACCCAGGGTTAGGAACCCTCTAGGACGATGCCTGCATTTCCTGACTAAACATCCGACTAACTCAGGTGGTAGGGAGTGGGTTAAGTTGTAGCCGGTAAATCTAAAAGTCGAAGTTTAAACGTATCTCTCAGTATCATGACAGGAATAATGGAGGTTTATATCGAATGAGAAAAACTGATAGGTGGTAAGATAGCTTTATTGCATAAAGTAACCCGAACCATACTAAAATAAATTCATAAAGTAAAAATCAAATTGAAACCGGCATCGAAATGAAATTAATCCAACAAATGAAAGATGAAAGACAAACATTATCAAAGCAGAACAAATAAAATTAGAAAATGAAAATTCCGATTAAAAAATTAAATACTGAGAAGTTCCATTATGAATCAACGTAATAGCCCAACGTTCCTGTTCACATGGAGTAACACCGTCGTAAGAATCACAAGTACACGAATTTATTTAATTTCTGGAACGTTGCCGCAATAAGCGCATCAAAACATGAACTACTTCCAGACGTAATGGAACATGTCGATCTGAAATACGAAAAATGCTAGTGGCATTTCCCTACTCTATATTTACAATAATCAAAACAAACTAATCAAAGTATTTACACTGGATCAGGTGGGTGAAAACTTAAAAACTACACTGACTCGACTTGAAACGCCGTTCACCAAAGACCTAGTCGGAACTAGATTAACCTTAATCGTCAACTCAGCACTCGGGCTGTTCCCCATTAACCAAGACAACAAGCCAAAATCACAATAAAATCACACAAATACACAATCCTGTAAAATAAACAAACAATATAATTCATTACAAGCGATAAGCTTTAACAGTTTCATTTCAAGTAATACTAATCCCGTATTGCCTATAATCAATCAATGAATATTCAAGATAAATATTATAATTAAGCGGTATTATATAATAAATTATATATTGTATTGAATAGGCGGACCACTTAGTTATAATATTTAAGTTTATCTTGAATATTCATTGATTGAATATAATTCAGTAAACACAAGGAAAGCAACGGGCAACAATCCCGTGCATCTTGCTGCATCGGAACGCAGGGTAGTGCCCTTCGTTAACTACAGATTTCCTGCTTGGCAATCAGCTGAAAAAATATTAAAACTCAAGACTACTCTTGGGTTGCGTTCACAAAATACTACTCTCCAACTCCGAGTAAACTCGGAGTTCACTCTATCCGTTCACAAAAGCAAAGAGTTAACTCTACAAGGTGTTCAGAAAATCCATTCGAGTTAACTCAGAGTATACTCTTTTTACTCTGCGTAAATAGGTAGGTAGATTTAACTCGACATGCGCAGTACTGCATTCATTGGTGACGGTGAAAAACTTAAACTTTAAAACACAAATACGAATACCGACATGGAAATGAATTCCAATTCCAATTATTATCTAGTTGTTGACAAAGAAGGACGTTATGTACTGAATGAAGAAGGAGATATTTGCGTCCAAAACAGGGAAAGTAGGTACCAATTTCATAATCGGTGGAAATAACATGATTACATTTTTTATAAGAACACCCATGTTATGAATGATCAGCTGATTTATTAACCTCAAATTCCTAATGTTTATTTTGTAAATTTATATGTAACTCTTTTTAATTTAGATGTCCTTCTGAATGAGAATTCGTCTGACGTAACTGAAGACCTTAAAGGAGATCATAGTCGTTGGTCACACAACGCAGTCTTATTACTGTTAGATGGATACAGCAATAACATTGAATCGTTCGCATCCTCTGCTGTGCGAAATGATGTCGTGTGGAATAAAATTGCCACTCAGTCAATGTCAGAAGGGTTTAATTTCTCACCAAAACAGTGTGAATTTAAATTCAAGAACTTAAAGAAGAGGTACCATGCTAAAGTGGACAATATGAAATCCACGCAGTCTGGAGCCTCAAAAATTAAGTTCGATTATTTTGATCAGTTCCATGAATTATTTGGGAAGAAACCCAATGTCGTTCCTGTGGCATTGGCTTCTTCAAGCAGGGGTGCTAACATTAACTTGTCTGGTGATCAAAATGTTGAAGTGTTAGGTTCCAGTGGCGAAGATGAAAATATGGATAATACTGACTATCCAATACTCAATAAGGCGTCCAAGCAGCCTCCCAAAAAGAAGGCGAAATTAGATACAGTGCTTTCACACTTTTCACAATTAAGTGCCGAAAGGGAGAAAGAAAAGGAAAGAAGGCACAAGGAATTAATCTAGGTGCAGAAAGATTCCATACGGGTTTTCAGTGAAAAAATGGACAAATTAATCGAAAAGCTTTAATATTTTAATTTAATTTAATTTTTGGAAAAAAGTTCATTTACAACAAATTATTTTCTTAGTTATTCATGTTTCATTCTTGTGTGTGTTTATTTGGAGTCATTTATTAATTGAAGTTCATGTCCGTTAATAAGTAGAGAAAGAAGTAAACTAAAAATTGTAGTGTTCGAACTTGAGTTGAAATATCTTGCCAAATGAAATTCCTCAATTAAAATAAAGCTGCTGGGCTAAATCTCGTCTCTTTTCATTCGCATCTCGTACATCCTGAAGACAACGGTCAACATCTTCAATTTCAATCTCATCATTTCGTTCCTGTCCTTCACGTATGTACTCTTCTACCAAAGGGTCGTGGTCAATACAGATGTTGTGCAAGACGCAAGCGGCTAGAACTGTTGCAGGAATTAAATCTGTCCTATTCATGTCCAAATATTTTAACCTTCTGAATCTACCTTTCAGCAGGGCGAATGCTCTTTCTATCACTTGCCTAGTTTTGGAAAGTACCAGGTTGAAATTTCGTTCAGTTCTATTGAGGTTACCTCTATCAATATACGGTGGAATGAGCCAATTCAATACAGGATACGCCTTGTCACCCAATAAGAATTCGCCATTTGGAAAGAATTGATTATTATTCGACACAATATCTGCGTAAATGTCAGAATTTCGAAGAATTCGTACATCACTGACTGAGCTCAGGTATTCCACAAAACAGTCAATAAACTGCAAACTTGAGTCACAGATTCCCTGTAGTGTTACTGCGTGAAAACATTTCCTATTCACATAAACTTCAGGATCTTTCTTTGGGGCTTTAATGGGAATGTATGAGCCATCAATAACCCCTATGACATTAGGTATGTTTGATAATTTTTGGAAGGCTTCACATGATTCCTGAATCTCACTACCCTGCGGCCATTTAATTATATTATGTGAAATACTGCACAATGCATTTATAACTCTCACAAAACAGACGGAAAGAGTTGACTTGGCCATGTCAAACTTTTCCCCAACAGATCTGTACGAATCAGGCGTTGCTAAGATCCAAATTACAGCCAGAAGTTGCTTTCGTGGATCTTGCAATGGTCTTCCTCGTTCCCCGATTTTGGATTTCGAAAGTTTAGGGCCAATGACTCTCAGAAGATGTTCGAATGCTGATCTCGGCAATCGAAAATGTTGTTTAAATTCGATTTCATGGTAGCTGTTGACAACATATTCTACATATCCAGTTATTCTAATTGGCTTATCGTTCACTAATGCAGAACAGATATATTGGTATTCGTCGTCATCATCATCAGATTCTTCCTGCAAGATAAACAACAACGGATACTGTTTTAGGTCACATTTCGGTGAGGAAAGTAGCAACAACTCGTACAGCACACTGCTATTAATGAACTCACCTGAAAATTATCCATTAAATTCCTCGCAAACGAGGTTAAGGTAAAAGAAATAACCTTCCTTAATTGATCAGCCATATTCTGTTACTCTGTATTCACTCTAAAGCGTTCACGAAATACCGTTACTCGGAGTTAACCTTACTAGTTACTCCGCGATACTCTAACTCTACTCGGAGTAGTATTTTGTGAACGCAACCTTGGAAATTGGTCACTGTTTTGACAAGATTATATCACGGAAATCGCTCTTCACTTCACAAGTCTGGTATAACTTTGGCTGATAAACTGTCCAACATAGCGAGCTAATATTTCAACAAACGCTTGCAAACTCACATTCAAAACGTACACATTGCCGGCATGCTACTATATTTCTCAACACACATGAAATAATCTCTGGGCCTGACGTTTACTTCACGGCAACTCTAATTCTCAATAATAATCCATAATACAATCACAGGCCTATTCTCGCTTCACATATCTCTCATAACATTTCCAGGCATGCCCGCATCATTGACTCCACATATATTTCAGCATGCACTAAATTCTCATGTATAACCTGTAATGTCATCAGCCTTTTCATTATAAATAAGGGTTCGATTCCCTGTCTAATCATTTTTCAAAACAGTTTCCAACCCATATTAAAAGAACCTATTATAATCAACGTTGCACATACAGCTCCACACGTCTCAAAGCACCTCTATTTCATGCAACAAGCATCTTATTTGACGCTAATCTCCTCATATAATCCGGCAGTGGTCGCGTGGTGAGTGAATCCCTCACTTC
This sequence comes from Anabrus simplex, assembly GCF_040414725.1. Taxonomy (NCBI): domain Eukaryota; kingdom Metazoa; phylum Arthropoda; class Insecta; order Orthoptera; family Tettigoniidae; genus Anabrus; species Anabrus simplex. Next base: position 36,074,382 of record NC_090270.1, on the reverse strand, counting down.
TCGAAATGAAGTGTTGTCATTGCCCAACCCATGTGCGCAGCTCTCCTCCCCTCTAGGTATTCCTCGGCCAATCCCTTATCTCCCATGCAGAATGTTCAGTATGAGTTAGCCTTTCACTAGAGAGGAGTTATTTTTGTTCTTAGTATGCAGTGCGCTCGGTGAGGGATTTGCTCAGCACGCGACCACTAGTGTTACTGTTTTATTATAACTCGACAATATACCTCTGGTGTATTGTTTTATTTGTTAGGGTGTTGTTTCATTAGTGATTTACCGAGTTGTGAACATTGTGTAGTTATTCAATGGCTAATTCACAAGAATAGCGAATCCTGCAATGGATGGACGAAGTGGAACAGGAACTAAAGCAAGTAAGAAATACGGTTGGTGAAAATGATTTGGCACAATTTGGTGATTCTTATGACAGTGAAAATGAGGGTGAGAGTGACCACGTGGAAAACAGTGATCATAATACTGATTCAGAGGTATCGGGAGAAGAGCTGGAAGAGGAGCAGCGTGTACCAGTACCTCGTTATATTGGAAAGGACAACTGCACGGTGTGGGGCATCCATTGTGCACCGAGTACGTCAAAGACAAGACACATCAACTTTATCCTTAAGTTACCAGGCATGAAAGGAAATGCCAAGTTTGTCAGATCACCACTTAAGTCCTGGAAATTATTCTTTCCCTCTGAAACGTTACATGACATAGCCTCGATGACACACATTAAAAACTTTGTATTGCTTTATATTGTATTTATATATTATTTACATTTGTAAAATAAATACATTAGAAGTCCACTTCAAGATAATTGTAAAACTAAGGAAAGGATAAACAATAAACAAAACCGATTTTAGTATTGGTTTTGAAAAGAGCGAAATGCTCACCACGCGACCACTAACGTAACTGAACAAGTGAGCGAAATGCTAATGACGCGACCACTTTTGTATGAGAATGACATAATAATTCTCAGACTAGAATATTATGCTGGAAACTAACACCGTAAATAATTTGTGGACTATTTTCGTTCATATTACGTGATGGAACATGTCTGTGAACACTTCCATATCATTAACAGATGCATTTAAGTAAACTACTTATCACAATAACATAAAAATTACTGGGTGAGGGAAACCCTCAGACGCGACCATTTATGTGCCACCGACCACGCGACCACTGCCGGAATAATTAAATACAATTTAATCTGGACGCTGCGAGTGTGTAACTCGGGATGTTGATGATTTCAGGTAAAAAATCCTTCCATCTCTATCAAAAAACACAGGAATAACCTTAAACTAAATAACATGTATAATTCACACAAATAAAATCAAAATAAGACCTATCATTTCCCTCGATATACCCTCTAACTATTTATAAAGTTAAAGAAAGGAAAAGAAAGTATGCACCCCGACCTGTGCGTATTTACAATAGCACAAATATAGACTGAACACATGCCGTCAGGCTGAAATTACACTAAAGAAAATCCATTATCTAAGCCTCGCTTGTATTAATCGCAATTCACAAAGCATGTCATTTAAAATATTACATGCGTCTTATCTTGGCAACTCCCAGGACATCTGCAGCGGGTCGCATCCCCGCTGTCATGAAATGTTACTCCATGATCAGCACAGTTTTAACACGTCGATCCAATCTTCTCTCTTCAGTGGAGGATACCATCTTCTTGAAGCTAGTTTCTGTACAACAGCAACACAGAAATTTCTGGTCAGTAATTCTTCACCGCTCTCTGTGCACGTAGCACCGAACAAACCCTCTGTCGGCTGTAATTACAAACCAATGTGAATAAAGTAACACCAACAGCACATTCACAATCCACAGTAAATGTTAGGGGTTCAAACACTGTCCCTGAAAGTGGCCAACAATTGGTCAGCAACCATATAATTTTGTTCCTCTGTCATGTTCTGCGGTCTCCTTAGGGATTAGACCCTTCCATTGAAGTTCGTCATTTGTAAAGACAGTTTTCACGTCAAGGAACGAACGCAAAATATACTTTTCTTTTATGTTATGTTATGATTGTTATGTTGTGTCCGGCTCCATGACTCAAATGGTTAGCGTGCTGGCCATTGGTCACAGGGTCCCCAGGTTCGATTCCCGGCAGGGTCGGGAATTTAACCATCATTGGTCAATTTCACTGGCACGGGGGCTGGGTGTATGTGACGTCTTCATCATCATTTCAACCTCATCACGACGTACAGGTCGCCTACGGGAGTCAAATCAACAGACCTGTACCTGGCGAGTCGAACATGTCCTCGGACACTCCCGGCACTAAAAGCCATACGCCATTTCGTTTCATTTTGGCTGTATAGTTTGTACTTATATGTATATATTAGTGCTTCTCATAAGATAATTAAATAAAATGGTGAATAATAACATTGTTTTTGTGTCCCACTAACTACTTTTAAGGCTTTCGGAGACGCCGAGGTACCAGAATTTATTCCCGTAGTTCTTTTACATGCTAGTAAATCTACTGACACGAGGCTGATGTATTAGAGCACCTTCAAGTACCACCTGACTGAGCCAAGATCGAACCTGGCAAGTTGAGTTCAGAAGGCCAGCGCCTCAACCGTCTCAGCCACTCAGTCCGGCATGTTAATAGTGTCATGCATGCTATTCCTTCGACTGTACACCATTACTTGTGTTTGGTATTTATTACTTTTATCTTGTACTCCTCCAATTCTATGCCCATACCGTTCAGCTATTTCCCCAGATCTCCTGCAGACTCACGTAAAATAATAATATCATTGGTAAATCTCAGAGTTTTCATTTCCTTTCCCAGGATTGTGATTCCTGTCGGAAATTCATGATTTCCTTTACTGCCTTTTCTATATAAACATTGAAAAGGAAAGGGGACACACTGCAGCATTGCCTCACTCATTTATGTATATCTGCTTCTTTTTCATAACATTTGATTCTTATCACTGTAGACTTGTTTTGAACAGATTGTAGGTACTTCTTCTTTCTCGGCGATTTGATCCGATCACGTTCAGAATCTCCGATAGCTTGGTCCCATCAACGTTATCGAATGCATTTTGTAGACCTACGAATTCATTTTCAAAATATAATTCAACTTCCATGTAGATAACAATCCTGTGGATACCCGCAAAGAATATTATATAAATATTCAGTCGTTTCTGAGAAGAGTGTACCTGCCAGAAACTTATTTAATGCGCTACCATGTATTCCATTTTTTTTACCATCTGTACTTTTGGCCACTTTAATGGATAAAATAGTTTGAGGATTATGTCATAAAGACTGACAATAGTGCGGTTTTCAAAATTGAAACGCTGAAACGCATATGAGCAATTTTGCGAAAAATCTGTGTAACGCGGGCACAACCTGGCATTCATCACATATTTGTGTGCTTCTGTCCATTTCTGTCATTACCACAGACGAGGAAAGAATGTTCATGAGCAAATATGTGTGACCAAGAAAAATGTTGTTATGAGCTCAAATGATGTGGCAAGTTAAATTAAATCCTTTAGTTACAATTGCGGTGAGCGTAACTCTGGTTAGGAGGGAGAATACCTCAGTTCGTGAAGTCAACACAGCAGGAATTCAAGAAGTGGGACACGACGTTTATATTCACCCACGAGCTACAATATCCGTCGTTGATGGGACAATCATATAGTACTTCCCTTCAGGCAGGGTGTTTCACTAGGGACGTATCTATCAGAGATGAGTGGCAGCAGAAGAGACAAAACACATCACAACAATAGGCAATGTAATGTTATTTTGCTCAGTTTTATGAAATCTCGATGTTGTAGGCCTTCACAATTAGTTTTCTTTCTACTCTAGATTATTAGAGCATCTAATCTAAAGGGAGTCCTTCCTTCTTTCACCACTCCCTCTTGCCTTATTCTTCACGTGATCATTCCTTTGCGAATTTTTCTCATTTTCGTAATCATCTTCACAACTTTCCTTGTCGATACGGACCAATGACCGCGCGGTTTTACACCTTAAGACAATCACGACAAAAACCATCGCCAGTTAAAAAGAATAAACAATATTTCCATGTTAGCATTTCTCGGCGTTGATATAGACCAAGCAACAAAAGACTAAATTCATCAATTCTATTATCATAGCCGGTATAGTAAATATCTTTTAAGACATAAATGATTGAAACATTCGTTCTCTATAACTTTTGTTATATAATAATTTTAGATAGGACCAATAACACGTATGTATGTTCAGTCCTCAGTCCTAAGGCTGGTTGGATCCTCAACAGATCAGCCATCAGCTGTCATAGATGGCCTAGGCATCACTGAAGAGGCGTACTAGGAAAATGAGGAGTGAGGTAGTTCCCGTTACTTTCCTCACCGAGCCAGAAGTCTGCCAAGCCCACTGAAATGCATCCATCAACCGACACTATCAGCAACATCTTCACACCATTCATAGCAGCGACAGGCTGCATAAAGAATGGTGTTACTAGCATCGCTCATACCGTACCTCAGTCACTCTCATATTGTCAAAGCCAAGGATAAGACTGAGACAGGTCAATGAACGTAATAAAATTGCTCTAGCCTATACCAGAAGACATAGTGGACTGTGAACACCAGATCCCGCTAGCAAAGGCATGGCAATAACATAGGTACTTAAAAAATTACATTTTAGGCACCTTCCCTTATACTACCTTTTCATCCAGCGTGAATAAAAATTATTTATATCCTAGACTCTAGTACCATATTCCCAGACTTTACATACTAATTTTCATTAAATTCTGTTCACCCATTCTGTCGTGGTTCGGTGTTGATGTGGACTTGGCAACAAATATCGAAATTCATCAACATCTCGGTTGTCTTAACCGGTACGGTAAACATGAATGATCGGGAATGTAAATCTGTATAACTTTAGTCACGCCCGACTTGATGCGTCGCTCTAGCTAGCTCCTTACCGGCCTTCACAATCGGGTCCACGCACTGTAATCGAAGTAGTTACACAGCTCGACACGTGGCGCTGGCGGCCTATCTATTTGCGGTAGAAATGCATACTTCTTTATGGAAAAGATATTGACTTTGATTGCCGATTTATCGTAATTAAGAGTTATGGAGAATGTTTCATAGGTTAATACTGTTAAAATGATAAATCTTAAAGGTTACTTTCGTTGATATGTGCCAAAATAACTTCTTGAGATGAAACTGCGGAGAGATGGAGTAGTCCAGGTGACGTTCTGATATTGACTCTGATTGCCGATTTATCTTAATTTCGGGAATAAAGGAGTATGCTACATTGACTAATACTGTTAAAATGATTAATCCTAAAGGCTACTTTAATTGATATGTGCCAAAATAACGTCGTGAAATGAAACTGCGGAAAGATGGAGTAGCCAACTGGCATTCCTTAACTGTGAGGAATAATAGTAATCGCTTTTATTATCATGGCATTTAGATACATAGCAGAACTTAGCAGAATACTTTTATCTTCTGATGTTAACCTTGAGATTAAGAGTCATTGTTCAATTAGAGTTAAAAAATCTTTAAGTGCTGCTCTCAGGAAAAGGGCTGGACAAAACATAAAAATCCTACTTTTTTCTACATTCGTTGTATGGATAACATAAGTATTTTGACTCAAACATGTTTAAATTTTAATTTCAATATATAGTTTCAGATTACATTTCATTCATATCTTTCACTAGAATTTTAAATACCGGGCGAGTTGGCCGTGCGATTAGGGGCACGCAGCTGTGAGCTTGCATCCGGGAGATAGTGGGTTCGAACCCCACTGTCGGCAGTCCTGAAGATGGTTTTCCGTGGTTTCCCATTTTCACATCAGGCTGCACCTTAATTAAGGCCACGGCCGATTCCTTCCAACCCCTAGTCATTTCCTACCCCTCCGACACTATAAGACCTATCTGTGTTGGTGCGACGTAAAACGAATAGCAAGAAAAGAAGAATTTTAAATAATTCAGTGAGATAAAAGTATTTTGCTATTTGCTTTACGCCGCACCGTCACAGATAAGTCCTATGGCGATGATGGGATAGCCCTAGGAATAGCTCAAATGATCATGCTAACAAGCACCTTATTGCGAACACATTGCCAACATTTACGACAGCAAAGCAATATAAATCAAACTGGAAATGCGGCAATTTGCGGTATACAGCTTGCTGTCAGTGATTAGGAGGACAGCGCTCCAGCGGCATTATGGTGAAACTTTCCAATCACAGCTTTATGCTGGGCTCCACAAGCGATTGTCAGGGCCGTTATAAGGAGCGCAGCGAGGGATCCAGTCGGCCATGCTTTAGTTATGGGGTAGTACTAGCTGGTGTGCCCGTGCTTCGCTACGTTATGAGCAGGCCGCAGACGGCCGTGGACACTCCTCTGCCGTATTCTTTTCAGTTTGCACACTGCTCATTCCATTCAGCGCCTTAGAGAAGGGATAGAATAGCTGCAATACTATGATGAACTAGTGTGTTACGCACCAATAGTTATCAGAAAATTTATAAACCAGAGGAATAACATCCTAAAATAAAGAAACTTGTCCAACTCCCCGGCTACTCGCCAATCCTCAGGCAGGCTGTTGCACTGGGGACGCAGCAGTAATCCCATCTATCGAAGACGGGTGGCAGCAGAGGAGTCGAAGTTCATCGCAATAAACAATGGTCAGTGTAATGTCATTGTTGATCAATTTTGACCGAGAGCTGGAACGTGCATTCCTCTCCCCTGTAGGACTAACTGAAACGTCTGACACAGGAGGTAGCATGCCCGGTCAGGAAAGAAAGCAATATGCTTGAAGTTCCCGTCACGTTGATCACGAGGAACCCTAGCATCCCCAGGACGTCTGGCTGGACAGCAGTCATCTTGGCAGGCAAAGAACACTAGCTCCATAGGTTGATTTGCCATTTTATAAATATTTTCTTCTTCTATCGAATTACCAACACCTCAGTGCGGTCGCAGGCATGACGTACTGTATGTCGCACGGCTCTGGTTTTACGGCTGGATGCCCTTCCTGACGCTAACCCCATGTGGAAGTATGTATTCACTACTGTGCATTTCTCTGTTGGTCGGTAGTGTATTGTGTTCTATGTAAAGTTTGAGGAGAGTATTGGGGTCAAACATAAACACCCAGTCTCCGAGTCAGCGGAATTAACCACTAGCGATTAAAATCCGCGACTTGGCCGGGAATCGAATGCAGGACCCTCTGAGCCGAAGCCGTCAACGCTGACCATTCATCCAGGAAGCTGGACTTTTATTATTAGTAGTAGGGCTAGTAGTAGTAGTAGTAGTAGTAGTAGACGTCGTATTATTATTATTATTATTATTATTATTATTATTATTATTATTATTATTATTATTATTATTATTATTATTATTATTATTATTATTATTATTATTATTATTCATTACCCTGTGGAGTTAACGCGCTACAGCTTTCGAGCCAAGCTTTTTATTCGGGGGACGAATGTTTTCGAATCTCACCGTTCGCTGTCCTGAGAATGGTTTCCGTGGTTTCCAATTTTCACATCCAGGGAAATTGTAGGGATATTTCCTATTCATAGAGTACAGCCGCCTCCTTCCACCTCCTTACCCAGTTCCACTCATCATCATTCACTTCGTCTTCATCTGAGGTTGGCGTTAAGAAGGGCATCCGTCCGTACAAACATTCCATATAAATTAATCCCACTTCATTCCGACCCCGTACCAATAAACAAGAAACGGGACTGAAGAGTTGAAAAATTATTATTATTATTATTATTATTATTATTATTATTATTATTATTATTATTATTATTATTATTATTATTATTATTATTGCTCCGTGGATCAGGTGGTAGCACGCCGACCTCCTACAGTTGGGTTCCGTGGTTCAAGTCCCGGTCACTCCATGTGAGATTTGTGCTGGACAAAGCGGAGAAGGGACACGTTTGTCTCCGAGTAAGTTACGCCGGTTTTGCCTGCCATCTTTCATTCTAGCAACACTCCCCAATCATTTCATCTACCCGCCATTAATCATTGCTCCAGAGGAGTGCGACAGGCTTCGGCAGCCGGCACAATTCCTATCCTCGCCGCTAGAGGGGGACTTCTTTCATACCATTCCTGACCCGGCCCATTGCCTGGAAACAGGCTTTGAATTATTATTATTATTATTATTATTATTATTATTATTATTATTATTATTATTATTATTATTATTATTATTATTATTATTATTATTATTAGAACTTGTAAATAATCCTATTTAGGCGTATGTAAGATACTGGTGGTTATAATTGAACTTTCCTTACTTAACTGTCCTTCCGTAAAAAATTAACGACCGAGCTCGATAGCTGCAGTCGCTTAAGTGCGGCCAGTATCCAGTATTCGGTAGATAGTAGGTTCGAACCCCACTGTCGGCAGGCCTGAAAATAGTCTTCCGTGGTTTCCCATTTTCACACCAGGCAAATGCTGGGGCTGTACCTTAATTAAGGCCACGGCCGCTTCCTTCCCACTCCTAGCCCTCTCCTGTCCCATCGTCGCCGTAAGACCTATCTGTGTCGGTGCGACGTAAAAATACTAGCAAAAAAAAAAAAACGATTGTAGCAACATGAAACTTAATCCAAACATTGCGAAGAACATGCGGAAGAGTAATAATAATGCACAAGCAAGTCCAATGAACAACTATAAATGTGTTGTCATATCATGCAGTATGACTGGTCGTTATGAGCCTCTCATCCGTCAGTCTACAACGTGTGCTAGAAATGGCGCTCATCACACTCCAGGACAGCCTGACAGCGTAGGACAGCTTGTTGCACAGCAGCGCGAAGCATCTCAATTGATACGTCTCTTGACATCCTTCTCTTCGGATCAGCACATGTTCATTGTTTTAAGAGGGAGTACAGCTGGGTAACCATCCTCTATTAACACTGACCAGAAGGAAATAACGAAAGGGGCCCGAACACTTCAGGAATGGAGTCATAGGCCACAGAAATACAAGGGCCAAGAAGGTCGAGAAAATGAAAGACTCCCTAGTCCTCGGTACCTAATAGTTCCAAAACAAGAAACTCATACTAGGGATATGAGCTACTGATTTTAGGTAAATAAAATATCATTTCTCCGCTATTTGCTTTACGTCGCAGCGACACAGATAGGTCTTATGGCGACGATGGGATAGAAAAGGCGTAGAAATTGGAAGGAAGCGGCCGTGGCCTTAATTAAGGTACAGCCCCGGCATTTGACTGGTGTGAAAATGGGAAACCATCTTCAGGGCTGCCGACAGTGGGGCTCGAACCCACTATCTCCCGAATACTGGATACTGGCCGTACTGCAGCTACCGAGCTCGGTAATAAAATATAATGAAATATTAGTTTACTCTTTATTTATTCCTAAAAAAATTACAATCCTTTTTCTTAATCATCGTTATGCGGTCGATTAGATCCGTGATTTGATCAGCAGTTTGCCTTTTTCTGCCACTCCGAGCGCCAGTGTGAGTCAATGCATTGTTTGACTTAAGCCCTTATAACAATATTCGGTGTGTTATTTTAAAAAAATCAAAAACCGCCTGAGTGTATTGAACCAAGAAACACATTACAGAAAGAATTATGTAAATAAGTTAATTCGGCTAGTATTTGAATCAAAAAGGTAAACGAGTAATGAACCAAGCGATTTTAGGCTTTTTCCCGGAACTGCATTTAGGTCGGAAGTGATTTCCGAAATGTACGTTTTAGTTTGATAGATCTATCCAAGACTCACAATTGGAAATTGTTCCGGGCCTTGTATCCCTTCATCTTTCGGTGCAATTGGGGAAATTGCTTAATTTTACGTTTTCTAGCTTGTCTGCTAAGAAATATTTTCAAAATTATAAGCAAGAGTTGACCAAGCGAGGTCGGATAGAAGATTATGAGAGTAAGGAGCCTGACACAAGTAATTGAAAGCAATGCTAGGCCTCAGCTATGTGCCCCATGGTCACATCATTCTCCTCATAAAACATGCCTTTCAGGTATGGAGAATCATGGAAATCTTGTTGTCCATAATGTAGACATTGTTTATACCGAGTTTGGTATGAATAGTTTCCCCGAAAGTGGGTTAGGTGGGATAAAAAGTATTAGACGCCTTTGTTTGCTTACTCAGTTCTCCACTTTTAATTTTCAGTAGCTGTAGTACCGTCGTTGACCTATAATTATACCTTTGTAAAAAATATTGCACCTCCAAGATGGAGTGCAACCATATGTTTTTATTGCAAGGTTATCTCGCGTTCTGTGGCGTGGCAACTCACAATGGGTAGCGAGCCACCATATTCGAACGAGGTCGGAACATTTTGGCAGACCTCGGGTAATTAATAATGAAATTCTGGATAATAACCCTCATTGCGAGAGATTTCGGCACTGTCATTAACATATAAATAATTAAGAATTTTGAGAAACATCCACAGGGTGAAAATGTATTTAATTAGGCCTGGAGAGAAGTTGGCACCCATACTGGAAGAATAGTGCACACGTGTCAAGAACATGCAGTCAAAATGCGCGGTAATCCTAATACACGAAATTAATTAATTACGCCCGCTAAGGAAACGGAAAATATCAGCAAACAACACCATCATGACTGGAAAATTAGGTGGAATCTCTGGAGTGAGTCTCGAAGAAATCGGTCCAGAGGTCTTCAATCGGAATGATTGCACCACAGTACATAACACCAAACCTAGCGTCCCTAGAAAATGCTTAAATACCCCCTCCTGAGGCAGGAGCATCAGTCGCAATTCTATGTTCCGAGAGTGTGAACCTACGTCAGGCAACCTTAAGAAGAAGACTTAAAGTGAGCGGAATAGACTTGCAGAATCTCTAAAGCTATTCGACTTGAGGGATGAATATTCTACCAAGTGATAAATGGTGAAGGAAGACTAAAGTACCTATTTGAAACATCGTAGTTACATCTATCGCGGTCGGGGAAGAAAATTATAAGTTTAACAACTATAGGGTTCCTGAACTTCTCATAGGGAAACAGCAGATTCATAGACATGTTTTGTGAATTACTGCGAACAATGTTATATATTTGTAAGCGGTAAGGGAGGACGATAGTCTGGCGGAGATAAGCTTTGTGTCTCACGGTCAATCGCACCTGTGATCATCTGGCTAGAAAGGAGTTGGGAAGATTCCCCAAACTGCATTGGTTGGGTCCTCGAGATGAAGTGGGACGGTTTAATTGTTATATGTGTATAGAATATTTTATGGTAACGTGTGTTGCCTCAAGCCAAGTGTAAAATCTGTGTATGTATAAGGTAATATTTAAAGAAGAAGGGCTGAATTGGAGGTTGCTGACACAAGATGAAGCCGAGAACGACTACAATTTACAGGTCTGTCTAATTTATATTTTGTAGTTAGAGATGTAAATGCTTGCCCCTTTAAATTAATGAATTAATTAATCAGAACATCGCGTTGTATAAGTGGGGTGTTTAATCAAGTATATTGCGATGACGAGGAAATGTCTTGTTATTCTAGTGTGGAGGCAAATTGTCTATTATTAATATCAGCGCGCGAGACTTAAAATGTGTTTAAATTTCTTTAAAAATAAATTAGAAATAAATTTGAATATTGCAATGACAATGAATGAAATAATATTCGGACCGGTAAAAGTTACAATAATGATAACGATATAATAGCTGTTATGAGTGGGATGAAGTGAAATATCAAATTACCAAATAATAATACTAATAGGCTAATAATAATAAAAATAAAAATAATATTCACGTCAGGGTAAAACTGAGATGATTCAGTTCTAAACGAGATTTGCGGTTTATATCGAAATCCAATGAAGTATGATAAGGTTGGCATTTTTGGGGAAACTTAAATTTTGTGACACCGGGTATTTGTGATGCAGGAAATCACTGTGTGCTATTTTGCTCCTGAGGTCAGGATAAATTTAGAGAAGCAAATTGTAAGATCATTATCAAGTTGGTTGGTCATGGAATCGCTTCTATTTAAAAATGTTTCAAACAAGAAGAAAATGGATTGTAATGGAAATGAAATATTGTGAGAATAGTTAGGAAGATGTTAAAGGCAGAGTGAGCCTGTATTTTATGAGTGATGTAGCATAAGCAGGATGCTGAGGATACGAGGTCCTGTATTTCGACGGAAAGGAATTTTTGTGACATGGTGTATAAGTTGAGGTGTAATATTTCTGAGACAGGCTGTATAAGACGAACGACGTCCTGTAGCAATCCAGAACGGTTGATGAATTTAAGGATTGTCGAATCCAAGTGAACGCGCTATAACGCCCATTTTTAAGTACAAGTTGATGTTCTCCTATGATTACTATTTTATGTAAGACCGTAGGTAACGGCAAGTAAGTCTATGTGACGTTGCTATTTGATACCAGCAAAGTGCATTGTGTTATAGCCGACCTCACGAACAAAATACATTTTGACGCACAGTCGAGTTAATACTTAATTATTGTAAATTTAATTCTATTCTGTATCTTTACGAGACGAAATTATCGCCGACTAAAAAAATCGCGCATGTGAAAAATGAATTTGATTAGAATGATAGTTTAGCCTGAGTAGATTGATAAAAAGTTACTTCACTGGATAGTTCGCGGTGATGCCTGTTTGGAATGTTAGCATGGAAGGCCAATTGGAGCCTCACACTCGAGTTATGCCGTGAGTATAATGATGGTAGTGATTATTGTTTTCAGTGATATTACGTAATATCAAACGAGAGTTCAGTTTATTTCTATTTATCGAACTTTACTGCATCTGCTAAGATTGTATTGAGGAATAGATTAAACTACTCGGACATGTCGTTTAAGTTCGATTTCACGCTTTATTGTTGGAAATAGACACAGTAATATTTCCACGTTCGAGTTCATGTTTGTAACGAATTTCACTTCATGTGTTAGAGTTTCAACGAGGAACAGATTTAAATATCCGGATACTGTATTAAAGTTTGTATTTCGCCTGGCAGTATGTACGATGTGTAGATACCATAACGTTGACTCAACGATAGTTTTAGGATGCCGAGTGCATTATGTAACTTAAGGAAGGATAGACAGTAACGTAGGCTCAACGACAGAATTAGGATGTCGTCTGTACCTAGTCAAGTCATAGGTTAGTCATTTTTTCGAATCGACTTGAACGATGTTAGTGTTTGCAGTAGTGGATACGAATGTGAAAGATATTACAAGATACTATTCAGGCTAAGCTTCGGCATAATTCTTACTATCCAGAAGGTGCTCCCATAATAGCGTTACATCAGTAGTGGCATGAATGTAAGGGTTGTCCCACGTGGAAACCTAGCTAATGGAGACATCATTACTGCTTAGCTACGCGTGTTCAAGTTCGATGAACGTTTGTTCATATTTATTTACTTTTATTTACTTTAAGATTTACTGTTCGGGGTCCGGTGTATTATAAAATCCCGTGCGTTGACACTTATTTGATTTTTGTAGGGTTTACACTACGAATGCGGTTTCGATTCGTCAGCTGTTAATATACATTTTATTTTACTTTTTCGTTATTCACTTTGTTCTATGTGAGATGTTAATCTACCGATCACTTGTAGTTTAGTTTCATGGATCACATGTAGGTAGACAGATTTTTAATGGGGTCTAGTTATAGAAAATTGGAATGATTTCCTTTCGTGTGTTTTATTGTGGACTTGTATTTTAAGAAACTTAACGACAGTTTTGTTTTATAACCTGAAAGTTGGTTTAGCAAGAATATTTTCAAGTGATTTATCACTTTTCTTTAACTTCACTGTTTGGCATTTCTCCTACATGCACAATGAATAAAATTTATGTTTCCTGCATTTCGTAGTTTTGTTCCTTCAGAGCGATGTAACGGAAAATCCTATCGGATGAAGTGTTCTTGGTTCCTTCTGAACATCTGTTTGGGGTGATGCATGTATCAGCATCGGGATTCCTCTATAACTTAAGGGTGTCACGAGATAACAATACCTGGTGGAAATGTATTTTTTGAGTGTGACAATTGCTGTTAACTTGTGATGAACACCATGCTTTCTAGTAATATTTCGCAACCTATCCAAAGCAACTGATAGTCGATTTGGTTCGATTAAGGGTCCATTCGGGGGATGTTCCAATATCCGACAGGATAGTAGACTGGTGGATTAAGTTACGTAAATGAAAATCTGGAATTCTACTTGTTAAAGGTCATATTTTCCACGGATCGTGTGGATTAACTCTCAGTTATCGTTTGGATCAATGGTACCCGATTTTCAGGTTTTATTCTCTTTTTCTGGGTTTTGCTCTCCACGAAGTTTCACTATGTTTTCATTCTTTGAAAGACAATAATAAATATTTCAATAAAACATTATCAGTCACTTTATGCATTGTGACTGTGTTAAAATGTTGTGAAAACTTTAAGTGACTTTCTTGCCAATTTAATAAATGAATTATCCTGATTTACCTTGATTATTTTAGTAAGCACATTTTTGCTCCTCGTTTCAAGTAGTTATGCTCTCCTCTGAACACTATCGTTTGGCCAATGTAGTGACATAAAAAACTCTTAACAACTCCAAGATCTAAGAGTACGATATTGCTCTACTGAAGCAGCTGAGGCAGACGACCAACGATGGAAGGGTAAGTTCAAGCGTTCAATATAGCATGTGCAAAGTTATCTAACTTCCCAGCTACTTTCCGCCAATATTTAGGCAGGATATTTTACTCAGGACGCAGCAGTAATCCCATCTACCGGATATGAGTGGCAGCAGAAGAGACAAATCACATCACAACAATGGTCAATAAAATGTTATTGTTTATCAGTTTTATGAGCTTTATGCATTGTACTGTAGAAGTTCAAATTTAATTTTCTTCCGACTCTGGGATATTAGACCATCCAATGTAAAAGCAGTCCTTGCTTTCTTTCATGACATTCTCTTGTCTCATTCTTTAAGCGATCGTTGCTTTACGACTTTTTCTCATTTTTACAATCATCTTAACATTTTTCCTTGTCGATACGGACGGATTACCACGCGTTTTTACAGCTGAAGACAATAATGACAAAAACCATCGCCAGTAAACAAGAATAAACACTACTTCCATGTTAGCAATGCATGGAGTTGATATTGCCTAAGTAAGGAAAGTCTAAATTCACTATTTTATTAACATAGTCGGTACAGTTAAGACTCTATAAGGCATAAATGATTGGAACTTGCATTCTCTATAATGTTTCTTACGGTATGAATTACTTTTCGATGGGACCAATAACATAGGTGCATAAAAATAAATTCTAGGCAACATCCCCTAAAGTATCATTTCAACCAGCGTGAATAAAATTTATTTATATCGGAGACTGTAGCGCCTTATTCCCAGACTTGCCATACCGATTATTATTAAATTCTGTTCATCCATTTTCTCGTAATTCGGCTTTAATATGGACATAGCAACAAAAATCTAAATCCACGAATATCTCAGTTATTACAGCCGGAACGGTAGACATGTATAAGACATAAATGATCGGAAATATAATTCTATATAACTTTAGTGATGTAGTATTTATCGATAGGACCATTAATAACACAAATATTTGAGAATTAAATTTTAGGCCTTCCCCTAAACTACCAATTCACTCAGCCTGAATAAAATTAT
Source organism: Anabrus simplex (assembly GCF_040414725.1). Classification (NCBI taxonomy): domain Eukaryota; kingdom Metazoa; phylum Arthropoda; class Insecta; order Orthoptera; family Tettigoniidae; genus Anabrus; species Anabrus simplex. The sequence goes on along the minus strand of NC_090270.1, from coordinate 36,058,863 downwards.
TTATAGCCTAGATTGTAATGCATCATTCCCCGACTTTATATACCGATTTTTTCATTAAATTCTATTCAGCCATTTTCTCGTGATGCCCGTACATACATACAAACAGACAGAAATGACGGAGATTAAAAAAGTGCATTTCCTTGTTACTGTGGACACAGCCGATTCTTTTTAAATTCTGATCAATGTACAGACACAACTGTTATTATATATATTGCTGTAGGCTTCTTTCCTCTCCTTGGCCCAAGCTGGTCCGGTAGTATCCTTATTTCCTGTCTTGGATAACTTTCCATTGGAGAATTTTTGAACTGAAGATCTCCTTATTTTTGATGTCTTTCAGCGAAATTAACCTTCGGTCACTCGCGCTAGATAAATCTATTTCGTTACTCGCGTGAGTCCAAATGGTAATTCGATTTGAAATACTCTGAAGCAATAGTTTTCGTTGTAATAAATAAAACATCAGTTATTTTACAGTTCAAAGGAATATCTAAAAAAAAAATATTTTCTTTCTTTTTTCTTTCTTTCATTCTTTCTTAATGGAAAGGAAAAAATCAATCCTATAAATGAAACTTTTGATACGTGCTTTTAGGCAGACTTCCGTGGAAGGTAAGGTAAGGGTTATTCTGCCCGAAGGCAGGTCCGAACCTCCGCAGAGGTGTTCCTGAGCCGGAGTTTACGTGCGGTGGGGTGGCCAGTTCCTTTCCTCTCCTCCAGTCCCTTACCCCCCACGAAAAGCGCGTGGCAACCCATCCAACTCCTGACCACGCCCAATATTGCTTAACTGCGGAGATTTCACAGGATCCGGTGTTTCAACACGGCTACGGCCGTTGGCCTTCCGTGGAAGAAGAAGTAATAAATGCAGACATTTCACACACATTTTAGTGTAGACTACACTACGTTTATACAGTGATTTTGTAATAAAATAAAAGAAATAATAATATCAACATTAAAATCCACAGCCTGTTTTCAGTCAGGGGTGGAATATATGAAGCCCCATCTAGTGGAGCACAAATCTCACATGGAGTGACTGGAATTTGAACCACGGCAATCAGCGGTGAGACGCCGGCGTACTGCCACCTGAGCCACGGAGGTCAAAGAAATAATATAAAGTAAGGAAATAATTTGACTATATCTAGGCTATTTTCAGTGTGACTTCGTCGTGAACGTCACAGTAACACCACAATATCGTCGTTGATGATAGGCATTTTACAGGAGGATGGGAAAACATCACCTAGTAATTACCATACATCTGCTTGGTTTTTTTTCAAGGTTTTTGCACAGGGCACAGTAACATGATAATTTCGCCTCCGAATTTTGTTCATTGTCTGCGCGATATGTAAAATAATAATACATAAGATTTTTCTTTACGTCCCCACTAACTACTCCTTTTACGGTTTTCGGAGACGTCGAGGTCAGGAATTTTGTCCCGCAGGAGTTCCTTTTCGTGCCAACGAATCTTCTTACACGAAGGTGACGTATTTGAGCACCTTCAATTATACACTGGACTGGGCCAGGATCGAACCTGCCAAGTTCTGATCAGAAGGCCAACGCCTCAACAGTCCGAGCCACACAGCCCCGTCATATGTAATATAATAATAGAGACATCACCAGGAGTTTTTACATTGTTGTTAAGTAGCACATAGAACGATTTCATTCATGTGTCAATACAGGTTAATGACTAACACGTCTTACTTTATAATTGCTTAATAATGGCAGACATGAAAACGATTTATAACTCTACATCCTTTCATCTATTCTTCTCACTTGAATGACTACATCTATCATCTTTATGCTGACGATCTTCGGATATACTCACAATTTAAAGTCCCCGACATTGACAAATCAATCCACCATATGAACTCAACTTTAAATTCAATTAACTCGTATGATAAAGAGAACTGCCTATTAATTAACGCGAAGGAAACGCAAGCAATCACAATAGGAAGGCTTTTAAATACGCTAAACATCACACAACAGCCTAATCTCATGCTCTGTGCTGAAGTCTGTAAAAAACCTAGGCGTTGTCATGAATGGCACATTAAACTGGAATGACCATATAACAAATGTCTGCAGAAACGTATATGCATCTCTTCACCCCCTAAAAATGAAACAATACGTTCTTCCACACAGCATGAAAATAAAACGTATTCAAACTCTCATTTGTCCAATAATTTATTACTGTGATGTCGTATTAACCGATGCAACTGCACAACAAACTATGAAACTTCAAGGGGCAATGAACTCTTGCATCCAATTTATATTTTCTATGAACTTTAGGACACACATTTCCCCTTATTATGAGAAAATATCCTGGCTGAAATTCGATCAACTAAGAAATTTACATAGTGCGACACTAATTTTTCGACTTCTGAACGAATCTATACCTGAATATTTATCCTCACATTTTAACTTCCTCTCATCTGATACTAAGAGACTAGTAGAGAAGAGTGTGCAAGATAGTGTGAGTAAAAATATTTTCATATATGGTGTTCAAGAAGAAGAAGAAAAAGAAACAAAAGTGGAACTAGTATACAAAGTGGTGGAAGTGATACAGAATAGAATGAAAATCAATTTTAGCGAAGTAGATATAGACGAAGTACATCGTGTGGGGAAAATGAAGGACAAAAGGCCAATCAGAGTGAAATTATTATCCACCCTGATGGCTGACATTGTGATAAGGAACTCGAGTAATTTAAAAGGAGAGAAAGTATGGATACGAAGGGAGATGAACAGAGAAAACATCGAGAAGAACAGGATCCTAAATAGACACTTAAAAGACGCAAAAAAGCAAGGCCTCAAAGCATATATCAGAGGACAACAATTGGTGGTCGGAGATGGAAGATGGAATCGTATATGGGGAGTAAACCAGCCTAAAAATCTTGATGAGGATCACTTACAACAACAGAAGGAGCCCGGGACGGCAGAGGGAACAGCAAGGAAGGTCACGAGGAAAAGTGGTAGTGACGTAGTGGAGTGTGATATTACGGAAGTGAGTGAAGTCCACAGCATATCGGGTGCAGAAAGTAGAGAGCTGCTGACCAGCAGAGCCAGCAAACAGATGGTCGGGACTGCGGAGACCTTGAAGAGTCAGCGAAGCGTAGAGACACAGGAAGCAAGTAATGTGTCACATGTGGTGCAGAGTGGAATGAAAAGTGTAATTGAAGACAATAGGAGCCAGGGTAAGGATACATCCTCACCGAATAAAAGGAATACAGAAAACAAAATAGAGAGAAGACAGGTATTAAGTAAGGAAAGATCATTAAGTTTGAAGGATTTATGGGGAAAGAAAAAAGCCGTAGGCACGGAGAAAGGAAAGGAGGACGAGAGGAATGAAGAAGGAGATAGAAATGGAGAAGACTTACAAGAAAGAGTGACAAGGAGTAGGGGTGGAAGTGGAGAAGTTCAGAAGCAGAGAGGGGGAGGGAAAAAATAACTAGAGATGACAATAGGGTTGGTGAATATCGAGGGGTTGATGGGAAAACTAGGAAATAAAGAAATAGAAGAATTAGTCAACGAGTTTGAGATCATTGCCCTAGTAGAGACTTGGTTAGGGAAAGAGATTGAAATCAAATGGGATGGGTATAGAGTAGTTAACGTCACTAAGAAAAAAATAGGGAGGATGGGAAGAAATCCGGGAGGGATAACTGTCTTAATAAAAAATGAGATAGTAGGGAGAGTAGAGAGAATCCAGAATGAACTAGAAGAAGTGGTGTGGTTTAGAGTTAAAATGGGAAGAGAAGAGGAGTCAATTTGTATAGTTCTCTTGTACAACCATTCTAAGGATTCAGTTTATGCGAATAAGAATTTTTTTTGAAGATTTGACTGAAGAAATAAATAAAATTAAAGGTACATATGTAGAAGATGGAATGATACTAATAGGAGATTGGAATGCAAGAGTGAGCAATAGGGTACCGAATTATGGAAGGGAGGATACTGAAGTGAGACGATACAGAAGAAACAGTAAGGACAAAGAGACAAATAGTAATGGAGTAAAGTTGCTAGAATTATGTTCTATAGAAAAATTATATATTTTAAATGGTTGGATGCAGGGAGACAGTACGGGAGAATTGACATTCATTACATCGAAGGGAGGGAGTGTGGTAGATATAGGAGTAAGCTCGGAAACAGCTTTAAGGAAAATAACAAATTTTGAGGTGGTAGAATGTGGGTCAACTGATCACATGCCCATTAAGATAAAATTAAGAGAGGAAAATGGCGAAGTAAAGAGAGGGTTAAGTAAAAGCATGAGGCATAAAGAGAGATGGAAGTTTATTTGGAATGAAACTACTATTGAGAAATTGAGATTGGAGCTAAGGGAGAGGGGAGATAGTATAAGAGTAGAAGCAGAAAGAATGCTGGAAGAAGAGGACATAGACAAAGCTTTAAAAATAATAGAGCGCCCAGTATGGGAGGTGGGAAAGAAAGTGAAGATAAGAGAGGAGGGAGACAGAAAAAGATACACGGGATGGTTCGATGAAGATTGCCAGAGGGAACGTGAGATAGTTATGTCAGCACTAGCAAAGTTTAAGAAAGGAGGAAAACAAGAAAAAAGAGAGGAATATTGTAAATTAAGAAGAGAATACAAGAAGCTACTGAATGAGATAAAGAAATGCTGGAGAGAGACGGAAGCAGAAAGAGTGAACAGGTATTGCAAAGAGAAAAGATTTGAGAGGATATGGGAAACCATAAACAAACTTAAGAGAACTAGGCCTATGGGGAAGGGAACAAGCATAGAAGAAAACGAGTGGGTAAGGTATTTTGCAGGTCTTTTGAGAGAGAAAGGAGACTGGCATGGAGAAAAAATAGGACATTTATACAAAGAGATTTGCAAATAGGAGTACAGTTATTAGATGGAGAAATAACAATTCAAGAAGTAACCAGTGTGATAAGTAAATTAAAAACAAAAGTAGCGGGTGGGGCCAATGGTATTAATAATAGAGTATGGAAGGAAGTAGGGACAAACGAATCGATGTTGAAGGTGATGGTTAAATTTTTTAACAAGGTATGGTATTCGGCGAAATTTCCTAGTGAATGGAGAAAAGGAGTATTATGTCCCATTTACAAGAATAAAGGGAGTCGAAGTGATCCTAATAATTACAGAGGGATAACACTCCTGGATTCGTTATCGAAGGTATACACAGGAATTTTAACCAATAGGATTTTAAATTGGGCAGAGAAGTATGGAAGGATTTCGGAGTATCAAAATGGGTTCAGAAAAGAGAGAACTTCTGTGGATAATATATGGATTTTGGATACCCTAATTACGAAATATGTGAGGATAGCAGGGATGAGATTATATGTAGCAGCAATAGATTTGAAGAAAGCCTTCGATACAGTGAACAGGGAGGCGTTGTTTACTAGGCTAAGGGATATTGGGTTATCAACGAAAATGAGAATGGCAATAGAAGGAATATACGAGGAAGTAATGGTGACGATTAAAATACAAGGGGGTGAACTGAGTAAGAGTATTGAATCCAAGAGGGGTGTAAGACAAGGCTGTAAACTGTCACCGATATTATTTTTATTGTTTATAAACAATATACTAGATGGTCATAAAGGAGAGGGTTGGCAATGTCCTTGGATAAGCAAACGGGAAATACCGGGACTGTTATTTGCGGATGATTTATTGATTTTGGCACTAACAGCACGGGGGTTGAAAAAAGGACTAGAAGAGGTGGTGCAATATACAAAAAATGGGCACTTAGAATAAATGTACAGAAGACACAAATAATGGTATGCAGAAAAAGGAAAGATAAGAAAGAAAAGAAATTTTGGACAGTAGAACAAGTAGAAATCAGACCAGAAAAAAAATTAGTATTTAGGAGTGAAAATTAGTAGCAACGGAACATGGAAGAAACAGATCAAAACAGCTGAATTAAAAGGGAGAGGAGCATTGGCTATAGTGGGAGTATTAGAAAATAAATTCCCGGATATTAAATACAAAATTCAAAGAATGGTGTTTCAATCAATGGTTAAAGGAAAAATGTTATATGGAGTAGAAGTGTGGGTATTGGAGAAGAATAGAAATGAATTAAACCGGGTGGTGGCTAAATTTAGTAAGATTATGATGGGGGTTCCAAACTGTACAGCCAATGTAGGGACTAGATTAGTATGTAAAGAATCGATAGATATCACTATAGCAAAGAGGGTAATGAAGTATTGGATGAGATTGGAAGAAGGAAAAGGAGGAATTTTATTACAAGAGGTGTATAGTTTCCAGAAAATATGGGGAGCGAAGAGTACTGGGTGAATAAGTGCAAAAACAAATTACGATGGTTAGGATTAGAAGAATGGTGGGTAAGATGGGGAGAGAAGAAAGATTGGGTATTAAAAAAGTAACAAAGAGAGTGGCTGATATAGAAAGACAGACTTTAATTATGGAATGTAGGGAAAGAGACTCATTATCAGTTTTAAAGAAATTAGTAGAAACTACGAACCCAAGAACCGAATTTGAGGGTAGGAGGAGAAAAAGAGGATTATACTGGTGGGTTTTGGGAATTCCAAAAAATTTAGGATGGATAGGTCGAGAAAACAAGGATAGATGTATCTTATGTGGAGAGGGATGGTCGGATATGCATATTTTTTCTAAATGTAGCGAATTAGAAGAGATGAAAAGGAAAGTGTTGAATAAGAAAGAGATAGAAAAAGTAGAAATGGGTCATAAGATGACGACGTGGCTATGTAGAAATTTAAGTTTTAGTGAAGCGAGGTGCAGTTGATGGTCTGGAGATCCGCCTCAGTAGCATCTTCAAATTAGTTTAAGTGTGTTTTAGTGCGTTTTTTTATTTTTTTTGTCTTTTTTCTCTCTGCTTTATTTTGTTAAAAGATAGAATAGATTTTGTTGGTTTATGTAGCCTAGTGGGTGCCCTAACATGTGGACAGGTCATCCGCCCTTCTCAGGAGCATCGTAGTAGATTTAGTTAGTGTGTTTTTGTGTTTTTTCTTTTTTGGCTTTGTTTTGTTGAAAAATAGAATAGATTTGTTTGTGTATGTAGCTTAGTGGGTGCCCTAACATGTGGACAGGTCATCCGCCCTTGTTAAGAGCATCGTAGTAGATTTAGTGAGGTAGTTAGGTAGTTTTAGGAGAGTTATAATAGATATTATATGTTTGTATGTTTGCCTTCGTTGTCTTTATTGCCTGTAAACCGAAGGTGTAAACTAGGGTGGGGAATAAAGAAATGTTTAATACTTTTTAATGCCTGTAAACCGAAGGTGTAAACTAGGGTGGGGAATAAAGAAATGTTTAATACTTTTTAAAAAAAACTTCCTCTCATCTATCCATGGACATAATACCAGATCGACTTCTACCCTTATGATACCGGTTAATCACTGAACTGTATGCAGCCACTCTTTCCTAGTGTCTGGGGCAAGGCTATGGAACACACTCCCTGTCAGTATACGTAATAGCTCTTCAATAGTCCCATTTAAACGGTCTTGTCGAGATTTCCTCTTAATTACGTGATCAGCTTTTATGAATGTTGGTGTGCATGGGTGCAAGTATGATTTAGAGATATTGTTAGGTGATTTAGGTATGCTATATAATATTAATCATTAAAATAACAATTATAATCTGTTATAATATTACTCCATTAATTTAGTTCCTAGAGACCGTTAATGTTATTTTTCCATGTTATGTGACTATGCACTGTATGTTGTGGTTAAATGTACGAGAGGGACGTGAGCCCTAACTTCGCCACATACAAAGGCATAAAATAAATAATAAATAAATAAGATTACAAATGTGTTGAAGTACTTGTGGTGTCCCTATACGAAGTCTCTTAATTCACCACTGTACGATGTTTGTGGGCGTTCTTGAAGTAAGTGCCCAACAGTCTGTCTTACAGCGCCACAGTCACAGCATGGTGAAGGTCTTTTCCTCCACTTGTACAGGAGATCCCCACATACACCGTGATTGGTCCACATAGTATTTAATAACAAATCACTACAATAGGTATCTCCAGTAACGGGCTTATTGCTTATTGTCTTGTTTGAACTTAAGCCTCCTTTATTATGTATTGTGTTTTGTTCATGCATTGCTAATATTTTTCACTTTGTATGTAACATTTTCATTATGACCGTTCTCTTTCTTTTCACTTTTATGCTACAGATTTCTTTTATTTTTATTTGTTGAGCTTTGCTTTTATTCTTCATTGTATGTTCTCCATATATGTTATTTAACTTACTTATCCTTGAGTTTATACTAGAATAGTACATCTCTTTTATATATGTATTACCTTGTTAAGTGATTAGGTGTAAGAGAGGGCCATGAGCCCTAACTTCACCACTGCTTAAGAAAATAAAAATAAATAAATAAATAAATAATTAAATAAATAAATAAATAAATAAATAAATAAATAAATAAATAAATACGTTAGACATTTATATAGGCTTTTGGGCTTATGCCGTGTCATTAAGGTACAGCCCCAGAATTTGCCTAGAGCGAAAATGGGAAACCACGGATAACCATCATCAGGGTGCCGACAGTGAGGTTCGAACCCACTATCTGCCGAATGCAAGCAGGTCTGTATTATGATATCAGAAATAATTGTCTAATATAATTATCATTATCTTTTTTTTACAATTTTCTTTACGTCTCTCCGGCACAGATAGGTCTTACGGCGACGATGGGTTAGGAGTGGGAAGGATGGGGCCCCAGAATTTGCCTGCTGTAAAAACCATCTTCAGGGCTACCGACAGTTGAGATCGAACCCAATATCATCCGAATGCAAATTGATGGCTACATGACCCAAACAGCCACAGCTTGGTCTGTATCTCATTAATATCATCGTCGATGAAATGATTATTCTGGACAACATGAAAGAACATTTTGAGCATAATTTATTATTAGCCAATTTAAAAGTATTATTGTAATGTTTCTATATTGTATTTATTATATTTTAGGACAGCCTGATTTTATGTAAGTTTGTATTTCTTGTTGTTTATTGATTAGTCATTTTATCAACTTCTCTGTAGAGTTTACTGTAATTGCAGTGTTTCCCTCTTTTATAGTATAAAATGTTTTTTTGTCTAACCCTTGCCCCGTTTCTCCGCGGGGCCGGGTATGAGGTGAGGTGAATCTGTCGTGGGGATTTTTTATGACAGGATACCCTTCCTGACGTCAACCTCGTCAGAGGAGTTAATGAGATGAAATGAATGAAGTGGTATATGATATTAGAGAGGGAGAGGGTTAAACCCGGTGCCGGCACATAGCCTACTTCTGTCGAATGGCACCAGCGGGTCCCGTCAAGACTTAACGTCACCATCCGACGAACAAGTTACATCAACACCGTCATACGCTCTCACTCCATATGAGCACTGCAGTGAGGTTCGCAAATTAATCCAGGCTTTTGGCACGCAATCTAGTGATTAGAAATTGTATACCTCCACCTCCCCTACCCTCTCAGCCTACATTCTGATGGTGAAACTTTTTCGACCAACGGGACTCAAACCGGCTAAACACGGTGTCAGACCGTTAAAACTTCAACGCCTTAACGATTTTGGTCACCAGGTGGGATTAATTCAATACTAAATAAATTAATTAAAATGATTAAATAAATTGTCGTATTTCACCTGTGCAATCCCGGCGTTCATTTTCACAGTATTATGATGGATTTAATTTTTGAAATAATAAATGGGCACCGAATTCTCAGCTGTTCCTTTATTATTAAATGTTTTTAAAATTTTCCTGTCGGCCGTCTATGAACCACGTTCGACAACATTTGCAGTATTTTTAGCCTTCTCTCTCTGCCAGGATTCCTTGAGCTTTCATCCTACTTCCATCTTCTGCTCTTTTGTAGGCCTATAAGACATCCCTCTCCTCAATAGCGTTTCCTCAGTCTCCTGGAAATCGCGGAACTTTTTACGAGTTGTCTAAATTGACTTCCGTCCATCCTTAACAAGTGTCCATAGAACTGTAATCTTCACTTTCTCATCAGTTCAATCACACTTTCCGTACTTTGATTCAATTCTTTGTTAGATTTGACTCTCTAGTGTCCATCCTTAACAAGTGTCCATAGAACTGTAATCTTCTCTTTTTCATCAGTTCAATCACACTTTCTGTACTTTGATACAATACTTTGTTAGATTTGAGTCTCCTACCCTCATTTTTAATATTTGGGCCCAAAATATTTCAACATTTTTCTTTCTTTCTTCCGGATTTCTTCAAGTCTACCTTTTCCAATCATGACCAATGCTTCTGCTGCATACATGTTTAACAACGGTGTCCAGATGCTTTAATTTAGCCCCATAAGATAAAACATCTTTGTTCTACGTGTCCTTGTCAGTTGAAACGAAATTTCCATTTTTCCGTTTTTCTCGCCAGCTCCTTAATGGCATTCTTTTCCGACCCATTCCCTTGTAACCTTTCTCCCAAATACTAAAGCTCTTAACTCTCAATATTTTTAGTCTCCTAACTTCAAGAACTGAGGGCCCTCTTCAATGCTGGTCGTGAGCGCAGTCTTCACAAAAGAAATTTCACGCCCAGTCTTCTTTGGAATACTTCTTCTTCTTAATCTGTTCACCCTCCAGGGTCGGTTTCTCCCTCGGACTTAGCGAGGGATCCCACCTCTACCGCCTCAGGGGCAGTGTCCTGGAGATTCAGACTTTGGGTCGGGGGATACAACTGGGGAGAATGACCAGTACCTCACCCAGGCGGCCCCACCTGCCATGCTGAACAGGGGCCTTGTGGAGGGATGGGAAGATTGGATGGGACAGGCAAGGAGGAGGGAAATAAGCGGCCGTGGCCTTAAGTTAGGTACCATCCCGGCATTTGCCTGGAGGATATGTGGGAAACCACGGAAAACCACTTCTAGGATGGCTGAGGTGGGAATCGAACCCACCTCTACTCAGTTGACCTCCCGAGGCTGACTGGATCCCATTCCAGCCCTCGTACCACTTTTCAAATTTCGTGGCAGAGCCGGGAATCGAACCTGGGCCTCTGGGGGTGGCAGCTAATCACACTAACCACTACACCACAGAGGCGGAAAATTATTATTATTATTATTATTATTATTATTGAAAAAATGAAATGTCTTATGGCTTTTAGTGCCGGGATATCCCAGGAAGGGTTCGGCTCGCCAGGTGCAGGTCTTTCTATTTGACGCCCGTAGGCAACCTGCGCGTCGTGATGAGGATGAAATGATGATGAAGACAACACTTGCACCCACACCCCGTGCCATTGGAATTAACCAATTAAGGTTAAAATCCCCGACCCGTCCGGGAATCGAACCCGGGACCCTCCGAACCGAAGGCCAGTATGCTGACCGTTCAGCCAACGAGTCGGACATTATTATTATTATTTCTTACTTATAGACTGTTATGTCTTTCAGTGTTTAGTTTGCAAGCCTCTGTGAATTTACTAAATGCCATGACAATCCTCTTCTTATAACTAGCTCTGTGGCTTCTTATCTGAACTTCTTATCTTATCGATAATTCATTAAAAAAACCGGGTCTTACCATCGTCGTCTTGGTTACCCTCTACTTCTCTTACCATCCATGACTAACAAGGAGGCATTCCCTACTCGTCACCACCGATTTCGCTCACCCAGGCCCATAAGATTTCTTCACATTTATAGAACATGCAGGGCTTGGCTAGAAATTAAAGTACCCGATGTGGGAACTCCAGATGGCCAAGCGTATAGAAAATAAAAATAAAAATGTTGACGCGGATCTCGCACCGTATAAGCCACTTACGTTAGCGCGCACGCCAAGGAGTAGTTGGCGTAGCGGTAAGAGCTCGGGCTAGTAATTCGATGGTCGTAGGCTCGACTCCGCGTTTGGAGACTTATTTCCTCTCAACTTTTATATTATTCATTTTCCAATTAAGCAAAGAGGTGAATAATTGATTTTATTTATTTATACGCAAAAGGCGTAGAAAAGGTAAAAAGAAATGGGATTTCATTGTCAGACTTTTTAACATGGGATTGTAATTAAAGCGCGCACGAAAGGACTTTGTACATGAAAATTCAAAACTTTATTCATTGACATTCGGTAATTTACATGTGTCGGGATGATATTTATCGTAGAAACAGGGGAAACAATAATTATTTCTGCATCTAGCACAAGTTATAAACGCTGCATTTTTACAACCACATCGTTGTTTCAACGTCTCCATAGAAAAACATACTTGATTGACATTCATAAAGCATTCTCTCTCATCGCAAAGTTTAGAAGCGAACCACGCGTAACGTAACGTTACCGAATATTGGCGCGGATAATTGATGATGAACAATCGAATGTATTTTTATGCAGTCTTCTCGCGAAGTTTTTTTTTTTTTTTTTTTTTTTGCTCGACGAGACGAGAGCAATTTTGCATTTTTTAAATCAAGTTTTTGACCTGACGATAAAATATACATCGGGGGATTGCACCAGTAGAGTACATTTAGGGGGAATTCCACACGGGGAGTCGAACCCATGATCAGCGAATTACTAGTCCGAGCTCTTACCGCTACGCCAACTACTGGTCGACGTGCGTATTAACGTAAGTGGCTTATACGGTGAGAGAGCGGCGTTCACATGTTTATTTTTATTTTCTATACGCTTAGCCATCTGAAGTTCTGACTTCGAGTACTTTCATTTCTAGCCAAGCCCTGCATGCTCTGTAAATTTGAACGAAATCGGTGCTGACGAGTAGGGAATGCCGCCTTGTAAGTACACCCTTCTCCCAGATAACATCTCCTCCTCCATTTACTTCACTTCTTCCCACCACGGAAGCCGGTTAATGCGTACAGCTTCTTCAGTCGAGTTCATTCCTATCTTATCATTTACCTCCTCATTCCGAGTACTCTACTGCCATTGTTCCTCACGTGTTTTTACCGGCGATTATTCTCGCTACTTTCACGCCTTTTACTTCTAACTTATGAACAGGATATCCTGAGTCCATCCAGCTTTCCCTCCAGCAAAACAAAGTTGGTCTGAAAACTGACCCGTGTAACGATATTATTAATAATAATAATCTATATATTAAAAGAGCTTTAGAAAATCCGTCCGTCCGTTCTACCGGACCGATTTGCTTCATTTTTGTTGTATTCTCTCCGGAATTACCTGCTGGTGAATCGTGAGACACTGATAGGTCTCTAAGTTCAACCAACTTTGGGCAATCATAAAATCAAATCATTAAATGATCACTCCAGTAAATTCAGGCAAAGGCTTACCCTAATCCGCAATATATTCTGTACTTAGCAGGTTGCTAAGCGACTAACACTTTCATTAATATTCTGATATATGTATTTTTCATCCTAAGAATAATGTCATTACGAGCAGCCATGTATGATTACTACCTGTTAAGCCAGAGAATATAATACCTCCTCTGATCACTGAGGAATATTATTCCCTGTTAGGTACTCTTTGATTCTCTAATATTTTCCAGCTTCCAAATATGTTCAACAGATGGCAGAGCGTTCTTAACAACGTACATACTACTACAAGAGAAAAGAAGTCTACGTACAAACAGACCCCATCATGATATACGCCTTAGACTTTATCTGGGAACACTTATCGCAGGATAACCTAGCTACACTAGGAAGAGTGAAGGCCAAGTATGTTTAGAAAAGTTCTCTGCCTGGCAAAAAACGCCCCTTCGAGACTAACCCATGAGCTTACAAGATAACCTTTATTCATAGAAGAACTGCGATTAAAAATACCATTGCCTTCTACGACACAATACCAAGCTTTATATCAGCACTACAGGATAAAAAAAAGCGAATATATGCATAGGTTTTTACCAAACAGACGGCATGATGACGTCAGAATGGATGAATTCTGACTACGAACTGCGCATACCATAACGCACTTCTTATTAAATGTCCATAAAACCACTGAAAAGGGCAGGCAAAGAGACATGACTAGGACAAGCATTTCAAGACGAGTTATTTTACCTATTTATAACGAATGATGCGAAGCAGCACGGCTCCCCTATTATTATTATTATTATTATTATTATTATTATTATTATTATTATTATTATTATTATTATTATTATTATTATTATTATTATTATTACATTAAAACTGGGAGCTTTGATAAGGGCAACGTTCGCTCCGAGCCCCGTAATAAATGAACTCTTTTAGCCGTAACCTAGTACTATTGTATACAAAGAGCCATTGCTAACTAGTTTAATTAAATGCATTGAACTTCGGCTACATTTAAACTGCAGGCAATTCACTACGAAAATGGCAGAACAAAAGGTGTAATACAATCAGGGGATAAAACTAATCCAGTAATAACTACAGCTAGTTTCTCTTATCACATAAACACGGTCTGCAGACCTCTGTTATAAAATTATAACAATGCAATTCATTCGAAGTCTAATTACAGCTCCATCATATAAATGCCACGTTTGAATTTTACATATTAAGATAGTCCGTTCTTAACACGTGTATGCTTAAGTTATTGTTTATTCAAAACATTGCCCATTAGCTTCTGCACACTTCGCCCATCTTTCAGGCAAGTTATGAAGCAAGAAATCAGAAATCAGAAATTTAAGTACTTAAACTGTCTTTCAGGTAAACTGAATGCCAGGAATTCCTGGAAAGAACTACGCTCTCTTGGTATTGTAAAAGGTCAACAACGGCAAGGTGAACCAACTGTTCCCCTAGACGAGCTTATTACATATTTCTCTGAAGAACGAATCGCGTTTAAACCAATCAATCAGGCAGAATTAAATACGAATCAACCAGCCATCCCTCCACTTAACCGTCCTCAATTTTCATTCCAAGAGGTCACTAGCAACCAAATTAAAAAAGTACTGTACTCTATTAAATCTAAGGCAGTAGGAGTAGATGACATCCCTATACATTTCATACATAATATAATAGGCGCTATCCTCCCGATTATCACACATATATTCAATTACTGTCTTAGAAATGGAACTTTCCCTGCACTCTGGAAACAAGCCAATGTCATCCCAGTGCCCAAGATAAACGATCCTAAACTGACCTCTGACTATCGCCCAGTTTCTATTCTTCCAGCGCTTTCTGAGGTTTTGGAAAGACTGGTGTACGAGCAAGTAGAGAAATATTTAAATAACTATTCTCTCCTTGACCCATTACAATCGGGCTTTAAGAAAGGGTACAGCACTGCCACGGCTCTCCTTAAAGTGACAGAAGACATCAGACTAGCTATGGAACAACAACTTACAGTACTAACGCTACTGTATTTCAGTGGTGCATTTGATACAATAGACTTACAGCTACTAATTAAGAAAATGGAATCTTACTTGTTTGACCCTTTAGTACTGAAGTTTTTTACGTCATATTTGAAAGATCGGAGGCAGCGGGTGATAACTCGCGAAAGAAATTCAGAATGGCGTACAAGGAAAGTTGGCACGCCACAAGGTAGTATTTCAGGACCGTTGCTTTTTACATTGTATATCAATGACATTTCATCTTCTCTAAAAACGTGTAATTATCACCTATATGCTGATGATCTCCAAATTGATTACCCTTGCAGCTGAAGCGAATTACCAAATGCAGTAAAATGCATAAATGATGACATGAAAAAACTCAGTGAATATGCTCTCGCAAACAGACTTCTCATAAATCCATCAAAATCGCAAGCTATCATTGTCGGTTCCCAGAAGCTCCTACACAAGATCAACGATTTGATCATTCCTCCTTTACAAATAAATAATAGCACAATTCCGTACAGTAAAACAGTGAGAAATCTTGGGGTGACTATGACTGAAACTCTAAATTGGACAGAACATATCAAAAACGTAAGTCAGAAGGTGTTTGCTACTACACCCACCGACTGAAATTAAATAAAGATATTATACCACTAAACATGCGGCAAAGATTAACACAGATCTTAATTCTTCCTATCCTTGACTACTGTGATGTTATCTTGGTAGACGCTACTAAAGAACAAACTAGGAAACTGCAGCGTATTATGAATTGTTGCCTTAGATTCATTTTTAACCTAAGGTATGATGTGCATATTACTCCTTATTATCAAGCACTGCACTGGTTAAAACCTGATAAGAGACGTGAATATCATATACTTGTCTTAACACACAAACTCCTGCATAGTAACTACCCCAGTATATTTCATCTAAACTTCACTTCCTCTCTTCCTTCCATAACCGTAACACTCGCTCGGGCTCCACTTTAGCTATTCCTCTTCACCACTCTTCTGTGTATAATAAATCTTTTATTGTAACCGGGTCCAGGCTTTGGAATTCCCTGCCAGTAAGTGTCAGGGGCATTGAATCCTTCCTCAAATTTAAAATATCTTGCCGAGACTTCCTGTTGAGAGTTACCGATTGAAGTGTGTATTGGTGTGTATTGTATGCGTGTGATTGGTAATTGTAAAATTTAAAATTGTTTCTGTTAGTTTTATATAATGTAAACGTAAGGGTAGTTGATAAGCGTGTACATTGTAAGTGTGTGTGCAAGTGGCTGTGGGAGATAGAAAAGAGGACTGAAGTAACGAGCTAATAAGCTAATAAACTGCATATTGTGTGGGTGTGTAACTTAGGCTTAATTTAGGAAATAGTATAAGTAGTGTAATTAGTATAATTAGTAATAGGCTACCTTAATATCATTTGTTGTATTGTGGTTAAGTGTAAGAGAGGGCCGTGTACCCTAACTTCGCCACATGAAAGAAGCCATAATAAATAAATAAATAAATAAATAAATAAATAAATAAATAAATAAATAAATAAAAATACCATGCCAGAAAACCTGCTTGTCTTTTGCTGCAAACCATTCGTCCAGGCATTCAGAACTTGACAACTCTTCTTTAGTACTATGGAGGCTATCTCATCTCGTACAGGGTTTGGAATTAGGTATTTTTTCGAAATTCCTCAAAACACGAGTTAGAGCACCTCGTCCTCCTATCAGTAGACCCATTAAATCAACGCATTTGAGCTTATATCTGTCTTTAAAATAATTAACGGTAGGCTCATGGATAGCTTTCTTTTCTTTGTCCAACTCCTCAGCTTGTTGAAGATCAACCTCGAATTGGACAGAAGGGTCATTTATTATGCCATGCCTAGTGGTGTTAGAATATACAAGTAATTCGTTCTCGGTGCAGTGTCTGCATCGGGTACCGTTTAAGGATCTGCATGGACTGGTCCGGACAGCCGCCACGTTTGTGTTCATTTTAAGGCAGATGATCCACTCAGATGTGGATAATTCGGCTTTGTTAGAAATCCACTTGTTAAAGTCAGATAAAACTACGAAGACTTCAACACCCCTATCTCGTCCAGGTAATGTCTTCCAAGTTTCAAATTCGCGAGTTCTTCGATCTTCACGAAGCTTCTTAACTGATGTTTTGAATAAAACTTCAGATTGAGGAAGCCTAAGAGCTTGAAGTTCTTCCTGAAGTGGGCGTAGGACATTGGTATATGGATTATTTGCGTTAATGAAGGAGATACATATGTGTCAGTGTTGTAAAAATGCTTCCCATGTAGCTCGAATTAATCCAAGGCCTCTAACCTAAAGTAATGGTCCAAGCGCCATTATCTAATGCTTCTGCCAAGGATCATGGGCACTAGCCGAGATATCGAAGTTTAAGACGTCATTCCCACCAATGAAGAGATAGAGATTTCATTACTAACAACTGCAGAAGGAGAAAAGACTAAACCGGCCCGTGAAATTTGTAATTGGCATGGCGTCGGACTATTCCTCCTTTAACCTCGGGGCTTACGGCAAGAATAAAATGTCGTTTAGCAGCTGTAACGTATTTTTGCACATCTTGACCAATATCTGTCATGCGAACGGTGGCCCTTTCGGGGCCACACTCGCTTCGAGGGGCTTTTTTCTATCGCCGCGGCGCATAATGTGCGCGCGGCAAGGACAAAAAGAAAGACAATCATATCAAACAAACAACCAACATTTGGCAGCAGTGATATTCTACTTATTTCAGCGCTACTACTGGAAATCTAAGTATTAAACAAAGGACAGTCATTTCGCGTGCGCCTCATAATGGTGCCTCGTCTTACTAACATTGCGGGCAACAGTTCGGGAGAGATTGTCCGGTGCATTGTTTTCGAGTAGGTGCATGACTCCTACAGAATTCAGGAGACGAACAAATGCGTGAATAGGATCTGAAAACAGGTTGCTGTATCGTTTGCCGGTGGGGGATTGCCAGATGAATTATCATGTTTTTCTAAACGTTACAGTTCCACGCGCGTTTGACATTCCTTGCCTTATATCCCGCCAATGACAGCTTCAGTAAACTAGGGGGAAACATTCTTTGACTCAGACCGCACCAGTGAGAGCTCTGAGGTATCAAATGAAAACCTCAGAAAGCTGGATGACAGTTTGTTGTCAAGTCCGCGTGGAGTGACACGCTGGGTTGCCATATCTTGTCGTCTTGTTTCATATCGTTATTACATATCTCACAGGTTCGATATAAGTGATTTGGGTATTCAGGTACCCCACAACGTGCAACTCAATTTATCAAACCATAAAATAAATATGAAGTGAGCAGCAAACTTCAAACAAATGAACACTGTACTGCGGAAAGAAAACTGGCAACTCCGGTTCCTCCTTTCCCCATCCTACTCACTTCTAGGCATCCCTTTGAGGTGCCGGTTATTAACCTGTAGAGAAGGACAATAATACCCTGACTGAGCGAGCTGGCCGTGAGGTTAGATTCACACAGCTGTGAGCTTGCATTCGGGAGACGGTGGGTTTGAACGCCACTGTCAGCAGTCCTGAAGATGATTTTCCGTGGTTTCCCATTTGAACATCAGGCAAATTAAAGCGCACGACCTCTTCCTTGCCACTCCAGCCCCTTCCTATCCCATCGTCGCCATACGACCTTCGAAGTATTAGTGCGACGTCAACCACTAGCAAAACACTTTTCTGAAAAATCATTTCCGTCTACACATACCACACGTGACCGAGACTTACAACTGGACAAACCACAAGTGTGCCCTTTGCTTCAAAGAAACTTTAAGCCGGAATAGATGAAGGAAATACCGTAGAAAGAGTTTAGAATATTAACAAGATACTATCACATCTCCATTCTCAGCTTTCCAAACTGATCATAAAGCTAAAATAGCACACTGCTGATACCCAGACCAACGTAAATACAGAGATCTCACGGTATTCTTTCTGTTCTTTAGTTTTCTCGTTCGTAGTCTCTGTTATTACTGTATTTCCATTTCCCTGCTTGAGGTCTTCGCTAACACAATATGTGGATCTTATTTTTCGTTTACGTCAAGAGAACTGTACTTTATTTTACTTATATGTGAATTTGATAGAAAGTGTATTTGGTTTATTTGTAGCGAGATAGGGGTTCACCAGCACGCATACGAGGGGAAAATATAGATATTGTTCCATCAAAGAGGAAATCTAATCATTTGAGAAAAATACAACAACTAAAGCGGGCAAGGTCCATGACACACAAAGGGAAAAGAAACTAACTTATATCCTGAAAGAATTCTATGCAGAATACTGTATTCAAAGAATGAGAATTACAACTGTTGAATTTTTAGGGCTTCAAAGTACGTAGTAAACAGTCCTGAGAGTATGAATTATCTCTGGCCTCTGCAATATTACGAATAAAACAATGGTATAGGGTGACCCAGTCAATACATACTGTACCGGTTGGTACACCTATACGCCGCGCATTTGAATTTTCCACCTTAAAGTACTCCTCTACAGCTGAAACTCTGAACTTTAAAACTGAATTAATTCAACCGTTTATCTGAAGATGTCACTGTGTTAATTTCGAATTGTTTTGTTTACTAATTATCAAGAAGTGTAGACATTCTCTCACAGATGTCTCTATCAAAAACTATGAACATGCACCCTGGTGCGAAGTGAAGGAACTTTTCATGAAGATATTTTGTATTCATAAGTTGTTGTCTTTACTAAACTTCGTTCCTTCGTTGGTGGGTTGGCCATATTACTCCTTTCTTTCCGCCTGTTTTGAATTTACCCAATCAGTAATTTCTGTAATTAATTTCCCTCCAATCACAGGTTTCTTCTTCATTTTTGACTTGTAATTTTTAGCCGACCAATAAACGCATGTGGGTGTGTCTTAATTATTCATGAAAGGTCTCGAATCTTCCGCGAGGGTATAAAAGCTGCTGATTTTCTGGTCTTTCGGCCACTCGTATAACATCTAGCTTAGTGTATGGAAGAATAGCAGGAGGCAGGAAGCGCCTCTTTCATCAGGCAGCAGCCCTTCAAAAAGGTAATGGCTGTTTAACATCTTTATTTTCTTGCTAGCTCAGCAGTTTAATTCTCGGGGAAGGTCCGAAACCGTTCTTGTTGTAACCTATACCATTTCGATGTAAAATTTTCATGTTACTTTAACTGTAAATCGGGGATATAGAGTGCTTTACCTCTCGAGCTCCCGTTCATTTTGATCTGAGGTGACTACGTTTTTATAACCGACTTTCTTCTCCTTCCTAATGTATTAAAATTTTCTTATACAAGTCACCTCCCTAGTGTGGGAATAGCCCCTGTGGAATCGGCCTACTGCCACTTAGGTTTCAACAAACTTTCATGTAGGAGTGCAAGTACTCGCCTCCATTCATCTTTGTATTTTGGGCCATTAACTTAACCCGTTTTGTTTTCCTTCCTGCGAAGGCCCAGTAGATTGGGTACGAGATACCCCTGTTTACATTTGTAAGTTCTGCCTTGATGGCAGTTAATTGTAAAGTCTGGTATTGCCTTTAATAGGCTTGAAAGATTGAGAGCGGGTCAGCTCTTTCTGGTATTTTGAAAGGTGCCTCTAGGAGACTTGACATTACTAGGTGTGAGCAAGTGCTCCATGGAATTAGGGGTTTTCTGCCCTTTGGTATTTTGTGGTTGTGAGCTGAGAGCTCAAGGATTGTGGAAGTGGGGCTCGTAGCCCAGGATTTGTAAGGACCCCTTAACTTGTGCTTTCGTTTGTAAAGTTATAACTGTACCTGATTTTCTTCATTGTTATTTCACCTAGTGAAAATTTGTTAAATCTTGTTGTCTATTGAAAATATAACCTTTATTTAAATTTTTAATTCATCTTTCGGACTTGTAGTTAGACCCATTCCAGCCCGCACCTTCTTTCACCTCTGCTGTTACACAGATACCCTGGAACACGTACAATTATAGTGCGCAATCAAAAACAACAATTCACGAGTCATTGGCTGCTTACAAAAGCATTTTGTCCTAACAGCGGGTCTTTGGCTGACAGTCTTTACCTTGAACGGGCGAACCGCCGTAATCTTGACTACAGGTTTCACCTTTCACACGCACTACAGTCACTTCACACAGCAGTACCATACAGTCAAGTTCGAACACACGAACGTAGGCTATCACAATGAGCAACTACTCAACACTTGGCTCGACTCCAGACAAGATCGATAACTCGAACAGTCATCTCGCGTGACCGCTCCACACACACCACTGAACTTTCAGCTCACGGCTATACCCTTAATATTAAACGAATCGTCTTGACAGACAGGGCTGGAGGGAGAAGCATTGCACGGTGTTGCCACATTCCTACATTCCTTTCTCCTTCCCTTCGCTTCCGGCTCACTTATTCGTTCGTTTGGACCGTTGTGTTCTGTTGTAGGTAACTCAGAAGTGAGAGGTTTTGCAACTCCAAGTAACACGAGCCGCCGAGCAGGCTTCTCTCCATGGCAACCGCAGTGGGTGATTCCTCGTTTCCGTGGCAATCATACCCCCTACTCCCTTCTCTCCACCCAGGCAGGTAGCAAACGGACCTTCCTCTAAGAACTGCCAGAACACATCTTTCAATACTACGACTATAGTGACTGACTACTCCACACACAATACTCAACAACAACACCCTCCCTTCGAGGCGAGCCTGCGATTATATACCTGGTGACGAAGTTCTAGCATCCCCGGGATGCGGCCAGAATACGTGTGTTCTAGTTTCGCTTTCCTGAAAATTTACGGAGGCACCAGACGAAAAGGACAACAGAAGCTGAGATCGTGAAGTGCTCTCATACCGGACGGTAGTTTCCAGCCTAATTCACTCATCCCTTCCAGGAACTACCGAGGGGTGTTCCAAGAGAGCTGACAGTTGCAATGCCTCGTAACAGTAATTTCTGAGTCTACAATTATGTGTGTCGGCATGTTGCTAATTCTTTATGGATGCAGCGTTTCTTCATCCATCTCTTGGCAAAGGCCAGCGAAGTCTCAGCCAGTGTCGACTGTGTCAGTATAGAACTGACAACTACATTGCTAGCCCTAAGAAATTCAAAACCTTTTTATTTTAGCCCAGTGGAATACTACAGGACTTGGAATGGGAAGGAATCTTCTTTTTCTTCAAGTGCTATCTGTTCTCAGAAGGTTGGCTCCCATCACAGAGGTTCTTGCTTTAAATGAACTAAGAACAGAGTACACACAACCTTAGCCATATGTTAAAACATTCTTCTTTATTACAGGCAGAATCATTAACACTGACCGTGCTCTATTAACTTTGAACAAATCTCCTCCATTATACTGAGGCTTTTAACCCTCAGAACAAGTATCAAGAATTGTATGCATGCACTCAGAAAACAATGTTTGTCAATATAATCAAATATACATGCACACGCAATATAAGAGAATAAATTTTCCTAAACTGCCGTTTTGAATAAACTGAATCTACTTTCAGAACACACAATAATTTAATAGGTTGTTTTTGGCATAATGGACGAAAAATGATCATATGGTTTTAAACTTGTTTAATGAGGTTGCAAACTCACTTTTATAAGACTCAATTTAGAATTAGAATTTGGCAAGATTTGAAGATTGTTATCCAAACGCAAGGTTTGTGCAAAAAAAGTTTATTCCACTATTAGCTAATTTGAATATATAGTGTACCAAAATTGT
This sequence comes from Anabrus simplex, assembly GCF_040414725.1. Taxonomy (NCBI): domain Eukaryota; kingdom Metazoa; phylum Arthropoda; class Insecta; order Orthoptera; family Tettigoniidae; genus Anabrus; species Anabrus simplex. Next base: position 36,036,085 of record NC_090270.1, on the reverse strand, counting down.
GGAATTTTATCCTATGTCCAGGTTGTTGTCAACTTAGTATAGTACAGGCTGTACCTTTAAAATGTTCACTGAAGATGGTCCTTAAATAAGAGCCGAAACATGTATGCTTTTTAAGTAAATATGACATGAACTTTTAACCCCCTCAGGGAGGGTGCATAAGGTAATAGGAGCGGAAAAACGGCTTATGCTTTGTATAGTTAGATGTTGCAGCACAAAACAGGGCCATACTGACACAGTTCAACAAGATTTTCAGATTTTCAATCGAAGAAATGAGTCTTCTTCCACGCCTTCTTTCCAGCCTTGTATCTTCGCTGCAGTAGATAGTATTTCTCTTCTCACGTCACGTGACCGAAATACTTCAGCTTTCTGGTTTTGGCACTATTTCATATTTCCTTTCTCTTTCCCATTCTCCTTATCACCTCATCATTTGTAACCTTATCTGTCCAGCTTAACTGCAGTATCCTTCTGTAAGTCATAGCCCAAATTCCTCTAATCTATCCATTTCCCTCTTCTTTAGAGTCTAGGTCTCAACTCCGTGGAACAAGGAAGAGCAGACACACCTCAAGAGTCTAATTTTTAGATGTAAGCTAAGGTCTATTCTCATTTCGTGCTTGGCCAGTCCTGGACTGTATTTCTTCAATATACAACATGTGTCTGAAAAGTTCGCCTAGTTTGTACACCGTGCTAGTTTGGACGATGCGCTCGTGCACACGCATTGCGATACATGACACCAAGTGCCCCCTATCGGTCAACTCAACACAGTTAAACGGAGTTGAACGCTGCACCACATCGCACGGGCTCAGCGAAACGTAAAGAATTTCACCTTATTTTCTTGACACGGCATAAACCCAAAAGCCTATACAGTACCATGTCTATGAATACGGGCCGTGAAAACATCGATGGCAACATCCCTATCTATTGTTTTCCTAGCCTTTTCTGAAATGATTTCAAAAACCTGGAAATATATTGAACACCTCCCTTGGTAAGTTATTCCAATCCCTAACTCCCCTTCCTATAAATGAATATTTGCCCCAATTTGTCCTCTTGAATTCCAAATTTATCTTCATATTATTGTGAGCTTTCATACTTTTAAAGACGCCACTCAATCTTAATCGTCTACGAATGTCATTCCACGCCATCTCTCCACTGACAGCTCGGAACATACCACTTAGTCGAGCAGCTCGTCTTCTTTCTCTCAAGTCTTCCCAGCCCAAATTTTGCAAAATTTTTGTAACGCTACTTTTTTGTCGGAAATCAACCAGAATAAATCGAGCTGCTTTTCTTTGGATTTTTTCCAATTCATGAATCAAGTAATCCAGGTGAGGGTCCCAGGGTACACCTGTCTACGCGGAATTCTACGAGGGAGTTTTGAAACGGCTACTGCAACGCATCAGATTGGTTCGGCCTGAACTGTACCGGAGTGGACAGTGGAAGCTCCTCCACGACAATGCCCGTCCGCACACCGCGATTCGCGTGACCGTTTTTTTCGCTGAACGCCAGGTGACTGTTCTTCAACACCCTCCGTATTCTCAAGATTTGGCGCCAGCAGATTTATTTTTGTTCTCCCGTCTTAAATTAGCCCTGAAAGGCAACCGGTTCGACAATGTAGCAGGTATCAAACAACGCGTGACAACGCGGGAGATTCCAAAAGAAGCGTTTGGTGCCAGCTTCCAGCAGCTTTACAGTCGATGTTAAAAGTGTGTTGTAGATAACGGATATTACTTTGAAGGCCAATAAAGGAGTTTTGTGTGTAAGTTATGTTGTCTTTATTTCATGAGACCATTCACCGAACTTCTCAGACACAGGTTGTAGTTAGTATTTCAGTTCACTGTTGTTCCTAAATATTTAATACTGTACTGTCTCTCCACTGACGATCAAGCTCTCTTGGAATCTAACGTGGCCTTAATTAGATACAATTTCAGGATTTAACTGGTGTGAAAATGAAGAAGGCACGAAACATCTTCATTGTGTGGTTCGAACCCACCCCCTCCTGTATGCAAGTTAACAACTATGTGGCTTGTATTTCTGTGGGGTTTAGTGCTACATTTGGGTTACCTAATAAGGTTGTTCCCCAGAAGCCGTTACATGTCCGTTTTAACATGGATATCTTTTTTGGCAGGGGGTATTTCAGGAATTAGCATCATCAGTTCCCGACACCATTGCAACCATGGCAACAAGTGTTCGTCATCTATATGTATACTAGGTCAGTGGCGTCATCTATACGTTGCTATACGAACGAGTACCATTGACTACCTGTAGTTCTTGGTGGTGATTTGAACATCGATGTGAAGTCAACACCTGGTGAAGAGTTTCTCTCCTTCATGCATGATTCGTTCTCCCTCGAATTAAACAATGCCCCAGCCACTTCCACTGCGAGGAATAGTACGTGCTGTGTTCAGTCTCCACGTGAACCACTCAACAAGCCTTCCTATCAGCGCCCATTACTGAGACTGTACATTGATGTGTAAATATTCGAACTATGACGTGACACTTTACCATATGGTAATCTATATATTAAAAAAATTATGAAAACTAAAGTCAGTCAGTCCGGCCATTCTATCCGGTCGATTTTCTTCATTTTTTAAACTGAAAGGTATTCATGCACAGATTTGTCATCGGGTAATATAAATCACGTAACTTCCGCCTTCCTCAAATTATTTGATTTTTCAATTTTTTTGTCTCTTTGAAGCAATCATATCTTTGGTTCTAATTGAGGTACGGAGTTAATTTTGGCCTAAGAACACTCAGTGGATCAAGCTCTTTCATGCTGTATCATTATATTTTGTGTTGTACGGGAATTAACTTGATGGCATTGTTTTAAATTTGGAGTATACCGAAAGTAAATAAACCTACACGCTATTTGGTATCCTGGAACGACATTGAAAATGAAATGACGTATGGCTTTCAGTGCCGGGAGATCCCAGGACGGGTTCGGCTCGCCAGGTGCAGGTCTATTGATTTGACTCCCGTAGGCGACCTGCGCGTCGTCATGACTATGAAATGATGATGAAGACAACGCATACACCCAGCCTCCGTGCCAGGAAAATTAACCAATGATGGTTAAAATTCCCGACCCTGCCGGGAATCGAACCCGGGACCTCTGTGACCAAAGGCCAGCACGGTAACCATTTAGCCATGGGGCCGGCCCTGGAACGACATTAATTTAGGAAAAAGGTGAGCTTTCTGATGTTGCAGTATGTATAAAAGTGACAATCCACATCGTTTTTAAAGCCATTCTATGTTTGGCATTATTTTAAAAGTGCAGCTTGATTGTGTTATTTTATTTAACGTTGCACAAGTTCGACAACCACAACTAAAGCTAGGCTTAATTTCAGATGCCAAGGCAATGCTGTTTTACAAGTTTTTGGAGTTGAGAAGAAGATAAGAGCTTAGTGTTTGCTAGGATTAAGGTCTGCAAAATATAAATAAATATTTTTAAGCCAGGATATGTTTGAATTAGATTCCGATTCATTGAACATATCTGACGAAATAGACATATTCAGTGAATTACCTGTGTGCTCGAGTAAGTGAAGTAGAAGTAGAGTTCGATAACATGTTTCCTGTCATTTACATTTTAGGTTATGTAGCTTTTAAGCTAGCCAGTAAACTTAATTGCAGATACGATATCTCAAACATACCAGATGAAACAGTGGAAAATGACATGTTTAATAGCTTAAACAGAGGTGGGTTATCGGTCCCATCAGAATTGCTCTTAAATGTGTGTACATGTGTATGTAAGATCATGCAATTTTAATCTCTGAGGAATATGAAGTAGCATTCTTTCGGAGTAATAATCAGAAGTGTGTATTGATTCAGCATACAAGGCAAAGTGTAACTGATACAAGGGAGTGCTGCTCATATTGTGAAAAAGCTCTAAACGAACTTCTCTGCCTACCTTTGCCCTATTTTGCAAATATTTTAATCAACAGCTACACAAAACATGTTAATGATACTGATGCTATGGTTAAAAGTTCTGGCAAGAAAAGAAAACTAATTACACTGGAGTGATTATTTTGGAAGTTGATTCCAAATGTTAAAATTGTATTTTGATGAACACAGGATTGTACTGTTTTTCTAGTTGCAGCCATATGCTTGTTTATTTTCATATTTACATTGAAGTATTTATTTTAATTTTCACCTTGTTTTATATATATCCAATGAAAACTGCTCTTCCATCAACGTTTTATTTGAGAAAACGTAATTAAAGGTTAACCTCCCATATGTTACAAGTAAGACTCCAGGGAGTAGCAGTACAGTGTTGCCAAGTTTCAGTGTCACGGCCTTAGTGTAGTCTGGTCATGTATCTACAAAAAGTGGCCTCTCTGGATACCCAGCTCAAATAACCTGCCACCATCATATTGCTGACTGATATATAGGTCAACCCCGCCCCCCATGGCACTACAGCCCTTGAAAGGCCTTGGCCTACCAAGCGAGCGCTGCTCAGCCCGAAGGCTTGCAGATTACGAGGTGTCGTGTGTCAGCACAACCAATCCTCTCGGCCGTTATTCTTGGCTTTCTAGACCGGGCCGCTATCTCACCGTTAGATAGCTCCTCAATTCTAATCACGTAGGCTGAATGGACCTCGAACCAGCCCTCAGGTCCAGGAAATCGAACCCGGGGCCTCCGGGAAAGAGGCAGGTACGCTACCCCTACACCACGGGGCCGGCGATATATAGGTTAATCCATATATATATATATATAAAGTTGGTATTACCTTCATTAATCCAGGACCACAGGACCATGTTTGCGACTTTGGTAGCTTAGTGGACTGTTCAATGGTTCAAATAACATCAATATTGATGTTTTATTACAACATAACCCCATGTACACATATCTTATGCATTTCATAGCAAGACGCGAACAACAAAACAATGAAATGGCGTATGGCTTTTAGTGCCGGGAGTGTCCGAGGACAAGTTCGGCTCGCCAGATGCAGGTCTTTTGATTCGACATCCGTAGGCGACCTGCGCGTCATGATGAGGATGAAATGATGATGAAGACGACACATACACCCAGCCCCCGTGCCGGCTAAATTAACCAATTAAGGTTAAAATTCCAGACCCTGCCGGGAATCAAACCCTGGACCCCTGTGGCCAAAGGCCAGCACGCTAACCATTTAGCCATGGAGCCGGACAACAAAACAAAAGTATTTATAATTCCTTTTATTTTAAATAAGTAACTTCACCACAGTATGAAATAATATAATGTGCGCAGCAGCCACTAAAGCGATAAGTTCACGATACTCGTTTCAAAACTCCGTAAACATCTGACTCATGACTTAGAAAATCACTTTCCGTAGCTGTTGCGTAAAAAACTATTGTGTTTCATTCCGTCATTATATATATATATATATTTATTTCTTAGTTAAAAATACTTCTTGCTAGTGGCTTTACGTTGCACTGCCACAGATAGGTATTTTGGTGACGATGGGATAGGAAAAGCTTTTGAGTTGGAAGAAAGTGACCATTGCCTTAATATTAAGGTACAGCCGCAACATTTGCCTGGTGTGCAAATGGGAAACTACCGAAAACCCTCTTCAGGGCTGCCGACAGTGGGATTCGAACTCACTATCTCCCGGATGCAAACCCACCGCCGCGAGACTCTAAAAATACTTAGTTGAGCGTCTATACGCCTGTACTCTATTTTAAACACTCGTACATTTTCTCCGCTGTAGGAACACGCATGGAATTGTGCGTATGTCCTCGCTTTCTAGTCCTCTAAGCGCAAAAGCGTATCCATGATTCAGTGCTCTTCCGTATAGCAGAGAAAATGTACGTTTGACTTCTTTAAGAACGAGTTTCCCACACCACTGCAATAAGGATAGAATAGGTGTCTTTATGAATGCACATTTACAAAACTTAAAATGTCTGTTATAGTCTTCTAACACCGCGTTAGGTATAACGTGATAGCCATGTTAGGTTCCCTCGGAAAGTAAAGTAGCAGAAGACAGAAGCCATATTGTATGAAGGTCGCGTGGAGCTCGAACATCTCCTCTCAGGTCACCACACTGGTGGTAAATTCCCCTTATAGCAAAGCCAGGAATCGAACTCGGGGCAATCATGCGTGAGGTTACATTGGTTGACCTACTAGAGCATATCGTCAGTGCATTGTGTTCGCTGTAACTAATCGAGTCTAACATCCGGGCTATCTCAAGCGTGACCTCAACAGAGGTACAGTTACAGCCTGCGTAACGAACTGCAGTAGGGAATAATAATAATAATAATAATCATCATCATCATCATACCATTGAAGAATGGTTTTAAAAGAAACACGTAAAGAGATAGTAAATTATCTTATAAAAAAATATAAATTTGCCTTCATAATCTTTTAAAGAAACGAACCTCGATTTAAGTGGTAACTTACATTCACATTCCGTTGTAGCAATGGAAAAATATAATTTTTAGATGTTCTCGTCGCCAAGAAAGAGGATGGATATTTGGGACACAGCGTTTATCATAAGCCTACACACACCAATAGATATCTCCGCGCAGATTCTCACCATCACCCTGCCCAGAAACGTGGTATCCTTACAACTGCCAGGGCTAGGAGGATTTGTGAAGTGTCAGCTCTACAAGAGGAAATTAACACCTTGAGACCCACCTTTGAGAACAACAGTTACAGTAAAGCTTTGATTTCTACGGTTCTGGAATCGACGCACAATCGGATGTCTGTTAACAAAAAAAGAGTGAATGTTCTTGCCCATATAAAACAATATCGCCCCAGAATCATCAGGGACGCAGTTAAAATACGTAAACATCCAGATAATTTCAACCACGATACAGGCTACAACCTCAGGGATTCATGGCTACCTATTATCAGAACCATTAGAAAAAGATGCTTTACTGTTGCCATTCGTTGTCTCTAGCATGGGATAAAATGGCGTCTCTTTCTCATCTTAGGGCACCATTTTAAGTTCCATGTTGCTTTCTCCTAGCAACCTTAGATGCGTCATGTTTCATTTCTGTTTTATCCTGGTGAAGAAACGCGTTGAGAGTGTTTATATAGTCATTACACTGCATAAACCCGAAATATACACCATGAATATTTCTTAGTAGTTACCATCCAATAATTCTCTGAACACCCAGTTTGTTAGTTGCTGACTTGGCAATACAACAGATACAGTTTAGATGGGTACTGGATAAGTAGACCAAATATGTCTGGTTAACGAGATGTAAAGGGGCTTAAAGAGTTAAGAAACACAGACGATGACATCCGGAAACGTTATCCTCTTCGGAAGTGCACCGGGGTTTTAAAAACTGATTAAAAAAGACAAGAAGCTCATCGAAAATCAGTGGGATAATACTGGGCAAAGATTAAACACAATGGAAGAAAACAGTCGAAATGACATGGTCTATAGCTGGCTGAGTTGAAATAATAATAATAATAATAATAATAATAATAATAATAATAATAATAATAATGATAATAATAGGAAGAAGAAGACATTTTATTAATGTGGCAAAAATTTAGTCTGCATAATTATTGATTTCAAGAAAAACTCTATAACTCAGTTGATCGCTAATCACTCTTCTAAATATTGAAAGAACACGGTTTATATATGAAAAACTCTACATGAAACAGACACGATGTCTAAGGTTAATTTCGTGGTGAAAACCTTAGATTCCTTTGAAATAAACCGGGACAAAGGGAATTAGCAATTAGCGATGGACTGCCTAGCATTTGCAGATGACTTAGCAATCAACAGACAAAAATATATTTTGAAAAGACAGAATATATAACTGGAAGAAACAAGCACCAAAACTCATGTGACACAAAATAAGGCAAAACCAAATGTGTATCACAATTTAAACGTCTTAGTGAAACAATTTAGTTAAATGGACTCGAAAGAAAAGCCAACGAAATCAGATGCTAAAAGTTGGAAACCGCATATCAGCTAATCCCAAATAAGAACAAAAATCTAATACATTATAATATAGCCATTAATCTGGAATGTTTTTATGAATCAGAAACGCTAATTTTGAACAGAAAGGCAGACATTAAAACGGTGAGAAAAAGGAAGGAAAAGTCATAAGAAGAATTCTAGACCAAAAACTCACAGACGGACAACACCGACTAAGAGGTAAACAGAAAATCAAAGAAAACACAAGTAGGTTAATATCCAATAGACATATTAAAAGAATGGAGCCATACAAATTTGAGAACTGGTGCACTAATGTTCTCTGTTTCATCCTTTCTTTTGTGTATTTGCAGTTTTTATTGAGCCAAATCACATGACATCACACACGAAGTGCTAATATGATCATCTATCATTGATGGAATCTTATGAGACTGATGTGGTGATAGGAGTGGAATCGTGGTTGAAAGAAGGGGTGGGTAATAGAGAAGTATTTCCAGAAGGGTACACAGTCTATCGTAGAGACCGAGGAGATAAAAAGGGAGGGGGGGGGGGTGTTTATCCTGGCAAAGGAAACTTACTGTTCATATGAATGGTTTACCGATGAAAGGGATGAAATATTAGGGATAAAATTAGTTTGTGATAATATGAAGGAGGTGGGAATTATAGGAACATACAGGCCTGGAAGAGAGGAAAGAGACATGGAAATCTTTGAAAAAATAATAGATTATACTCGTAAAAACAATAATAATGATATGGTAATAATTGGGGGAGATCTAAATTTGCCTGAAGTTGAATGGAAAGGAGCTGCAAGTGAAGCCCATGAACATAAACTGGCAAATAAGTTAATTTGGGAGGGAGGATTTACACTAGTAGTACAAGAACCGACTCGTCTCAATAACTTACTAGATGTATTCTTGGTTAAACCATGGGAAATTGTTGATAAAACTGAGGTAATTGAAGGAATAGGAGACCATAAGGCTGTAATAATGGATGTAGGACTCGTACCAAAAGGCTTAATAAGAGGGTTACACAATACAAGAAATTGTACAGAAAAACTAAAGTTGGTGAATTTGGGACTTACCTTAAATCACAATTCAGTTGTTGGATAAGTGAAGGGAGTAACGTGGATACACTTTGGGCTAAATTTAAAGGAATTATTTGGGAAGGATAGATGAGATTTGTACCTGTTAAGAAGGGTAAAATGACCTCAGACCCTGTTTATTATACCAGTGAAATAAGAAAATTAAAAAGAAAATGTAGAATAGTAAACAGGAAAATCAAAGAGGGTAGGGAGAGTAGAGAAACTAGAAAACAGCTAATGAGGGAACTGAATAGAGTGAAAAAAGAAGCAAAAGAGAATTATATGAATGGCATACTTCAAGAAGGTAATGACCACAAAGGGAAATGGAAAAAGCTGTATTCATATATCAGGAATCAAAAAGGAAAAGGAATCCAAATTCCTACAATGGTGGGAGAAGGGGGTGAACACTATTTAACAGATACTGAGAAAGCAAACCTATTTAGTAGGGAATTTAGAGATTCAGTAGATGATTGTCAAGAGTTGGAAACCGAAACAGAAGATAGAGAGGGAGAGAGACAGAGGGAAACAAGAAGCTTCTCATTCACAAACGAAGATATTTTCAGAGAAATCCAACTGCTTCAGCAAGGAAAAGCAGCAGGAAGTGATCAAATTACTGGGGAGGTATTAAAGACAATGGGGTGGTACATAGTGCCTTATTTAAAATTTCTCTTTGACTATGTCATAAATAATAGTGTAATACCAAAGGAATGGAAGGAATCTATAATAATACCAATTTATAAAGGAAAGGGTGATAAAAGGAAACCAGAGAACTACAGACCAATCAGCCTGACCAGAATAGTTTGTAAAATTCTGGAGAGTTTAATATCGAAGTGCATCAAAGGGATATGTGATGATAAAAATTGGTTCATGAGGAGCCAGTATGGATTTAGAAAGAAATTTTCTTGTGAGGCACAACTGGTGGGATTTCAGCAGGACATATCAGATCAGTTGGATTCAGGAGGTCAGTTAGATTGCATAGCCATAGATCTTTCCAAAGCCTTTGATAGAGTGGAACATGGAATATTATTAAAGAAATTGGAGGTAATAGGATTGGACGTAAGGGTTACACTTTGGATAAAAGCATTTCTAAATTCAAGGGTTCAGAAAGTCAAAGTAGGAAATAATGTATCTCAGGAAGAGAAAGTTTGGAAGGGAATTGCACAGGGTAGTATAATCGGTCCGTTACTTTTCTTAATATACGCAAATGATTTAGGGAACAATATAACATCAAAAATAAGATTGTATGCAGATGACATAATTGTTTATAGAGAAATAAACAACATTGAGGATTGTTCAGAATTGCAAAGGGACCTTGAAAGTATCCAACAATGGGTTGAAGAAAATAATATGAAGGTTAATGGAGGCAAATCAACTGTTACAACTTTTACAAACAGGAGCTTTAAAACTGAATTTGAATATACTTTGGATGAGGTAGTTATCCCAAAAGAATTAAGGCCACGGCCGCTTCCTTCCCTCTCCTAGCCCTTTCCTGTCCCATCGTCGCCATAAGACCTGTCTGTGTCGGTGCGACGTAAAGCAACTAGCAAGAAAGTAGAAAGAAGTTATCCCAAAAGCTGGCAAGTGCAAATACTTAGGTGTGAGATTTGAAAGTAATTTGCACTGGAAGGATCATATTGATGACATTGTTGGGAAAGCATACAGATCATTACATGTCATAATGAGGCTACTTAAAGGATGCAACAAAGAATTAAAAGAAAAAAGTTACTTGAGTATGGTTCGTCCATTATTGGAATATGCAAACAGTGTTTGGGATCCTCACCATGAATACCTAATAAAAGAAATAGATAGTGTGCAGAGAAAAGCAGCAAGATTTGTAACAGGAGATTTCAGGAGAAAGAGTAGTGTATCAGAAATGTTAAAGGAACTTGGGTGGGAAACTTTAAGTAAGAGAAGGGAGAAAACTAGACTTATAGGATTATATAAAGCCTATACAGGAAAAGAAGCATGGGGAGATATCCGTGAGAGGCTTCAGTTGGAAAATAATTATATCGGCAGGACTGACCACAAATAGAAAATTAGAAGGAATTTTAGCAGAAGCGATTGGGGTAGATTTTCATTCATTGGGAAGGGTGTGAAGGAGTGGAACAGTTTACCAGGGGTAGTGTTTGATCCTTTTCCAAAATCTGTACAGATATTCAAGAAGAGAATAAACAGCAACAGAGAAAATAAATGAAGTGTTAGAGGGCATTCGACCAGTGCAGGTTATTGTAAATAAAAAAATGTGTGTGAATAAATTAATTCCATCCCCTGGTCTAAGGAGTTTGGCCAGCCAAAGTAGGGGACTGCCTGTAGGGGTGAAGTACAGTGGGGACTTCGAGGGCCCTGGGACCGCTACGGTAGCTGTGAAGGCCCTTCAGGAACTCTGAAAAGTGGTGGCAAAAGGGGCTCTGGTTAAGACGCAGCAGGTCGTTATGCTACTTAGGATCCAGAACGGGTAAAAAAAAGTAAATAAATAAATACAATGTAAATATTAATCTTATACCAGTTGTATAGTATCATTTGAAGTAATTCCACATACTGTATATCAGTTGACTATATTTGTAAGTAGTACAGGAGATATTATAAGTAGAATTTTGTAAACAATATAAATTTATTAAGGATGAGCTGTGTGTTTAATAGAAAACATTGTTAGCGTAAATTGTATAATATTGTATTATAGGAAAAATTTTCTTCTCTTGTTAATTTAATATTTAGTGCTTGACAATAATGTATTTTAGTGTACCATTTGCCACCGAGGTAGACACCTCATTTGCAAATAAAGAGATTTTGATTTGATTTGATCTAGTCTTAGAATGTACAAATACCACGTAGGGCGAGAAGAGACGAACTCGGAGGTCATAAAGTTAGGAATACCACAACCAACAATTTCTCCAGTGTTTCTCTCCTACAGCGAATAGTGCATCAACACAATCTCAATCTTAGAATAAATACAACAAGTCAATGTCATTAAAATGTAAGTTACGTAGTGTACGTCGACGACTTACTTCACGCAAAACAAAATAAATGAGTGAGCAGAAATGCACCTCAATTTTGAAAACATCCTAGGGATATGAGCTACAAAGTTTAGGTAGGTAAGGGTTATTCTGCCCGAAGGCAGGTCCGAACCTCCGCAAAGTTGTTCCTGAGCCGGAGTTTACGTGCGGTAAGGTGGCCAGTTCCTTTCCACTCCTCCATTCCCTTACCCCCCACCAACAGCGCGTGGCAACCCATCCAACTCCTGACCAAGCCCAATGTTGCTTAACTTTGGAGATCTGACGGGATCCGGTGTTTCAACACGGCTACGGCCGTTGGCAAGTTTAGGTAAATGAAATATAATAAAATATGAGAATACTTTCTTTATTAATTCCTAAAAGTTACAATACTTTTCTTAATCTTCGTTATCCGATCGGTTAGATTAACAGTTTGCCTTTTTTACCACTACGAGCGCTAACGTGAGTCAGTGCATTGTTTCTCTTAAGCACCTCTACGAGCGCAGAGTTTCAGTTAAGTCCTTATAGCTACATTCGGTGTGGAGATTTTTTCACAAATTAAAAAAACGCCTGTCCGCCTCTATGGTGTAGTGGTTAGCGTGATTAGCTGCCATCCCCGGAGGCCCGGGTTCGATTCCCGGCTCTGCCACGAAATTTGAAAAGTGGTACGAGGGCTGGACCGGGGTCCACTCAGCCTCGGGATGTCAACTGAGTAGAGGTGGGTTCGATTCCCACCTCAGCCATCCTGGAAGTGGTTTCCCGTGGTTTCCCCCTTCTCCTCCATGCGAATGCCGGGATGGTACCTAACTTAAGGCCACGGCCGCTTCCTTCCTTCTTCCTTGCCTATCCCTTCCATTCCTCCCATCCCTCCACAAGGCCCCTGTTCAGCATAGCAGGTGTGGCAGCCTGGGCGAGGTACTGGTCATACTCCCCAGTTGTATCCCCCAACCAAGAGTCTGAAGCTCCAGGACACTGCCCTTGAGGCGGTAGAGGTGGGATCCCTCGCTAAGTCCGAGGGAAAAACCGAACCTGGAGGGTAAACAGATGATGATGATGATGATGATGATGATGATGATGATGAAAAAACGCCGAAGTGTTTTGAACCGAGGAACACATTACAGAAAGAATTATGTAAATAAGTCAATTTGGCTAGGATTTGAATAAAAAGAAATCTATTAAAGAAAAAAGCGATTTTAGACAGTTTTTCCGGAACTGCATTTAGGCTAGAAGTGATTTTTGAAATGTTTTATTTTTGGTTTGATAGCGCTATTCAAGACTCACAATTTGAACCCATTCCGGGCCCTTTAGCCCTTCAACTTTCTGCACAATTGAGAAAATTGCTTTATTTTATGTTTTCCTTAGTATGGGGACCCATATTTCGTCTGTTAAGAAATGTGTTCAACACTGAAATAAAAAGCAAAATTTCTCTACCGAAGGTACTTGTCGTTCTGTATCTTCCAGAATGACTCAGCAATTACAAATCTAATATTATTATCCTTATCTTTGATGATGAGAATGTTCATTATTATGAAGTTATATTAAGCACACTGTGCCTACAATTAATACATAATACCAAGATCACACAAAGATTTTGTCATCTGCATTGAACATCAATGAGGTCGTCCTTGCTTGGCAGGTAAGTACGTGGTACTGATTATAACACTGTCCGCGGCGAGTACAAAGGCACTGAGTCGATGCCTCTCGATATACTCTTTGGCAGCTGAGTCGGTGGTGGAACCCGTGAACTCCATTTCTGAGTTACATGTGTCGCAGTGAGAAATTAGGCCATTTCCATTCCACAGTATTCACCCTGATGAAAGTCTGGATCAATAGTCTCTGCGCTCTGTTCTTTTTTTTCTTCGATATGAGCTTCTTATGCAGGTGTGACATGGGTGATAACTAAGTGTGCTGGAGTATGTCTGAAATAAAAATACAAATACCGTGCAAGTCCACTGCCCCTTATCTTTTGGTTTTAGACCGCGCGCATTTCTAGACGTCCTACAAACTTCTGCACTTGTTGTACACGTATGCACAGAAATGGTGTCCCGATATAAGCAAAGCATGGCCCCTCGCTTGTTGCAATCTGTTGAGATTGAAATGGCCACAATGGTGGATACATAACAATACACACACTGTGTCTTCAGCACTACATCTTCACTCCTTCACATGGGGTGGCCTTCAACACTATCCCAATCACTCCCTCCCCTCCTTTTTATTATGACTTGAGTGGCCTTCAACACTACCCCTACACTCTCTCCCCTCCTTTTTAGTACCGGAGTGGCCTTCAACACTACCCCTTCACTCCCTCCCCTCCTTTTCATTAGTACTGGAGTGGCCATCAACACTACCCCCATTACTCCCTCCCCTCCTTTTCATTAATACTGGAGTGGCCTTCAACACTACCCCCATTACTCCCTCCCCTCCTTTTCATTAGTACTGGAGTGGCCTTCAACACTACCCCCATCACTCCCTCCCCTCCTTTTCATTAGTACTGGAGTGGCCTTCAACACTACCCCCATCACTCCCTCCCCTCCTTTTCATTAGTACTGGAGTGGCCTTCAACACTACCCCCATCACTCCCTCCCCTCCCTTCTAGTACTGGAGTGGCCTTCAACACTACCCCTTCACTCCCTCCCCTCCCTTCTAGTAATGGAGTGGCCTTCAACACTACTCCTTTACTCCCTCCCATCCTTTTTATTAATACTGGAGTGGCCTTCAACACTACCCCATCACTCCCTCCCCTCCTTTCTATTAATACTGGAGTGGCCTTCAACACTACCCCTTCACTTCCTCCCCTCCTTTTTATTAATACTGGAGTGGCCTTCAACACTACCCCTTTACTTCCTCCCCTCCCATATACTTTGAAAACCACTTTCCGGTCACGGAAACAGTGAGAAAACAATGGAACTAATTCCAGTGATCGAACCCTCATTCCAAAGTATACCATTTAACTGTCCTCGAAAAATAGCAGTTTTCATAGGATTACCAATTTCCCTATGTAATTCATTTTTTTATTATTTTCTTCAAGAAGTGACAATATGTTGCAATACTTATTGCGGTGCACGGCTGGATACATCGTTGTAGATGGCGTAGCTGCAAGGCTCTTCACTATGTGCCGTGTGTAAACTGCTGGATTCGGAATCACAATCGTCAAAATTTCACAATCAACAGCTATGCGCGAGTGGGTGCGTTACCACGCTGGAAGCTCCAGGAGATTTTGTTCAGCAAGTCTAGTCACTTTCTCCCGACGCTTCCTCTCAAGACGTCTCAAGACTTCAAGATAAAGCGTGTTATCCTCAGATAAAGCACCGTTGATTTCAAAGAAAGTCCATCAACATCACCATTACATTCGGCTTGACCAGTCGCACTATCTTCGATCTCAGTGAACCGCCATCAACTCTCTTCATAATTTGGTATGTGTCAGTTAAATGATTATCCATTTTGAAGCAGAAGCGAATGTGGTTGCAAATGTGGTTACTCTGCTGGTAATGTTCAGACATTTGGACCGTCGCAAACTATCAGCTGCTGAGGTATAACTGTTTCAGAAATGTACAGCATATGGTTACTTACTCAGGAAGGGTACCACTTTACATTGCAATTTATCGGAAACTTCTAAGACTTCGCATGTGCGCAGTATTCTAATGATCCCTTATTTTTTTGACAAGCCAGGTATTTAGAGGGTATTTGGATTGAAAATTTACTTCTCCGAAGCTCCTGTCACTTTAGGCAACCCAGCTTACTAATATGTATGTATATGAAGCAAGTTGTACAACCCTCTTGCTCATGTCGACCACGCGGTTACACGTCCTCCAATATCGACAAGTAATGCAATTTGCCGTAAATTAAGTTGTGATTCTCGAGAGGGCTCCCTAATTATAAGTATACATTCCAGTATGAGGTCGTGATGGAGGCAGGCTATCAATATATAAGTGGGGCGATAAGAGCATTACCCCGTCTAGTTTACAATGCATGCCGGGATTAAGTTGTTAATCCGACCCTATCTGCATCACGGATCCTATACCCTGGTGACGTGGCCACTGAAGTCATGTTCCAAATTCAACCTGCATTTAACTTTAAAATCAAAGTTGAGTCATTTCATTTTGGACAAGTTTTGGCGCCATCTCAACATTTATGTAAGTTTCTATTGGTATCTGAAAGGGGGAAAATTAAAGGGGCATAGCACGTCCTTTCAGCCATTTTCGTTCATTTCTCGTTTCATATTATATTTACTTAGGGCTATCGACTGGTTTTGAAAGGGCGTATGTCATCCTCTTGGCTGAGTGTAAAATTTTTATGCCTTTGTGTACAATCTGTAGATAATTAAAATAAAATCCAAGTACTAGTGTATAGTGTTTTTGATTCCCAGAAAATTAAGTCTACTAAAATTTAGGTAACTGATTGTTTTCCCTAAACATTGAAGCCTATGTATGCAGATAATAATAATAATAATAATAATAATAATAATAATAATAATAATAATAATAATAATAATAATATAATAATAATAATAATAATAATAATAATAATAATAATAATAATAATAATAATAATTGTTACCGTGTTTTGGTGGATCAGTAGAGGTGAAAGAAGGTGCGGGCTGGAATGGGTCTAACTACAAGGCCGAAAGATGAATAAAAATTTCAATAAAGGTTATATTTTCAAAATTAACAATTTTCACATAAAAATTTCAGATTTTAACAAATAACAAGTCAAATCAGGTACAAGACCAAGAAAGCCGAGATTTAGAGAGACTTTAACAATCTGGGCCACAAGCTCTAATTTTTACAATTCCTGAGCTCACAGCTCACAACCACATATTACCAAAGGGGCAAAAATCCCCTTATAACGTGGAGCCCTTGCTCCTACCTTTAAATCTCAAGCCTCTCTTAGGCACATTTACCACAAGTAAGAGAGCTAACCCGCTCTCAATTTTCCGAGCCTATCAAAGGCAACAACCAACATTACTATCAACTGCCCTCAAGGCACACCTACAAAGAAACAGGGGTATCTTGTATCCAATCTACTGGGCCTTCGTGGAAAAGAACAGATTAATTAAATGGCCCAAAATACCAAGATGAATGGAGGAGTGTACTTGCACTCCTACATGAACACGTGTTAAAACCTAAAGGGCACTAGGCTGATTAAACAGGGGCTAATCCCACACTAGGGAGGTGACTCGTATAAGAAAATTTTAATACATTAAGAATAGAAAATCGGTTATGTAAACGTAGTCACCTCCAATCAAAAATGAAGGGGAACTCGAGAGGGTAAAGCACTCTCTATCCCCGATTTACAGTTAAAGTAATAAGAAACTTTTAACTAAGCCGGCACTAAGTTACATTTTTAGAAAGGTAGGTTACATTAAAAAGGTTTCGGACCTTCCCCGAGGGCTAAACTGCTAAGCTAGCAAGAAATAAAGATGTTAAAAGGCCATTACCTTGTAGAAGAGCTGCTGGCGGATGAGAGAGGCGCTTCCCGCCTCCTGCTATACTTCCATACACTAAGCTAGATGTTGTACGAGTGGCCAAGAGACAAGAAAATCAGCAGTTTTTATACCCTCGTGGAAGATTCGAGACCTTTCATGAATAATTAAGACACACCCACATGCGTTTATTGGTCGGCTAAAGTTTACACATCAAATGTGAAGAAGAAGGACACGATTGGTCCAAAATTAATTAAAGAAATTCGGGATTGACTAAGTTCAAAACTGGCGGAAAGAAAGATTAATATTGCCACCCCACAAATGAGAAAACAAAATTTCTGAATACAAAATTTCTTCAAAAAGTTCCTTCACTTCGCACCAGGGTGCATGATCATAGTTTTTTGGTAGAGACATCTGTGAGAGAATGTCCACACTTCTTGATAATTAGTAAACAAAAACAATTCGAAATTAACACAGTGACATCTTCTGATAAACGATTGAATTAATTTACTTTTTTAAAGTTCAGAGTTTTAGCTGTAGAGGAGTACTTTAAGGCGGAAAATTCAAATGTGCGGCGTATAGGTGTACCAACCGGTACAATAATAATAATAATAATAATAATAATAATAATAATAATAATAATAATAATAATAATAATAATAATAATAATAATAATAATAATAATAATAATTTATTTCAATTGTGGCTATTATTAGATAGATATAACATAAAATAAAATCGCAATATTTTCAGTTATTTTCTCTGCGAATTGCTTTATTTCTTAAAGGCTAATTAGTGAGACTTTGAATGAAATAGCAATACGTGCCCATCCACTTCAACTTGAATTTATTTCTGTAATATATCTGTTAATCCCCCGAAAATTAAACAGAAACGCCGTTTATTTACTTATTTATTTTTGTCCTCTAGATTTTACAGTTTCGCATTTTCTTGAATTTTTCCTTAATGTGACATAAGACCTTTAAGAATTTTGATTCAGATATAAACTTGATGCATAAGTGTGTAAGTTCTTCGCTGTGAGTCTAAAGTATTCATATTCAAACATTTCATATATATTAAGGAGAAACACACTCAGCAGAAACATATTCGCTTACAAAGCTGGGAATTGTTTTTTCAATTCTAAACCTGAAGAAATTTGCTAGTTTTGTAGTTAATTAAGTGGCAAGCCAAGCATGAGTAGCATTGTCATTATCACAGGAGTTTACTTGAAAATGTTTGGATATACAATGAAAAAGGTGGAAATGTTAGGGCGGAGGCTCGGAGAAACAAGAAAGATTTAGAAGAACCTCTCATCTCAACTCCTGGATAATTGCTTTCGTCAAGAGTGCTAAGTGCGGGCGGGCATTATCATGTTGCAGCAATACTTGGTGGTTTTTCCCGATCGGTCTTCTTGCGTTTTGGTCAGAAGGCATCCGAACTGTTTCCCATTAAACGTCAGTAGTGATGGCTACTTTCCTGGGAAGCAATTCTTAGAATACGATGTTATAACTTCTCCCACCAGACAGAAGAATAACGAGTTCCGTCATGGAAAGATAAGAGAAGTTTTTCTTTGTTCACTCTCGTATACAGAAATATCCGCTTGAATACAAAGCGATTTGCCTGAAAACACACCTCTTCCGTACAGAATACCGTAGATCGCAACTACAAGTTTATTGAATTAGCTTTGCTATACCTTGATCGATCGACAATTAATATACTGCCAAAGAAGCAAAGCAATCTCGATAAAGGTCATTAAAATCCTTCGAGGGGTGGAAGGTAAAGTCTTTCACTAAATGTAACTTCGGCGCTTAGTGAGGTAGGGTGGTTAGTTCTACGCCCGGCCGCCTTTGACCTCAGCAATTAACTTGGTACTCATTTTTGGTGTAGACTGAGTGAACCTCACGGGCATGTGCACCTTCAGGGGAGGAAAAATCGTTTCTTACATTTTTCGACTTTCTGACGGGGAATCGAACCCACGTCCTTTCGTGTTAGCCAAGCACACATTTACCGCCTCGGCCAGGCAGCCCCTATTAATATACTGCCTTCCTGGAATAATACACAGGAAATGATCCACCTATTCCAGTTCTGTAGTTATTATGTGGCATTCAATCTTCTCAGAATTCTCATCAACTGACACCTTTTCAGTCTTGGAAAAAATCATTTTGCTCATTACATTTATTTCTTATCAAGCTCCAGCATATTAGAGTGCAAGCTTTCTGCATAGTCTATCATTAGGCTATAACCAAGTCGTCTGCGTAGGGCTAATGCTTACTATATTTTCATCCAAACGAATCTTTCCCAACGTTTCACTTAATGAGCTGTGTAAATACAAAACTTTCACGGCGAAAGGTTAGACCGTAACCTAACCACCGTAAACACCTTGAAACAAGAAATCGTTTTGCCATCAATTCTCATTGCAACGATGTTATATGATTCCATAATCCATCAGTTTCCAAGCATCTTTCGTGATCGTGGTGATTATTGTTTGAATAGTAAGTGTACTGGGCAAACATTCCTTAACGAGAATGGAAGTCATTTCGAAGAATGAGAACATCGCCAAAAGAAAGGCGAGGATCACGAAGGGAGTGAAAATTTAAAAAAAAAACGCCCTTCGCCTCGAAAACCTAACACCTTCAGAATCGCATGAGAACAAGAGTTGGCAAGTGTGGTCGGACAGGAAAGATTAAAGTGAGGAGCCTGGTACAAGTAAGTGGAAGAAAAGCCAGAACTACGCTAAGGGCGCCCTGGTCAGCAACCCACGTTCCCAAGTTGAAAGCAATGGAGGCCCGTTTTAGTCGCTTCTTACGAGAGGCAGTGGATACTGCCATACACAGGGGAACCAGACAGCATCTTTTAGATTCGTACTCTGTCATACGCCTTCTGCAGATCTGTGAAATAATTATATAATAGTCCATTTCTACTGCTATGCATTTTCCGTTCTCTATTACGGCCTTGAAACATGGACTTTAACGAAGTCGCTCAGTAAGACATTAGAGGCCTTTCAGATGTGGCTATTCGGAAGGATGCTAAGATCGTCATGGACAGATCATGTCACAAATGCAGAGATCCTTCAAAGAATGAGGAAAGATAAGAAGTACTGACCACTGTAAAAACGAGAAAGCCACAACACCTCGGTCACATCATAAAAAACAGAAGCAGATACCATCCACTGCAAGGAATGATATCTGGAAATAGAGGTGTGTTGGCAGGAGACGAACTTCCTGGCAAAAAATCTTCAGAGACTGGACTCTTAAGGCATCGGCAGAGTTACTCCAAGAAGAAAAGGCACAGCCAAGATGGTTGCCAACATCAGGGACGTTAGGGACTAGAAGAAGGAGGAGAAGAATAAGATTCCTACCGTACCAAATTCATAACTGATCGATTCACACTGCGTATCTGGTCCTGTACTGGCATCAGAAGGCTGTGGTGAAGGTTGATGGTGATGCAATTGGCCACATAGAACTCCGACGAGGAGTTCGTCAAGGCTGTGTTTTGTCTCCGTTATTGTTCATCTATTCAGATGCCATATTTAAGGCAGCATCAGCCTATTTGGAAGTGGGAATTAAAGTAAAGTAATTTGCGATATGCAGATGACACAGTAATTCTTGCTAGTAGTGTTGAAAGCTTTCAACTATTCCTGGACAAAATTAATATAGTTGGTGAAGAGATGGGTCTAAACATCAACATCAAAAAAACAGAACTAATGGTTTTCAGCAGAGGAATAGAAATAGCAACATAAACATTCAGGAAGATGAAGACATTATTGTGTGATGATGCAGCGTATGGTGGAACGTTATATTTGGTCTCCTCTCCTTTATCAAGTTGAAGCTTGGACATTAAAAGAGGGCACCATCAAAAGACTGGAAGCCTCAGAACTTTGGCTTCATAGAAAAATACTCAGAGTCTCGTGGACTGACCATGCCACTAATGAAAAAGTATTACAGAGAGCAAACTGTAAAAAAGAACTAGTAACCACCATCAAATGCAGAAAAATGCCATACCTAGGGCATGTTTTGTGTGGTGAAACATACGCAGTTTTACATCTAATTTTGAACGTTAAAATTGAAGGGCGCCGAGGAGTAGACAGGAGGAAAACAACATACCTAAAGACTGAATAGGCATAACGAGCTCTGAAGAGCTCTACCATGTTAATGAAGACAGAAAAGCACTCTCCACATTGACCGCCAACGTCCGGAAGACTGGCCAGGGCACATAGAAGAAGGAGAAGGAGAAGAATAAGAAGAGGAAGAAGAAGAATGTGGGCCTGACAGCTCCTGTGTGGAGTGTAACCGTATTCTTTCACATCCAACTGGTATACTAATTAAAGAACTATCTCGATAGCTGTTTCTGTACTTTCACTCAGTTTTCTTGCTTGCCCTGCCAGAACAACCTGTTTACATCGTGAAATAGAGTCCACTCTGCTTGTGTGTCAGATGGCATCCCTCGAAACTGTAGATATTAAAAAGCAAATCGACGTACATACAGTCTGTAATAGTTCCGTACACAGCATGTAGTACCATGAAACGCAGCATCAAAGCAATTTATGGACAACATGTCATCGATGATTATTCGATTACATTCTACTTGTATTATTATTCTTTCATACGATTAGGACCAAAGGAAACAGTGTTCCTGTTTTTGTCTTCACAAAATTTCATCCTTTCTCGGTGCTGTTGTTTTCTTTATCCCCTCCTTTTACAGCCAGATTTCATATTGGCTTTCTCTGAAAATTTACCATCGAATATGCATACATACATACATACATTATCATTATAGACTGTTATGCCTTTCAGCGTTCAGTCTGCAAGCCTCTGTGAATTTACTAAACGTCGCCACAATCCTCGATTTGCAACTAGTGTTGTGGCCTCATTTAGTTCTATACCTCTTATCTTTAAATCGTTAAAAACCGAGTCTAACCATCGTCGTCTTGGTCTCCCTCTACTTCTCTTACCCTCCATAGCAGAGTCCATTATTCTCCTAGGTAACCTATCCTCCTCCATTCGCCTCACATGACCCCACCACCGATGCCGGTTTATGCGTACAGCTTCATCCATTGAGTTAATTCCTATATTAGCAATTATCTCCTCATTCCGAGTACCATCCTGCCATTGTTCCCACCTGTTTGTACCAGCAATCATTCTTGCTACTTTCATGTCTGTTACTTCTAACTTATGAATAAGATATCCTGAGTCCACCCAGATTTCGGTCCCGTAAAGCAAAGTTGGTCTGAAAACAGACCGATGTAAAGATAGTTTCGTCTGGGAGCTGACTTCCTTCTTACAGAATACTGCTGATCGCAACTGCGAGCTCACTGCATTAGCTTTACTACACCTTGATTCAATCTCACTTACTATATTACCATCCTGGGAGAACACACAACCTAAATACTTGAAATTACCGACCTGTTCTAGCTTTGTATCACCAATCTGACATTCAATTCTTTTGAATTTCTTACCTACTGACATCAATTTAATCTTCGAGAGGCTAATTTTCATACCATACTCATTGCACCTATTTTCAAGTTCCAAGATATTAGACTGCAGGCTTTCGGCACAGTCTGCCATTCAGACCAAGTCGTCAGCATAGGCCAAACTGCTTACTACATTTCCACCTAACTGAATCCCTCCCTGCCATTTTATACCTTTCAGCAGATGATCCATGTAAACTACGAACAACAAAGGTGAAAGATTACAGCCTTGTCTAACCCCTGTAAGTACCCTGAACCAAGAACTCATTCTACCATCAATTCTCACTGAAACCCAATTGTCAACATAAATGCCTTTGATTGATTTTAATAATCTACCTTTAATTCCATAGTCCCCCAATATGGCGAACATCTTTTCCCTCGGTACCCTGTCATATGCTTTCTCTAGATCTACGAAACATAAACACAACTGCCTATTCCTCTCGTAGCATTTTTCAATTACCTGGCGCATACTGAAAATCTGATCCTGACAGCCTCTCTGTGGTCTGAAACCACACTGGTTTTCATCCAACTTCCTCTCAACGACTGATCGCACCCTCCCTTCCAAAATGCCAGTGAATACTTTGCCTGGTATACTAATCAATGAGATACCTCGATAGTTGTTGCAATCCTTCCTGTTCCCTTGCTTATAGATAGGTGCAATTATTGCTTTTGTCCAATCTGAAGGTACGTTATCAACACTCCACGCTAATTTTACTACTCTATGAAGCCATTTCATCCCTGCCTTCCCACTATACTTCACCATTTCAGGTCTAATTTCATCTATTCCTGCTGCCTTATGACAATGGTGTTTATTTACTATTCTTTCCACTTCCTCAAGCATAATTTCACCAACATCATTTTCCTCCTCCCCATGAGCTTGGCTGTTTGCAACACCACCAGGATGATTTCCTTCTACATTGAGAAGATGTTCAAAATATTCCCTCCACCTCTCCAGTGATTCCCTGGGATCTATTATGAGTTCACCTGAATTACTCAAAACACTGTTCATTTCCTTTTTCCCTCCCTTCCTAAGATTCTTTATTACTGTCCAGAAAGGTTTCTCTGCTGCTTGACCTAGCCTTTCCAGGTTATTACCAAAATCTTCCCATGACTTCTTTTTGGATTCAACAACTATTTGTTTCGCTCTGTTTCTTTCATCTACGTACCAATCCCTGTCTGCCTCGGCCCTTGTTTGGAGCCATTTCTGATAAGCCTTCTTTTTACGTTTACAAGCTGCTCTCACTTCATCATTCCACCAAGATGTTCGCTTTTTCCCATCTTTACACACAGTTGTTCCTAGGCATTCCCTTGCTGTTTCTACTACAGCATCCCTGTATGCCACCCATTCACTTTCTATATCCTGAACCTGCTTACTGTCTACTGTTCGAAACTTCTCACTAATCATATCCATGTACTTCTGTCTAATTTTCTCGTCCTGGAGATTTTCTACCCTTATTCGTTTGCAGACAGATTTCACTTTCTCTACCCTAGGCCTAGAGATACTTCGTTCACTACAGATCAGATAGTGGTCTGTATCATCGAAAAATCCGCGAAAAACTCGTACATTCCTAACAGATTTCCTGAATTCAAAGTCTGTCAAGATATCGTCTATTATGGATCTGGTACCCCTAGCCTCCCATGTGTAGCGGTGAATAGCCTTATGCTTGAAGAATGTATTCGTAACAGCTAAACCCATACTAGCACAGAAGTCCAGCAAACGCTTCCCATTCCCATTAGCTTCCATATCTTCCCCACATTTAGCAATCACCCTTTCGTATCCTTCAGTTCTATTCCCAACTCTCGCATTGAAATCGCCCATTAGCACTATTCTATCCTTGCTGTTGACCCTGACCACGATGTCACTCAATGCTTCATAAAACTTGTCAACTTCATCCTCATCTGCACCCTCACATGGTGAATACACGGACACAATTCTTGTCCTAATTCCTCCCACTGACAAATCTACCCACATCATTCGCTCATTTACGTGCCTAACAGAAACTATGTTGCGTGCAATGGTATTCCTGATAAAGAGCCCTACCCCAGACTCTGCCCTTCCGTTTCTAACACCCGTCAAGTACACTTTATAATCTCCCACCTCTTCCTCATTATCTCCCCTTACCCGAATATCAGTTACTCCTAGCACATCCAGATGCATCCTCTTTGCTGACTCAGCCAGTTCTACCTTCTTTCTTCCATAAGGCCCATTAATATTGATAGCTCCCCATCGAATTCCATTTCGTTCGCCAAGTTGTTTCCAAGGAGTCCCTCGCCAGTCAAATGGGAGTGGGACTCCATTACTCCCATAGGTCCGAGGCTTGCTTAAAGTGTTCTGAGCTCGGTAAATTAATGAAGCGGGATGCTACCCTACTTACACATAGTCCAAGTGAGGATCTCTCCTCTAACGGGTTATGGACCACCGGTGAATTTTATAGTCCTAGCCGCCTGAGCACAAGGAGGGCCACGACTCAGAATATGTCCGAGATGCCCACTCCCATTCCATAGCAACTGGTATCCCGACTCTCAGCACCACTTACTAGGCCACTCAGCCGTTGCCCATGATTCACGAACTAGGACGTGACTACAGTAACCCACAAACATGAACCATACCATCGAATATTGCTTTCCAAAATTATTTTCTCTATGAAATGTTTTCTTAATTAGAGTAGTTAAAAAATTTTGAGTTCGTTTGGGCCGTCTGAGGACCAGGGTGTTTGGGCTTTAGCTGTGGTGTTGTTGTTTTTTATTGTTGCCGCTTCTTGGCTGCTGCTTCCTTCTTGGTATGTTGACTTTTTCTCTTGGCTCAGTATTCCTTCATTTTCTTTCTCACCGAGCTCGATAGCTGCAGTCGCTTAAGTGCGGCCAGTTTCCAGTAATCGGGAGATAGTGGGTTCGAGCCCCACTGTCGGCAGCCCTGAAGATGGTTTTCCGTGGTTTCCCATTTTCACACCAAGCAAATGCCGGGACTGTACCTTAATTAAGGCCACGGCCGCTTCCTTCCCATTCCTAGGCCTTTCCAATCCAGTCGTCGCCATAAGATATATCTGTGTCGGTGCGACGTAAAGCAAATAGCAAAAATAGCATTTTCTTTCTGAAGTCTATTTTGCCTTCCTCGGACCATTTCCTCGTCTCATTGTGGTTAGCTTCTGTAAGGGATGTTAGGAAGGGTCTGGTTTTGATAGTTGAACGGTAGTTACCTCTGTTAATTATGATGGCATTATTGATATTATGTTCTCCCAGATCCACTGCGATCCAGTGGCTTTACCCTTGCCGGCTACTTTGAAGATGGTATAGGACAGTCTGTGGGAAACCATTCTATACAGGTGTCCGTAGAAAGCCAGCTGTTTTCCTCTGATGGCATCTGTGAGGGTTTCTTGGTGTTCGTAAAGTTCGCGTTTTGGTTTGTACCGTCACCTTCCATCTGAAAGGATCCTTGTTCCTCAGGAACTTCCTCTTTTTTACTTCGAGGGCTCTTTATGGTGTCTTCTTAATTATTATTATTATTATTATTATTATTATTATTATTATTATTATTATTATTATTATTATTTCGAATGGGCCACCAGAGGACCACGTGCCAATTTCAATTCCTTCTTCTTTGTTCTTTCCTTTTCTTCCAGTACGCTTTCATCTGTTCACTATGTTTCTTCTTTGTGTCTTCAGTTGATAAAATTGATTTTGTCCTCTAAAAAGACAATAAAAAGAATAACAAGAAGCAATAGAGAGAGATACATTTTCAAGGGAAAGTATTAAAAATGGATTCCAAGTTCGGAAGGGAAGGAAAAGATGCTCAAAATGGTTCGAGGAGAAGAAAAGGAGACATAGTGAGAAGATGGAGTATTGGAGGAAGTAGAAGGAACATCAAAAGATGAAGCAATGAAATTGGCATGTGGTCTCTAAAAGACCGTAAAGGACAAAGAAAGAAAGAAAGAAAGAAATGATAATAATATAATTATTCTAATTCATGGCCACTCGTTACAAGCGGAGTGATAGCCGATGTGAGATCGTCGCTAGAGCATCCTAACAAGTTAGTGTCTACGAATGAAATTTAACGTCTCGGGGCCAGAAACATGTTTCCAGATGTCATGAAAGACAGAAGCCTTTGTTTTTCCAGTCTGAACCCGGTAACATGATGTCACGTAAGACAACTCGTTTCGTTTTTTAATCATCAAAAATATCTAACTTCCACATCATGGAATTAATGTCGTGAAAATGAAGCATACGTCTAAATTACATGTTGTTTTAAATTAAAGCAAATTTTCTGGTACACAAGCCCAGCTCCTGATTTCAATCTCTATTCTACAGTAAACATTCTTACTTCGTTTTCTATTTGTAAAATGAACCTTTGAGTCAGCAGTTGTTAAGTTAAAATGGTATTTTGTTTGAAGTAGCAAGTAACGCTCTCCGCTTTAGATGCTGGCTGAGAGCTTTGAAGGTTTAGTTTAGTGCCATTCAATTATAATTCGTGATGGTGAATAGCGTCTTCTAGGTACTTGAATATTCATTGAAATACTGCTTTCGAAAACATTTCCATCAGCATTTCCTATATGAAAAAGAAACAATCATAATTCATATCTATTTTTGCGAGACCGTAGAGTATGTTTCTAGAATAACTAGATAATTATGACTCATTTCAATGATTGATTGATTGATTGATTGATTGATTGATTGATTGATTGATTGATTGATTGATTGATTTATTTATTTATTTATTTATTTATTTATTTATTTATTTATTTATTTATTTATTTATTTATTTATTTATTTATTTATACAAGTAAATACGTAGAGAAACTCCTATTGCGTGTCCACCTCGTTCGCCCAATCTCACTCCACCTGACTTTCTCTTGTCGGATCAAATAAGGCGTGTTTTGTACGAGATACCTGTAGAGAATGAAGGGAAGCGCCTGGATTGATTGATTGATTGATTGATTGATTGATTGATTGATTGATTGATTGATTGATTGATTGATTGATTGATTGATTGATTGATTGATTGATTGATTGATTGATTGATTGATTGATTGATTGATTGATTGATTGATTGATTGATTGATTGATTGATTGATTGATTGATTGATTGATTGATTGATTGATTGATTGATTTTACCGGGCTGAGTGGCTCAGGCGGTTAAGGTGCTGGCCTTCTGACCCCAACTTGGCAGGTTCGATCCTGACTCAGTCCGGTGGTATTTGAAGGTGCTCAAATACGTCAGCCTCGTGTCGGTAGATTTACTGGCACGTAAAAGTACTGCTGCGGGAGTAAATTCCGGCACCTCGGCGTCTCCGAAAACCGTAAAAGAGTAGTTAGTGGGACGTAAAACAAATAACATTATTATTATTATGATTGATTGATTGATTGATTGATTGATTGATTGATTGATTGATTGATTGATTGATTGATTGATTGATTGATTGATTGATTGATTGATTGATTGATTGATTGATTGATTGATTGATTGATTGATTGATTGATTGATTGATTGATTGATTGATTGATTGATTGATTGATTGATTGATTGATTGATTGATTGATTGATTGATTGATTGATTGATTGATTGATTGATTGATTGATTGATTGATTGATTGATTGATTGATTTAATTCAGAAGAAAAAGATATCCGATACATTGAAGAAAGATATTTATCTGGAAATCAACCAAGAAGGTCGCAAGAGAAGCCAAAGTTATAGTCAGGAGTAGAACCTTAATCAGGGAGATCCACCAAGAACAATGGTACATACATTACACTATCACGGTACTTGGTTTGGTGAGGGAGCGTGTGGGGCGGCGTTCTCACAACTTGCCACCAAAGCACGTTTTTCAAGTAAAGGAGGTAATATTCAGCATTTCATAATTTATGTTGTATATACAAAGTCTCATACAAATCTTGTAACCAGATTTGCAATCTAAATATAATATTCAAATTAATAAATTAAGAGGTATGTGAAATTTACCGAACACGGTTGATATAAAAGAAATGAAAAAAGAATTGAAAAAGCATGTTGCCATAGATATCCCTAAAGGATCGCAATGTGAACTTTATCTCGATAGAATTCGTCCTTTGTTCTCGTGGATAAAATACAGGGTAAATCATACAAACCTAGACAGAACGCACGGTGTTCGTGCTCTGGGCTACGGCAGCTGCAAGTAGGTGAGACGCGCGCATAGTTCTTGACCTTGCAAACAGCCTGCACGTGTTCGACCTGGCAAGCATGAGTCACCAGTTTGAATCTCACCTGTTAACATGGAACACCGTATTTTCGTATATAAATGTTCTGTTTTCATCCTAATGGTCGTGGGAACAGTCATAAATATCGCTATTGGTGTGCAGAAAATTCTAATGGTGTTTATGAAGCCTATTTTTTTCGAGACGACAGTAAATGCAGAGAGGCACCAAGATGATATTTTGACGCCGTTCTTTCATCATTTAACGGTGTAAGATGTTCCTGACTCTCTTACTAATTTAACACACATATAAATCTGCATTTAAAATGGAAATTATGAATATCTGCATTTATAATGGAAAATCTGAAAATTAACATTCATTAAATAAACTACACACTCGTCGAACCCTGTACTCACACTTACTTGTTACCTGCTTACTTACACATACGTTATTTGAAGGGCGCCAGCTGTCACTCAGTACAGCAATAATAGAATGAGACTCTTGACCATCTCTAAGGTGTGGGGTAATAAGCTTACTTTTGACAACATACCATATAAGTTCTGGAAAAAGGAGATTGGCGTTCGGTTTCCCCATTAATTTTGAGGTTAAGTTATTTTACTGTCAATGAAATGAAACTCTGAATTCGTTTGATAGAACAATATATATTCTTTAAATAATATATCAAAAAATAGTGAGTCTTGTTGCGATAAAACAGATGAGAATATGAAATTATGACATTGCAACTGAAAGAAAATAGGCATGAATTTGAATTCTTCTTGACCGGACATTTAACAATTTATACGAAATATTTCCCTCACTGATTCACTTGACTGTACCTTCAACACTTTTAGTGTAATTACGACGTAATCCATTGCTCTGGTGTTTACTGTAGATGTGTCACGCCTAACGTGGTGATACATCCTTGCGACTGCTTCTTCTCCATATCATCTGACTTCTTTGTAAGTCAATATGGTATGACCTCTTGGCAGGTCCAGGGTTGCCCTCTCTGACTCCTTGGTAAGCCTTGCGTCCGCGTCTTCCACTAAGTGACGGACCAACCATTTGGTCTCACTCTCTCAATGACCAATAATGGCTCACTGAGTCTTCACCATCTCTCGTTCACTGGCCAACTAAGGCCTCTTGATCTAGTAGACTTGTTCACTGTACTGCATCCGTATAACTAATGACTGACGCTACAATATGGAGCTACCTTTTATAGACGTTGGTTGACACAACTACGTAATCTCCAGAAATAACAATGACATACTCCCACCTACGCGACAGATATTGCATACAGTGGTGAAATAGCCCCGCGGCTATGACACCGTGCGCGCATATTCTAAATAAATACAATGACGTAGCCATGGCGCGGCGATGACTTGGCAGAATCGCCATATCTTGCACAAGGTACCAACGTCACATCCCATCTCTGATATATACCACAATTCTCACTGTACAGGTATTGAATGTTATTCTACACATACGTATATATGCATACATCTAAGTGCAATCTTGCAAGCAACAGGCAATTGCAAAATTGAATAAAACGGATAATTACAATAATAGTACAATATCACAGATAACATAATAATAATACTGACATAATAATAATAATAATAATAATAATAATAATAGAATACAGATAAAATCATACAATAATAAAAATACAGATATCATCTTGTAACGGGATTTGAACCGTTACAATTCGCCTCCCTCATAAATAAATCGAAGAACAAAGAATCGATTGATTTATGAACAACATAATATATATATATAACACTGACACATATAAACACTTTAAATGAGTATACAACAATAATTTTCTTTTTCAACATCCATACATTTTATAAAATATTACAAATATGAGAATTCTTCTCGCACATTGCCATCGTAGATAACTGTCCAGTGTCCCATTCTCTCATACAAATCACAAGAGTATAGCACTTGATTTAACACACACAAATAATTTTCAATCAATATACAACATTCTTCTCCTTTTTTTTTAACATATCAAAATATTTTGTGAAATATCACTTATATGAGAACTTTTCTCGCATATGGTTATCGCAGATAACTGTCCAATGTCCTGTTCTCAGTTTTGTCACACAGAACATGACAATGTAGCACTTATTCTTCCAATGCACCAATACGACACTTGGTTCACACGCTAATTCATGTATGTTAATTTTATTTTGCGAGTTTCTTACAAAAATTTAATCATCTTACTCTTATTTCAACAAATCTCACGTGAAATACTCCTTTACATATATAGTACTACAAATACCGACAATATCCCCTTCCTGATCTTATAAGAAGATGCACACTTCCATACGGTTCACAATTGTGAAATACCCCTGATACAAAATATAACTTCAACATATTTCCCGCCTCTGCAGATGATGAAATGGAACTCTGAGTAGCACTCCGTCACTCAAACTGAATCAATTTTGCCCTTATTAACTTACATATCTCAATATATCACATCCTCCTTGGCAACAACAATTAAAGAATCAATACTATGGCTACAAGATGGTTCAATTATTCCGTAATCCAGCATAATGTTTATTTGTTCTAAGACGTCACTAGCATTTTTAAGTTGAATGGGGTACTTACCTCCCACAAACGATCAATGGTCATTTACTACAAATTCATGTACATTTACGTGTTCTTCCTCACTTACCACTAAATACCTCTCGATGCTTACCTAACATCGAACACAATTACTCCTCCTGTAATTCACTCAAATTACCTCACGTCACTGCCTCATACCGACGATCCCTCAGATCCTGGTCGTTATAGACACCTGACACACTTCAACACATTTCCTCTCACTAGGAACAACTTCACTTACCTCTCATATATTTCAAAGAACACACGTCACCAACACACTTACCTCAGACCATCATAATTAACACGTACTTCTTTGCTAGTTTCCTCCCAGAACAAACACACACTACCTAAATTAAAGTCTATTCTACTTCCATGATTTGCAACCAAGTCAGCTCCTAAAACAACTGTATACACAAGTTCTGGTACAACAAGGCATGTCTGAAACTTACAATTATCTTCAATTATGATTGGTAACGCTATCATTTTATTTACTCACTTTGACTCACCCAACGGCTGTTATAAGATCTGATAGTACCTTCACTTACCTTCTTCATATCACAATTTCCATCATCGGAGTTATTCCCTCACTACTTACATCACATTCTCGGCATTACAAGTACTTACATCACTTAACAGAATACTTCTTACGTCTACCTTACTACTACTATTAATTACTGCATGATCTACGACTACGGCACTACTTAAATATCTCACTTAACATTACTTAAGTCACAATCACACTATACTTAAATTTACTTTCACTACATAACTACTTATACTAAATACCTGTTCATTTTCTACCTTCAGCCTGTCCACTTACCGGTAACTTACCCGATTCCCTGTGAATCTGAAATACTCTGACTCGATAACGACACCTGGATAACATTCATATTAAGACTATCATAGTCTCTCTGATAACTCAAATCCGTACGCCTCCCATCTCCCGATTCTCTCTGATTACTCCTCTGACCTTCTCTCTCATAACTCAAATACATACGCCTCCCATCTTCCGATTTTCTCTGATTTCTCTCCTGATCTTCTCTCTCACAACTCAAATCCATACGCCTCCCATCTTCCGATTCTCTCTCGTTACTCTTCTGACCACTATCACCATCAACATAACTCTTAATCCTCTGCTCATCATGATCACCCCCTCTCCTCTGATACACGGCTAGCATTTTACCTCTTCTCTCTACAATACCACTTTCCCCAGACATCATGCGCTCTCTCTCTCGCGCGCGCCCTTGCACACATTCTTTCCAAAGCCTATCAATGAACACTTTAAATTCTCCTAAATTAGACATATTATTCCAGTATACTCGAAACCATATTCTACTTTCACCGACAAAAACATTAGACAAAATCTCCAACACGTATTCCCTTTCAATAATATTATTCCTCAACTTACTTGCAAATCTTTTCTCAACTACTTTCACAAATTCTACAGAACTGAACTGTTCTCCAGAAAACTTGGTTAAATCACGATCCCTACTGAACAAACCACTCACCACTATCATTTCTCCCGTCATCTCACCTGCAAATTCAAATTCCTGCCGAATCAATCCCTGGCAGTTCACAACTTCTTCTCCTTCTTCTTCTTCTTCTTCTTCTTCCGCTGCTCTCTCAGAATTCTCTTCCACTATTCTCACGTCTTCCTGCAATTCTTCCTCTCTCTCTCTCACCTGCTGTGATAGCATTTCCTGTTCGTTCCGTAGTTCAGTGACCTCCACAAGTTTGCTTTCAATTTGCTCATTTCTACTAATCTGTTCCCTCGTATCTTCCCCAACTGCATTGTAACTTTTGTCCAATCTTTTCTCGACTGCGTCATGAATTTCTTCCCGATTACTAGAACCTTTGTCACTTAATTCTACGACATTCTCTGTACATATTTCTTTGACATGCTCAATTTGAGAATGAACATCGCTCCGACTCGACTCCATTTCACCTTCAATTTCAACACACTCTTCATTTAGCTTATTTTCTAACTTAGATATTTGACTAGTTACCTCTTCTATCTTAGTATCTATTTTATAATTTAGTGATTCACTTAAAGCATCTATTTTCTCATTGGTCACATTAAAATTTTCTTTATTACTGCCAATTAACTCTTCCATTTGCTTCTTATTATTTTCATTACTAATACCAATCATTTGTTCCATTTTATTACTTAGAGAGTTAATCTGTTTATTACAATTTTCATTATTAGTACTAATTAATTCTTTCATCTCTTTCTTATTATTTTCACTACTACTACTAAATAATTCTTTCATCTCTTCCTTACTATTTTCAATCAGTTTCTTACAATTTTCATTATTAGTATTAATCTTTTCCTCCATACGTTTCTGACTTTCATTACTGATCTCGGTAAATTTGGCCATCAGCAAATTTAGAAAATCTTGGTTCATTCCCCCCACGATTTCCTTTTGGGTTTCAGTGTGCTTCTCAATTTCTGCACTTTCCTGAATTATCCCAGAACCTTCCATCGTATTCACCTGCTCCCTACTCTGAATTTCACCTTGGATGTCCGCCGAAGCAATGACCTCGTCGTCACATGACTTGTTATTGTCTTCCTTGTCCATCTTTGGTTCACTAGTGATAGTACGCGATCTCAAATTAATTTCCCTCTTCAAATCCCTTGACATATCCCCAAAATACAAATATATATCACAAAATTATAGTCCTGAAATTTACCGGTAATAATTTCCGTTGGCTTAAATGCGCACACTCCTCCCAAAATGAACCTATGATATGCTGTCATTCAGAACAAATTCTGAATTTATTCGAGCCCCACGTTGGGCGCCACATTGTAAGATGTTCCTGACTCTCTTACTAATTTAACACACATATAAATCTGCATTTAAAATGGAAATTATGAATATCTGCATTTATAATGGAAAATCTGAAAATTAACATTCATTAAATAAACTACACACTCGTCGAACCCTGTACTCACACTTACTTGTTACCTGCTTACTTACACATACGTTATTTGAAGGGCGCCAGCTGTCACTCAGTACAGCAATAATAGAATGAGACTCTTGACCATCTCTAAGGTGTGGGGTAATAAGCTTACTTTTGACAACATACCATATAAGTTCTGGAAAAAGGAGATTGGCGTTCGGTTTCCCCATTAATTTTGAGGTTAAGTTATTTTACTGTCAATGAAATGAAACTCTGAATTCGTTTGATAGAACAATATATATTCTTTAAATAATATATCAAAAAATAGTGAGTCTTGTTGCGATAAAACAGATGAGAATATGAAATTATGACATTGCAACTGAAAGAAAATAGGCATGAATTTGAATTCTTCTTGACCGGACATTTAACAATTTATACGAAATATTTCCCTCACTGATTCACTTGACTGTACCTTCAACACTTTTAGTGTAATTACGACGTAATCCATTGCTCTGGTGTTTACTGTAGATGTGTCACGCCTAACGTGGTGATACATCCTTGCGACTGCTTCTTCTCCATATCATCTGACTTCTTTGTAAGTCAATATGGTATGACCTCTTGGCAGGTCCAGGGTTGCCCTCTCTGACTCCTTGGTAAGCCTTGCGTCCGCGTCTTCCACTAAGTGACGGACCAACCATTTGGTCTCACTCTCTCAATGACCAATAATGGCTCACTGAGTCTTCACCATCTCTCGTTCACTGGCCAACTAAGGCCTCTTGATCTAGTAGACTTGTTCACTGTACTGCATCCGTATAACTAATGACTGACGCTACAATATGGAGCTACCTTTTATAGACGTTGGTTGACACAACTACGTAATCTCCAGAAATAACAATGACATACTCCCACCTACGCGACAGATATTGCATACAGTGGTGAAATAGCCCCGCGGCTATGACACCGTGCGCGCATATTCTAAATAAATACAATGACGTAGCCATGGCGCGGCGATGACTTGGCAGAATCGCCATATCTTGCACAAGGTACCAACGTCACATCCCATCTCTGATATATACCACAATTCTCACTGTACAGGTATTGAATGTTATTCTACACATACGTATATATGCATACATCTAAGTGCAATCTTGCAAGCAACAGGCAATTGCAAAATTGAATAAAACGGATAATTACAATAATAGTACAATATCACAGATAACATAATAATAATACTGACATAATAATAATAATAATAATAATAATAATAATAATAATAATAATAATAATAATAGAATACAGATAAAATCATACAATAATAAAAATACAGATATCATCTTGTAACGGGATTTGAACCGTTACAACGGAAGAAGAAAAAATATACTCTGCGCTGCGGCAGCTGCCTCAGCCGAACTTACGTCGTGCGCGGCCGCCCTGTTTTAAGCGCGTATACAACCTGATACGGAATGTCACCTTATAAAAGATGCTGGAAGTGTCGTCCTTCCTGGGTTATACAGGCATTGTATCTGGTAACCACATTCTGTCTGACGCGAGTGAGTTCTACCACTGTAATGTTTCTGATTTCATTCGTAATGTTTTCTTCCAGTTCCTCCAATGTGTGAGGATTTGTTCGATACACTTTTTCTTTCCGTTTACCGCACAAGTAAAAATTACACACTGTTAGATCTGAAGAACGAGGGGGAAATAGACCAGCACTGATCAATCTGTCTGCTAACACTTCCGAGATTGTAAAAAGGGAATCTTCTGCTGTATGAGCAAGGGCTGAATCTTTTTGAAACCACCCACGCGATTTTTATTCTTCCTTTAACTGAAAGAATGGCGTCAAAATGTCATCTTGGTACCTCTCTGCATTCACAGTCATCCCGAAAACAATAGGCTTCGTAAACACTTCGTAAGCACACCAATAGCGAGAGTTATGACCGTTCACACGCTCATTAAGATAATAATTTCGTGTGGCTATTTCTAGCTGAGTGCAGCCCTTGTAAGGCAGACCCTCTGATGAGGGTGGGAAGCATCTGCCATGTGTAGGTAACTGCCTGTCATTGTGGTGGAGGATAGCATTATGTGTGGTGTGTGAGTTGCAGGGATGTTGGGGACAGCGCAAACAACCAGCCCACTGGCAAATGGAATTAACCAATGAAGGTTAAAATCCCCGACCTGGTCGGGAATCGAACCCGGGACCCTCTGAACCGAAGGCCAGTACGCTGACCATTCAGACAACGAGTCGGACATCATTAAGATGAAACCAGAACCTTTGTATACGAAAATACAGTGCGTAATGATAACTGTCCCGCCATGTTAACAGTTGAGATTCAGACTGGCGACTGATGCTTGCCAGGTCGAACACGTGCAGGCTGCTTGCAAGGTCAAGAACTATGCGCGGCCCTTCCATACGCTGCTTCGAAGGTCCTAGTTTTTATGAGAGACCCTGTAACAGACTACGGGAAGCATACCTGCATGAAATGAGTACGAGGTCATGGCGGCTCAGAAGAGAACGAGAGAGCTAATGAGCCTGCGACCTCCCCGAACTCGCCGTTAATAGATCATAAATGCCCTAATTCATTTTGAAAAAAGGAACTTACCCTTAAATGCACAGCATTGCATATGCGAAAAGGAAAATTTACATACCTTTTATATCTGTTTTACGAGTTTACAAGTGTGCATTTAATTCTAAAGTGTGGCAGTAGCTGCAGTAATCGTTCTGTTTTGCATATACCGGTACGTAAAACGTTTTGACTGATCAAGATAAATATATATTTATAATATATAAATATATATTGGACATTTTTTTTCTTATATAAATGGAATGAAAAATAATATTTCAAAGCAACGGCGCCCTCCCCCTAGCTCTCAGGGAAAGGCAAAATTCTAATGTAGTCAGGTGTTTTTCTTTCAAGAAAATGATTTAAAAGTCGTTATTACGTAGAAGTGGTAGTACCGCCCCCACCAACAGGCAGGGGATAATGTGGCTGTTATTCTACCGCAATTCATCTTCCTACAAAACGTCACATGGGCGCCCATGCTTCAAAGAAATAATATAATGCGCATTTAAAGGTTAAAACGCATACAGAGAAACTTATGGATAACTAGCGCAAAGATCAACTCACAAGGTATTTGTTCTTTCCGAAAATCCAAGGCAAACGCCTATCTATAGTAAATTATAAATTACTAACACATGATCATATTTTACCACAGTTAATGTCTGGGACAATTTGGGTCATATTTTGAGAGGTTTATAATATCCAAGCCGGCCCCATGGTGTAGGGGTAGCGTGCCTGCCTGTCGCCCGGAGGCCCCGGGTTTGCTTCCCGGCCAGGTCAGGAATTTTTCCCTCCACCTGAGGGCTGGTTCGAAGTCCACTCAGCCTACGTGATTAGAATTGAGGAGCTATCTGACGGTCATATGGCGGCCCCGGTCTCGACAGCCAAGAATAACGGCCGAGAGGATGCGTCGTGCTGACCACACGACATCTCGTAATCTGCAGACCAAGGCCCTTTCAAGGGCGTTAAATGCCGTGGGGTTTGGAATAATATCCATAATCCCTACACTTGTACCTATAAAATGTCATAAACCTTTTATTTGGCTGTTCCATTTTTGAAAGTAGTAGATTGTAAATTAGTAATGCAGTTAAATATGTGTGATGTACAATATCAAGGACCTTTTAATACTTCATATCCGAAAGTTTTATTTACAACATTTCACTTTTAGGTTTAAGTTGTTGCTTCAGAATTCATTAATTTTATCTTTCTTTCTTTCTTTCTATCTTAATTCGTTTACCCTCCAGGTTCGGTTTTTCCCTCGGACTCAGCGAGGGATCCCACCTCTACCGCCTCAAGGGCAGTGTCCTGGAGCTTCAGGCTCTTGGTCGTGGGATACAACTGGGAAGAATGACCAGTACCTCGGCCAGACGTGCTCACCTGTTATCCTGAACAGGGGCCTTGTGGGGGGATGGCAAGATCGGAAGGGATAGACAAGGAAGAGGGGAGGAAGTGGCCGCGGCCGCGGCCGCGGCCGTGGCGTGGTACCATCCTGGCATTTGCCTGGAGGAGAAGTGGGAAAGTACGGAAAACCACTTCAGGGATTGCTGATGTGGAAATCGAACCCCCCCCCGTCAGCTCAGTTGACCTCTCGAAGCTGAGTTCCAGCCCTCTTGCCACTTTTCAAAATTCGCGGCAGAGCCGAGAATTGAACACGAGTCTCCGGGGTTGGCAGGTAATCACACTAACCACTACACCACAGAGGCGAACAATTTTATTATCTACAGCCCTAATATACTACGTGTAAAACAGAGTTTGTAGATGAATAATATATGGAATATATGGGAAAGTACGGAAAACCACTTCAGGGATTGCTGATGTGGAAATCGAACCCCCCCCCCCCCCCCCCCGTCAGCTCAGTTGACCTCTCGAAGCTGAGTTCCAGCCCTCTTGCCACTTTTCAAAATTCGCGGCAGAGCCGAGAATTGAACCCGAGTCTCCGGGGTTGGCAGGTAATCACACTAACCACTACACCACAGAGGCGAACAATTTTATTATCTACAGCCCTAATATACTACGTGTAAAACAGAGTTTGTAGATGAATAATATATGGAATATTTACCGTGTTATACAGTGTTTTTAAAATATTATAACATTCATGATACTGCATTAAATAGTAAAATGTATTAAGTCACATAAAAATTTCGATTTCGACCGCATCGTTGAAGACATCGTATTTCAACAAAGTACAACGCTTGGCGATGGGCGTGAAGTTAGAGTTACGGCGTGGCTCTGGATTATTTTGGATGATTGACCAATATTTGGCATATTTAATAACGTAATCGTGCATGAAAGAAACTCTAGAGAATCTATGCACTGGCATGGCTCCTAGTAAAGATATTTGGTTGACACAAAGCGAGCCTATACATTGCCCAACATGGATCTTTAACAATTTGCTGTGACTACCCCGCTAATAGTCTAATTTGGAGTACGTCTTCCTCTAACTTAAAAAGTTATGCGGCCGATCATCACAAACTTTATTTAAGTTTATATTTAATTTTGTGCCAAGTACGTGGGTCAGAATAATTAGAAATGTTGTTAGTTGTAGCGTAGATACATAAATAGAGGAAAATAAGGTGAGTGAAATAATTCGAAGATGTACAAACATTAATGTGAATACACGTTTTCAAACCGAGATAAAACTAACCGTCCTGTCCTCACTCGATGGTGACGAATGTTACGCAGTAATTCAGCGCTCCTGCAGAACCCCAGCACATATCCAAGCGTTTCGGTCTCGTTGCAACTGTTCTGGCAGCAACGGGTTGAGCTGAAAGTCCTTCCGTGAACCGATCTTACCGCGGTCAGGCTGCATTATATTTTTATAGCATTTATGTATTCGGATGAAGATAAAGGTGACTTGTGAGATATCCAGGAGCTTGCTTTCGGGTGATCGGCGTTCAAAACCACTCTTCTCCCTTGATGAGGCATTTCATTCAATAACTGAGCAGATCGATCTCACATTATCTTTCATGGAGCCCCATGTTCTGTTCATTGGAAAATTTTCGTACAAGATGCAGTTTACGTACATAATAGGGAATAAGCGACTGCAGATATTATAGTGACAACAAAAGTTTTCCTACTTTTTGTCGTTAGAGAGTATTTTCAAAGGTAATATTACGTTAAGGCTTCCACTCAGTCTTCCAGAGAAGGTTCTAATTGTAATTCTTGCTGCATCTCTTGTTTGACAGTCTGTTATATATAGCTGTTGTGTGCTTCCAAACATTATGATGTACTCTCGTAATATACATCGGTGTAATATTTCAACGTCAAAATACATGTCATCGGCGTGAAGCGTTAGTGCGGCGTCCTCAGCTAGAGTGGAATATAAAACATTGAAATTTATCCCTAATGTCACCACACCAAAGTAAAGCATATAAATATTTATCAGCATTAAAAGTTGCAATGTACTTTTCGCCGGTAGATTCCGCTACCGCTAAAATCAAACTTCGCGAAAATAATCTGTTTTCTGAAGAATCACAAAGAATTATGCTTCTAATAGAGAACACGGAAATAATGTGTTCGGCTCCTCGCATGTCAATGTTGAATGATCAACATCATCATCTGTTTACCCTCCAGGTTCGGCTTTTCCCTCGGACTCAGCGAGGGATCCCACCTCTACCGCCTCAAGGGCAGTGTCCTGGAGCTTCAGACTCTTGGTCGGGGGATACAACTGGGGATAATGACCAGTACCTCGCCCAGGCGGCCTCACCTGCTACGCTGAACAGGGGCCTTGTGGGGGAATGGGAAGATTGGAAGGGATAGACAAGGAAGAGGGAAGGAAGCGGCCGTGGCCTTAAGTTAGGTACCATCCCGGCATTCGCCTGGAGGAGAAGTGGGAAACCACGGAAAACCACTTCGAGGATGGCTGAGGTGGGAATCGAACCCACCTCTACTCAGTTGACCTCCCAAGGCTGAGTGGAGCCCGTTGCAGCCCTCGTACCACTTTGCAAATTTTCGTGGCAGAGCCGGGAATCGAACCCGGACCTCCGGGGGTGGCAGCTAATCACGCTAACCACTACACCACAGAGGCGGACCATGTTGAATGATACTCTAAAATATTACTCGTAACAAATTACGAACGCTAAACGTTGACGACGTATTTGCCAAAGTTCTCTGTAGATAATTTCTGGAATAATTATTGATTAGAACCATTTCTCTCCTTAATATTATATTCTGTTTTGCTACTGCTGGAAACCGCAGTAAAGCAGCGAACTTCAGTCAAATTTTTCGAAATAATAAATACAGCATGATATATGCTAGTGTCCACAAGTTGCCATACCTCCTGATAGGAATGTCAGACGGATTGCTGAACAAACGGAAGCCGAATCACACACCATATGCCACACAACTTGTCCCGAAAAAAACAGTTTTAGAAAGGTTCTGATAGCTAATGTACACCTTTGAAAACAACTAACAAAACTTGGCAATGTCTTCCAAAACAAAATATGCCGTTAATAACAGCCACACATGCTTCGCAGCGACGTGGCATGCTCTCTATCAGATGGTCCAAAAGTTCTGATTGCAGTCGATCCCATTCCTCCGAAAGGGTAAAGCGAAGGTCTTGGAGGGTCCTGGGTGGAGGCTGACGGGATGCAATTCGCCTCCCCAATGCATCCCAGGCATGTTCTATACGATTCAGGTCCGCAGACCTCTCTGGCCAGTCCATGCGATGAATGTCTTCTCCAGCCAGAAATTCATCCACCAGAGCAGCGCGGTGCGGTCGGGCATTATCGTTCATTAAGAAGAAGTCTTGACTAACCGCACTTCTGAAGAGTCGAACATGTGGTCTCAGTACCTCATTCCTGTATCTCCGAGCGTTGACAGTGTTCCTCGGATCACCCATGAAGATGTGCAGGTCGGTACGGCCATTCAACACGATGCCGCCACACACCATGACGCCACCACCACCATACTGGTCCCGTTCCACGATGTTCCTGTGGTTGTATCGGCTACCCGGTTCTCTCCAGATTAATGTACGACGGGAATCGTTTTGCAAACTGAAGCGGGATTCATCTGTGAAGAGCGCATGACGCCATTCATTCATGGTTTTATTTATTTAAATATTTATTGTCTTGTTTTATATGGCGGGACTCAGGCTATGAAGCCTGCTATTCTGTCCGACCATACATACACCTACATGAAGAGTTAAATATACACTAAATTATCTACAGTTTAATATCTTAAGGTAGCAATTAAATGTTTTAATTAATCTAAAACTTAACTATGATCTAATCCTACTATGTTATAAGAAATCATTATTATTTATTAACCAGGTTTGACAGAGTTTCTTAAAGCGGAGGTGGTTTGACACGCTCCTAATTTCAGCAGGTAGGGAATTCCAAATTCGGCTGGCGGCGACTATAAATGATCTACTGTAGCCAGTTGAGCGGTGAATGGGAATGCTTAGTACTGCGGTGGATGATGATCTGGTAGGAATACTAGAAGGTGATGCTAGGTAATGGAGTTGTGTGGCAAGGTATTCAGGTGTGTTGAGGTTCAGTATACGATGTAACAGGGAAAGAGTGTGTAAATTTCGTCGCTCTCTTAAGCGTAGCCATGAAAGCCTACCAAATGCGGGAGAAATATGGCTAAACTTTGGTATATCTGAAATAAATCGAACGCATGCGTTATGTGCCTCTTGGAGCTTGATGGAAAGTGAGGCATTCACGTTACTGTATACTACGTCACAGTAGTCGAATATTGGCATTACCATACTTTGGATAAGCAGTTTTCTTACATTTTGGGGGAGTAGATCTCTGAGTTTTTTAAGGGAATGTAAGGAATAAAACACTCGCTGACATATACCTGTTACATGATCGTTCCAACTAAGGTTTTTATCCATTATCATCCCTAAGTTTTTAACTGTGTCTTTGAATTGTAACTGAGTGCCTCTTAATGTTACTGAGTGGGTATGGATGTCTGTAAGTCGTGCGTGGGTTTTTTGGGTAGCTAAAAGAATACACTGTGATTTTCGGGCATTGATTTTTAGTGCATGGTCATCGGTCCACCTACATATTCTTCCTAGGTCGTCGTTCATATGATTTATTGCAGTCGGTAAGTCACGAGGGTGTGCATGTGTATATATCTGTATGTCGTCTGCGTACACATGATATTGACAATGTTTAATTACTTGTGTTAGTCCTGAAATGAAGATCGAAAATAGGAGTGGCGCTAGCACTGACCCCTGTTGTATTCCAGTCTCTACAGATTGCCATGAAGAGAAATTTTCACCTGTAGATACACACTGCCGGCGATCAGAGAGATAGGAATACATCCAGGATACTGTGCTTTGTGAGAAATTAAGAGCACGTAATTTTGCTATTAGTATGTCCGTGTCAACGCAGTCAAAGGCCTTACTAAGGTCTAGAAGAGTTAAAACAGTAACTTCTCCCTTATCCATAGCTACTCCTATGTCGTTTGTAACTTTAAGCAGTGCAGTAGTTGTGCTATGATTGCTTCTAAAACCAGACTGGTATTTGTCAAGAAGCATATTGTTATTTAAATATGCGGTTATTTGTCTGTGAACTATTTTCTCCAAAATTTTGGACAGAAATGGTAAAATGCAAATGGATCGATAGTCTTTGGGTTCCACGGGATTGTTGGTCTTGGGGAGGGGGCGAACAATTGCATATTTCCAAAGGGAAGGGAATATGCCGGTTATCAGTGAGGTATTTATGATGTGGGTTAGAGTTGGTAGGATTACATCTAGAGTTTTTAACAGTAACTGTGGAACAATCTCGTCACATCCTGTCGCAGTTGTCTTTATTGATCGTGCAATTTGTCTTACTTCTGCAGGAGTTACGAGGGAAAAATATAACTGTTCTCCTCCATTGTTAGTATTGCCATTGTGTAGAATTTTGTTAATCGTCTGTTCTTTTGTTGTCTCGTCAATGTTAACGGGTCTTGTAGTAAAGTATTGGTTTAAATCATCCAGTGATATTTTAACGTCAGCAGTATGTATTTTATTTCTGCCTATGCCCATTTTTTTAACGGTTTTCCAGATTGTTGTCGTGTTTCGGGTTAGCAAAATGTTCTGTGAGTGTCTTATTTTAGCATTCCTTACGGCCTGTGTGGTTCTGTTACGAAGGGCCTTGTACAGGTCATAATCGTTTGGTATTTGGCTAGTTTTAAATTTTCTGAAAGCTTTGTCTCTCTCTGTCATTAAGTCTCGTATTTCCTGCGTCATCCATGGAGCCGCAGGGCGTGTTACACGAGCAGTGCGTTTTGGCGCGTGTTTATTAAGGAGAGCTAGCAGTTGTGTGTTTAAGAACTCCACTTTATCATCTATATTATCTAAAATATGGACATTATGCCAAGGTATGTTTGCAGCATCTTCTAATAGGGCTTCGTTATTTATACGTTTTAGATCTCTGAATGTAATTAATTTAGGTCTGTACTTGGGGCATTTAAGTGAATAAGCTAAATAAATTAAGTCGTGATTGGATAGTCCGCAAGCAGACATTTGCCCGTGGGTCAGTACTCTGTCAGGGGTATTCGTCACAATTAAGTCCAGTAATGTATGTGACGTGGCTGTGTGATGTGTTGGTTTAAGTGGCAAAATCGTCATGTTACAAGATTTAAATATGTTGATAAGTTGTTTAGTCTCAGTCATTTTGTCGTTAAGGATGTCAGTATTGAGGTCTCCTAGTAATAAAACATGCTCATACCTGGGTAGGAGGTCAAGTAAGATGTCTTCAAGGTCGGTGATGTATCCAGTCTTTGG
This sequence comes from Anabrus simplex, assembly GCF_040414725.1. Taxonomy (NCBI): domain Eukaryota; kingdom Metazoa; phylum Arthropoda; class Insecta; order Orthoptera; family Tettigoniidae; genus Anabrus; species Anabrus simplex. Next base: position 35,991,313 of record NC_090270.1, on the reverse strand, counting down.
TGGGCGATACACAACACTCAGTAAGCACTTTACACCTAAAGCCTCAATTTCAATGAACATGAACTCGGGCCTTGCGCAGTATTCACTAGTTGTTTTGTAAATTATTTTATATTTTAAGTCGTTCCTAATATACATAGCTACTCCGCCGCCGGCTTTACCTGTGCGATCATTTCGGATCAAGGTATAATTTTCGAGGTGGACAAGAGAATCTGACAACCACGGTTTCATCCAGGTTTCTCCGTTCATGACGATGTGAGGGTTGACATTAGCAATAATGTTACGGAGTTCGTGGAAGTGAGGAATTAGACTTTGAACGTTAGCATGTACTACCTGTAAGGAATTTGGAAAGTTGTTAAAAGCATTTGTAAGCGGATTAGTACTAGGGGGCTGTGTAGGTATGGGAGCGGAGATTCCGCTCAGCTGACCACCAGTAACCTTGCCGAAAATAGAAGCATGTTCAGCACTCTCGCTTTGAGTTGCCAACCTGTACGCTATCTTGCCTAGTTATTATGTGTAAATCTAATGAAGATATAACCTAAAAGTAATAGTTTGAATAGTAATTATAGTCTAGTAATTAAAAGTCTAGTGTCTAAGTTAGTTAAAACTGTAAAATGTGTAGTGTCATGTTAGTTTCAGTCTGTCGGTTTATTTGATTCTGTCCAATTCCGCTCGGCTCGACACACGATATTTCACACCATTGTGTTTCACAATAATCATACCGTCTATTGTCCAACAATTGGACACAGAAAATCTAGTGATCGCTTCTTGCAACAGTTTCATCCTGATTGACGTGAGGTCTTCTCTAATTGTTTTGCCCGTTCCTTTCAGTTTCTTTTTAGATTTGAATAGTTCGTTCCGTTTGCGGTATGACACGAACTTCACTATTATCGGACGCGGCTTATCTGTACTCATCTTGCCTACCCTGTGACTTCTGTCTATGTCCTCGTGCGTTAAATGTACTCCAATACTGTCAGCTAGCTCAATGACAATTTTGTCCGTGTCCTCACCACTCGATTCCCGCACCCCGAACACACGCAGTGATTGCCGCCGCTGATATTGTTCGAGACCATCGGTTTTAGTTTCGAGCTGCTCCCTGAGGTCTGATATTGTCTTGTCTCTGGCTTCGAGCGCTTCCCTCATCTCCTCGATTACTTTCGTATTAAAATCTATCGTAGCTTTAAGTTGGTCTATAACGGCCCTGGCTACCTGGTCTTGTATGATGTTTGCTAGCGTGGCGAGTGTTTCCTTGTCTCTCAGAGCTTCCTGTAGGGCGCGCTTCACTGGGCTGTCCGTTGTTACTACCTTTCCTTTCCCTGGCATGGCTGTTTACAAGAAGGATTATGTTCTTAATTACTTGTGGTACACTTTGAACTGGCTGTTCGTAGCACGGTAGTTTTACTTATCACTTAGTTGAAAGTTCCACACGTAAATGCCGATCTTACACCTTCAAATCACTGATAAACCTGGAGACTGAAACACACGCTACTAAGCACTGGTCGCCATTTTGTACTCAGTTTCGATGTTGAAGGGTCCACAGTAAACGGGCCCGTCTCTGTGCTGGAGTGAGCGAGACGCACACCGATGGACGTCGGGAAAACAGCCCTGTTGTTCTGAGCCTCCGGTACACCGTTTTCCAGGGAACGGCAACCCCTGAGACGGCTGCAAGCTCCGCCGACAATTGTCTTGCAGATGCACTCCGATTTCGTCGGGCGGTTAAGGCCAGATATCGGTCCTGCTGTGGGGTGGTTACCTTTGGTCTACCTGGTACTGGCCTACGACCAACATCTCCTGTGGACATGATACTGTATAGGCTTTTGGTCTTATGCCGTGTCCCCTTATTTTCTTGACACGGCATTAGCCCAAAAGCCTATTCCGTATCATGCCTATAAGTACGGGCCGTGGAAGCATCAATGGCTACATCTCCTGTGTCTCGAAATCGTCTCCAAAGCCTAGAAATGATACTTCGTGGCACATTCAAGGATACGGCGACTTCGGTCTGTGTCTGGCGTGCTTCCAGGCGGCCGAGTATTCTACCCTGCAGAACGGGGTCCAAATGGCGTCGTTGTGCCATTATGTTGTCACGTTCACCACGAGGATACGCTCCGCACACTATAAAAGGCCAAATACGACTGAGGGAATATGGGGTGCAGGCACTGGCTGTGTTTACCTTGTGGTTACGCTGCTAGTCAAAGCAGGGAACACTCCTTTCCTATACAGAACGAACACGTAAGGTTGGTAGGTGCATATGTCGTGCGATTTGCGGTCTATTTCCTGTTGCCCTGCTTATTCGTCGCCGGTAGGGGTAGCATGCCTGCCTCTTGCGCGGAGGCCCCGGGTTCGATTCCCGGCCAGATCAGGCATTTCTACCTGGACCTGAGGGCTGGTTCGAGGTCTACTCAGCCTACGTGATTAGAATTGAGGAGCTATCTGACGGTGAGATAGCTGCCCCGGTCTAGAAAACCAAGAATAACGACCAAGAGGGATTGTCGTGCTGACCACACGTCACCTCGTAATCTGCAGGCCTTCGGGCTGAGCAGCAGTCGCTTGGTGGGCCAAGGCCCTTCAAGGGCTGTAGTGCCATGGTTTCTTTTTCTGCTTACTCGTAACTTATGCTTAACTTTTGGACACTAGTGTAAGTGATCAAAGAAGGCAGAAAAAAAGGGGATTTTGAACGCGGACTGAGAAGGCGTGGAACATCCTACAGTTACTCGATATTTGTTTTTACAAGTTGCCTCACGTCGCACCGACACAGATAGTTATTATGGCAACGATGGGATAGGAAAGGGCTATGAGTGGGAAGGAAGCAGCTGTGGCCTGAATTAAGGTACAGCCCCAGCGTTTGCCTGGTGTGGAAATGCGAAACCACGGAAAACGATCTTCAGGGCTGCCGACAATGGGGTTCGAACCCATTATCTAACGAATAATGGATACTGGCCACACTTATGCGACTGCAACTATCGAGCTCGGTGGTCGACATTTACGATACGGCAACTCTGAGAGGGAAAATATAAAATATGGATAATTACTAAGTGATGGTCGTCAATCATCTCTGAGGTGATAGGATAACAACAAGATGAAGAAACCTTTGGTGACAACCATTGTCTTAAAGGGCACATCAAGAGAATGAGGACGTTTGGCGAATAAGTAATAAGTATTTCTGTTTTCTGCACGAATGCGCGTTCTGTCAGACAAATGAAAATATACGAAGGGCTACCCAAATAACGGAATTATTTTTAAAGCTATATATTTTCATATAGTTAACAAAAGAACCATATTCCCTTCAAAATACTCTCTATTACAACTAATGCATTTGTCCCACCGGTGCTTCCACTGTTCGATACATTTTTTGTAGTCATCTTTAGAAATGGCTGGCAGCTCCTCCCTCGTTCTTTTTCTGGAGCTCTTCATTGTTGACAAATAATCACCACCATCACCACCACTCTTATGGCGAGGATTGGATATGAACCAACTGTAGCCTTTTCGATAATCTTCATTATCTTCCTAATTAACATGAGCTAATAACCAAGCAGTTTTGCCGTTGATGGACTGGGGAGAAGTTGCCCTCGTCACTACTGTCTCAGTGGTTATCGCAGTAGGAAATACAGTATATTATTATTTGTTTTTAAGTACCACTAACTACTTTCACGGGTTTTGGAGACGACAAGGTGTCGGAATTTAGTCCCGCAGGAGTTCTTTTAGGTGCCAGTAAATCTACCGACGCCAGGCAGACATATTTAAGCACCTTCAAACACCATCGGACTGAATCAGGATCGAACCTGTCAAGTAGGAAATACAGAGGGAGGTCATAATATCACTGCCGAAAACAACTTCGCACAAACTGGGAATAAAACTTTCCTCAACTAACAAGAGGAGGTCACCATATAGTTTTCTAGAAAAGTGTTCAAATCTTGAGGATTTGCCCTTCATTAAAAATATTGTTGGCCTGTTCGAGCGTTTTGGCCAGTGGGCCCAATTTAGATCAAAATTTAACGTTTCAAATCTATCCTCTAACTTTTGCAGTCTTATTCCGAAGATGTTTCTGACTTGTCTACGTGGTGTATTCGCTAGCGCATTGACGTTGGGAAGTGAAATATCCGAGGTCGAATCCGACTTTGATTTTTCCTCTTTTTCCATGTTTTCTTTTAATTTTATGTTTTGGTACAATATTTAATTTTTCATACTACATCAAACAGTTTAATATTTGTTGGTTTTTCTCTTTACTTTTTTCCTTTCTTAAACTGTTTACCCACCAGGGTTCGTTTTTCCCTCGGACTGAGCACGGAATCACACCTCTACCGTCTCAAGGGCAGTGTCCTCGAACTCGAGACTTTGGGTCGGAGGGATAAAACTGGGGAGGAGGACCAGTACCTCGCCCATGTGGCCTCACCTGCTATGCTAAACAGCGGCTTTGTGTCGGGGATGGGGGATGAGAAAATTGGAAGGGATAGACAAGGAAGAGGGAAGGAAGCGCCCGTGGCCTTAAGTTACGTACCATCCCGGTTTTGCCTGGAGGAGAAGTGGGAAACCATGAAAAACCACTTCGAATATAGCCGAGGAGGGAACCAAATTTTCCTCTATTCAACTGACCTCCCGAGGCTGAGTGGCCTGCGTTCCAGCCATCGTACCACTTTTCAAAATTTCGTGGCAGAGCCGGGATTCGAATCCGGGCCTCCGGGGGTGGCAGCTAATCACACCAACCACTACACAACAGATTTACAATGATTTACATCATTTACAATATCTTCCACATTTTCACTGTTCTTCTGACAATGAATCGCTTGAACTTGACTCATTATTACACTTACTTGGGTGGTATTTTTTCACAGAAGTATTGGAAACAGAGCATTTTGTGACACGAGCACATCTAATAAATGCAAGTGCAGAGCAAGAAAAACACTTTGACATCATTACTTCACAAATTTAGAAAAAAATATGTCGGATTCGAGCTCGGAAACTTCAATTCGCAACACTAATGCCCTAGCGACTACGCCACAAAGACAAGCCGGTAATACACACGGAAATAAGACTACAAACGTTTGAGGATAGATTTTAAACGCTACCACCCTCCTCAGCCATCCTCGAAGTCTTTTTCCGTGGTTCCCATTTCTCCTCCAGGCAAATGCCGGGATGGTACCTAATTTAAGGCCACAGCCGCTTCCTTCCCTCTTCTTTGTCTATCCCTTCCAATCTTCCCATCCCAACCACAAGGCCCCTTTTCAGCATATCAGGTGAGGCGCCTGGGTGAGGTGTTGGTCCTCCTGCCCAGTTTTATTCCCCGACCCAAAGTCTCACGCTCCAGGACAATGGCCTTGAGGAGGAAGAGGTGGGATCCCTCGCTGAGTTCGAGAGGAAAACTAACCCTGGAGATTAAAAGGATTCTTCTTCTACATCTGTTTACCCTCCAAGGTCGGATTTTCGTCGGACTCAGCGAGGGATCCCACCTCTACCGCCTCAAGGGCAGTGTCCTGGAACTTCATACTCTGGGTCGGGGGATACAACTCCGGTGGATGACCAGTACCTCGCCCAGGCGGCCTCGCCTGCTATGCTGAACAGGTGCCTTGGTCGTGGGATGGGACGTTTGGAAGGGATAGACAAGGAAGAGGGAAGGAAGCGGCCGTGGCCTAGGTACCATCCCGGCATTTGCCTGGAAGAGAAGTGGGACATCACGGAAAACCACTTTCAGGATGGCTGAGGAGGGAATCGAACCCCCCCCCCCACTACTCAGTTGACCTCCCAAGGCTGAGTGGACCTCCTTCCAGCCCTCGTACTTCATTTTTCAAATTTCGTGGCAGAGCCGGGAATCGAACCCGGGCCTCCGGAAGTGGCAGCTAATCACACTAACCACTACACCGCAGAGGTGGACATTAAACGGATTAAGGAAGAAAAATATTACATCAAATACTTTAATATTTATTAGTTTTTCTTTTTAAAATCTTAATAAATATTTATATAATTGTTTCCATCATTTGCAATATTTGTAACATTTTCGCTGTTCGTCTAACACTGAATCGCTTGAATTTGACTCATTATTACATGTACTTGGGTGGTATTTTTCATTAGAAGCATTCGAAACAGAGCATTTCGTGACAACGTGCACATTTAATAAACGCAGGTGCAGAGCAAGAAAAACAATTTGACCTCATTACTTCACGAAAAAAAAACAGCTGTTATTCGCAAATTAAAAGAAAATGTCGGATTCAAACTCGGAAACTTCATTGCCCAATAAAAAATGGCATATGGCTTTTAGTGCTGGGATATGCCCGAGGAAGTAGGCTCGCCTGGTGCAGATATTTATTTGATTCGACTCCCGCAGGCGGCCTGCACTTCGTGATGAGTATGAAATGATGAAGACGACACATTCACCCAGCCCCTGTGCGAGCGAAATTAACCAATGATGGTTACAATTCCCGACCCTGCTGGGAATCGATGCCGCGTCCCCTGTGACCAAAGGCTAGCACGCTTACCATGTAGCCATGAAGCCAGACATTGCCCAGTTCCATTGCGTTAACCACTACGCCACAAAGACACGGCGGAAATAGATGCGGGAATAAGACTAAATAAAATTGAGGATAGATTTTATACCTTAAGTTTTGAACAATTCCCTCCTCAGCCATCCTCGAAGTGGTTTTCCGTGGTTTCTCACTTCTCTTCCAGGCAAATGCCGGGATGGTACATAACTTAGGGTCATGGCCGCTTCCTTCCCTCTTCCTTGTCCATCCCTTCCAATCTTCCCATCCCCCGACAAGGCCCCTGTTCAGCATAGCAGGTGAGGCCGCCTGGGCCAGGTACTGGTCATTCTCCCAGTTCCATCCCACGACCCAAAGTCTCACGCTCCAGGACACTGCCCTTGAGGCGGTAGAGGTGGGATCCCTCGCAGAGTACGAGGGGAAAAACCAACCCTGGAGGGTAAACAGATGAGAAGAAGAAGAATAAGAAGAAGAGCGTTTCGAACAAACAAAAAAAAAAAAGGTCCATTTGCAAAAACGCTCGAAAACACTAAAATATTTTTAATGAAGGGCTAATCCTCAAAATTTGAACACTTTTCTAGAAAATCACATGTGACTTCCCCTTGTAAATAAAAACACTACACCGAAAGGACGAACTTTAAACTTCGAATGCCTCATTGCAAAGAAGGAGAATAGAGGCTAAAATTGTTTTTCTAAAAATGCAAGTAACGTTTTTGAATGATTGTGAGAACGAATCTATAGAAATATTATTCTTATGAAAATAATGTAACGCTAAATCTGAAATATAAGCACAGCAAACGCAATCTTAACGATGCTCGCAGTGAACACGTATTTATGTTATTCGAACTGTTCAATCTGTTTGTGCATACACGATGAGAGCGAGAATTTCAATAAGCAAATAAAATATAATTCTACACTGATAGCATAAGAGCTAAAATACATAGAAATGCTGCAGTGTTTACAAATTTCGCTTTAACGTGTTTGCTTACGCGGTGCAATATAGCACAGGGGAAAACGGGATGGAAAGATTACAAGCGCTGCTCTGTGCAATCAGAGAGGGTACCAATACTGCACATGATCAGACTGCGTTTTCCTTTATTTCTTTGTGTGGTCTTATGCTGAGCAGCTGGTACCGTTGGTAAGGGGTAGTGGACCTGTCTCCTGGGCCCAGGGTTCGACTGGCGGTCAGTTCAGAGACTTATTTTTTTTATTTTTTCAGGATCTGAGGGCTGTTTCGAGTTTCTTTCAGACCGCACTGACACAGATAGGTCTTATGGGGACGAGGGACAACAAAGGGCTAGGAGTGGGAAAAAAGTGGCCGTGGTCTTAATTCAGCTGAGTGGACTCAGGATATCTTATTCATAAATTAGAATTAACAGATGTGGAAGTAGCTAGAATGATCGCTTGTGCAAATTGGTGGGAACAATGGTAGGAGACAAAGGCTAAGTTAGGAATGAACTCGATCGATGAACCTTTTCGCATAAACCGGCTTCAGTAATAGGGTTATGTGAGGCGAATGGAAGAGGATAGATTACCTAGGAAAATAATGGACTCTGTAATGGAGGGTAAGAGAAGTAAAAGGAGACCAAGACGACGATGGCTAGACTCAGTTTAAAGATAAGTGATATAGAATTAAAGAAGGTCATAGTTATTGTTACTAATAGAGGCTTGTGGCGGCGTTTAGTATATTCACAGAAGCTTGCAGACTGAACGCTGAGAAGCATAACACTTTATAACAGGGCCTCTCAAACGCCCAAAATCTCACGCGTGCAAATCGAGGCGCAAGAGCTCCGCGCACTGTGCATCGGTCCGACTCGGCTCAACTCGGCTTGACTCGGATGGTGTAGTGCGCTGAGGGGGACGAAGCGTTCGGTGATACGCGGCTTGTTTATCAGTGGAATAGATAAGCTCAAGACAACAACATAATAATGGGGCAACCTGTTTCGAAGAAAGCAAAGACTTCCGAAAATACATTTCAATCGAACTGGGAACATTTCGTATTTTATCTCAGTCTGACGATAAAGCCAAATGCTTAATCTGTGGACAATAATCAAAAAGGTCTATTTTCCAGTACAAAGGCTTTGCTCAAATTCTACGAGAATTTGTCGAAGAAAAATTTTCCTAAACTGCATCGAGAAGCAGCTAAAATTATTTCTATGTTTTTTTCCACATGCATATGTGAAAGGTATTTCTTCCTGTTTTGACTTGTACGAAAACTAGATTGCGTGCGAGTAGAACTATTTCTGACTGTAATTTAAAGAAGGCTCTTAGAATTGCTGTCAGCCGGTCCCTTGTTCCAGGCATAAATGGTATCATTGCAAAGGTAAAGGAAAAGAAGAGCTAGAGAAGATAAATTTTTGCTCAAACAAAATTGAAAGAAGAGTGTTTTAACACCGGTAACATTGTCCCATACAACAGTGTCACCGCTCACCGCACATAAACATTTCGCAGTGAGGGAGAATCGGCGGGGAAGGTGGAGAAGGCGAAGACAGGCCGAACGGGTGAGACAGGTGTAGGGGAGGTGGAGTGGGGTTTGTACTCTGGTCAACCTGGTGCAGTCGTCTCCTGCGCCTTGCGCCGTGCAGTGCACGGGCGCATGCATTCTGAGCGCCCTGCTCTATAATAAAGATGTACGTCTGTCTCTATATGAGGTAAAAATGAAATGGCATATGACTTTTAGTGCCGGAGTGTCCGAGGACAAGTTCAGTTCGCGTGATGCAGGTTTTTTGATTTGACACCCGTAGGCGACCTGCGCGTCATGATTAAGGATGAAATGTTGATGAAGACGACACATACACCAGCCCCCGTGCCAGCGAAATTAACCAATTATCGTTAAAATTCCCGACCCTGCCGGGAATCGAAACCGGGACCCCTGTGATAAAAGGCCAGCACGCTAACCATTTAGCCGTGGAGCCGGACTCTATGTGACGTATCCATTCCTGACAAATTTACCGTGGAGTTTTCATACAGCCTGCATATAGAGACAACACCCCGGATTGCTATTCTTATATTCACTCCAAATGAGGAGGAAGATAACATGTCTTGAAAGTTCATTACTCTCCTCAATATATTTTTCACTTCAGTCACTGTCAGATTATCTGCAGAGGTAATCTCTCGTCAATATAGATTAATGGATGTTCATAAATTCCCACCCGACAGTCAAGTATTGACAGATAATGTTCTTCCGGAACTTACTAGAATAAATGATCTAAGTCAGTGATTTTCCACCACGCGGTCGCGACCTCATGAGGGATGGCAGCAATTGGCGATATTTAAGATTCTATCGTGACAGGAAGAGGGACATGCAGGAGCGACAGGGCTGCACATGCGCACAGCATCCGACATTGCTTCTAATGAGCATACTGTATGTTCGTCCCAGGTGTTCTGCAGCTGTTGCGGGCTGACGTGTGAGAATGAATGGACGTGCGTTGTACGCAGTAATAGGTCGTCATTCGTAGGTGTTTTAAATGTTGAATATATTTCTTAGCAGACAAAGAAGGGGTCCCCATACTCTGGAAAACGTAATACTGTGCTGAAAGTTGAGGTTTCAAATTGTGAATCTTGGATAAAGCTATCAAACTATAATAACAAATTTCGAAAATCATTGCGGGCCTAAATGTAGTTCTAAAATCGCGTGTTTCTTTACTCGTTTTCTTTTTTATTCAAATCCTATCAAAATTAACTTATTTGCATAATTCTTTCTGTAATGGTTCAAAACCCTCAGGCGTTTATTGACTTTTTTAAAAAATTGTCCATACCTAATGTAGTTATAAGCGTCTAGGAAAATTTTGAATTGACTCACATTAGCGCACGTAGTGGTGCATAAATGAAACAATGCATTGGCTCACATTAGCGCTCGTAGTGGTATAAGTAGGCAAACTGCTAATCTAATCGACCGGATAACGATGATTAGGAAAAGGATTGTCATTTTAGGAATAAACAGAAAATATATTCTCATACTTTATTATATTTTACTTAACTAAAATTCGTAGTTCATATCCATAGGATTTTTTTTGAACGTTGAGTTGCTTGCCTGAAGGACTAGAACTGTGTATGTTTGTATCATTTATAATTTATAGAGCATAGCGAGCAAAGTCTAATATACCCATAACTCATCCCTGGTGAAAATGGACGGGTCTAAATCGTCGTAATGGACAATGCCCCCTACCACGGGAAAATTGTTGACAAACTTTCCACGCAGAGATCTTTAGAAAGAGAGATGTTAGACTACCTGAGAGACATAACATGCCCTGCGACGACAATATGAGAAAATGCACTCTTCTCTCTCTCTCTGAAGAAATACGAACTAAAGAAAAGAAATATTACATTGATAATGTATTTGCCAGTCACGGACACACTGTTGAGGGATTGCAACCCTACATGTCCGACTGAAAATCTATTGAACTTGCGTGGCGTAAAGTAAAAGACTGTGCAAGGTCGCACAATACGATATGCCCTTAACACGACTGCAAACATTAGTGCATAGAAGAATAGTGACCGTTAGAAAAAACCGACTGGGTTATTTCGTGCCTTGAAGTGCAATAAAGATAAGACTGTTATTGATAAAAGGACGGCATCATGGAAGATGTAACTGATAACTTTGTAATAAATCTTGACGACAATGACAATGATGGCAGTGGGTCAAGCTATTCTAGTAGCGATGGTGATAGTACCGAGAGTGTTGGTGATGATCTTGGCAGGGGCGTAGCCAGGAGCGAGTTAATGGTGATTAGAAACCCACACCCACATGGAATTTTTACAAAATAAAATAAAAATAGAAACTGACAATAAACAAGTAAACCTCGAGTCAATGGATTGGTTGGCTCTTTTGAACATTCACAGAGAAATTCTTGTAAAACCAACAGACATCTTCCATTTATTTTCTAAGAAGCCTTGAATGTTTTATTTTGTATTGTAATCTGAACACACGATTCGCCGTAAAACTCTTCGCCTTCATCATTCTGTATTTTAATGTAAGATGTTGTAACGTACCGGTACTGCAATCTGAATATCAACAGTGTATCAAGTCCTTATAATGGCACTCACGCACGCGCTCCACACACGTACAAACACCTTCATAATGCTCTATCGTCACTTTCTAACCATAATCCCCACCCCCTTATCGGTCGATCCTCCCTACGCTACCGGAAGCTGGTAATGAAGACAGGGAAATTCTCAGTTCTTCATTTGGCCCTCTGCACTGAAGTTAAGCGGATCATTGTTTTTAGCACTAACTAGTAGTGTAATGGCGGGAACTCATCTCTCCCCGCTTACGTGCTCGCCCGACCATCTCGTCCCTCGCCCATAGTAAAACTACTGAATATTCGTCCTTGAGGAAATTATTTATGAAAATGTCCTCCCGAGGAGAGGGTGAATGTGAAGAAAATGAAATTGTTGGTCTTCACCAAGAACTGTGGTGGCAATCAAGGCGTGCGTCGGATTACCAGCATGACGGTTGAGAAGGTCTCCATCTTCAAGGAGTCTGTCCATATTATTTTATAAGCTCACGTTTATCCTTGTTTTTTTCCTTTTTAATCCTCCGCCTACACCGGACTGTCACTGCCCTCCGTGTGTTCGTATGTTCGTATATTCTTTCCTCCCTCCGATGATATATAAAAACTTCTTGTCATATACAGGGTATATCAAAACCATACCGACAAAAAATCCGGGATGCTCTTCCGAACTTACGAAATTTGCCCCAGACTAAACGTTAACTTCTATCTATACTATAAATGTCCAATATACTAGAAAACATCCTAGGGGCAAACATGTAGGACACTAAAAGGGCAGCCCGGTTGCGCAGACCATTTGTCGATACGACTTACCGTTTCACCACAGTAATTTTTCAAATGACCACTTATAATCTAGAACAACCTCATCAAATGTCCCACGAGACGCAACCTTCATTTCCGTAATACACTTCAAATTAGTTCTTCTTTCTCGTATAACTCCTGCCTTGATCTCTTCACCCATGTATTTTATGCGTTTCGACCCTTAGTATCTAGAGTGACTTGTTGCGCCCGTCTTCGTTCTTCTCAATGCCTCTTCATTCTTTCACCTTATTTCTCTCCACTGCTGTGATTTGGATCTTGATCTTAGTATCGGTCCATTTGTAACTTTCGATGATGTTTTTGTAAACAGATCTATGATGTACAGTCGTTAGTGGATGTTTATCCACTATGCCAACAGCCTGCCAATCCTCCTTAACTTTCTTCATCCAGTTATTTCCCGTTAAACATATCGCACTCCATATCTCCTTTATTAGCCTGTTGTTATTCATCGTCATCAAATGTCCCACGAAACGCAGCCCTTCTTTTCCGTAATACACTTGAAATTGGTTCTTATTTCACGTAACTTATATCTCCTGCCTTGATCTATGCACCAATATTTCAACCTTCTTTTATGATACCCCATGTATCTCACAGGATCTTTCTTTCCTCTTTTTCCAATCAAATACAAGCTCTTTTGCCGAATGTCATGGTCTCAGTAGCGTACAATGCAGCGTTCCGGATCGTCAACGTATAGTATCGCATTTTGGCGTTCCTCGATAGGTTCTTATTCCCATAAGTAAGCTTGGCCGTAAATCGCAGTTTCTGCTAGATTTGTGCTATGTCTCGGGCTATCTTATTATTCTGCAGTTAGCCTGTCATATTCTCACCTAGGAAGCGGAAATTGTCGACTCTCCCTACTACTTGATCCCCAATCTTCCACTTGACCTTTGCATTCAGGATCTTAGTGTTGTTGTACGCTATAGTCAGGCCAAACTTAGTTTAATGTTAAGAACAAGAAAATTTACAAGAGGGTCACCATTTCAATACAATATTACAAGAAAAATGTGCAATCGGATTTTTCTTCTCCAGTCATTATCAGTGTTCTGCTGTACGGCAGGTCTTCAGATGGCAGCTCTCCACGCAATCCTGTCTCTTGCGACCCTCTTTGTTTCCTCATACTTGTATTCTATCCTGATATTGTCCAGCATCTGATATCTTCTCCGTCGTCTTTGTCTTTTTCCATTTGCCGTTCCTTCTATAGCATCTATAAGCAATTAATTCCTCCTCATTCAATGACCAATCCAATTGTGCTTTCTCTTCTTGATTGCTTTTAATATATTTCCCTCTTCCCCAACTCTTCTCAAGACTTCTTCATTCTTTTCTTTTTCTATCCATTGTATACTTTCCATTCTCCTCCAAATCCACATCTCAAATGCTTCCAGTTTCTTTCGTCTTCTTTTCTCAATGTCCACGTCACAGCTCCATACAGTGCCACGCTCCATACAAAGCACTTCACGAATCGCTTCCTCAAGTCTCTATCCATGCCCCCACAAAAAAGTCTGCTCTTCTTATTAAATGCTTCCTTCGCAATCTCAATACGAGTTTTCACCTCTCTACTGCCCCTCATGTCCTCTGTTATTACACTTCCCAAGTATTTGAAAGCATATACCTGTTCTATTATTTCCTTGCCTACCTTTTTTTTTTTTTTTTTTTTGGTACTTGCTTTACGTCGCACCGACACAGATAGGTCTTTCGGCGACAATGGGACAGGGAAGGGCTAGGAGTGGGAAGGAAGCGGCCGTGGCCTTAATTAAGGTATAGCCCCAGCATTTTCCTGGTGTGAAAATGGGAAACGACGGAAAACCATCTTCAGGGCTGCCGACAGTGGGGTTCGACCCTACTATCTTCCGAATACTGGATACTGGCCGCACTTAAGCGACTGCAGCTATCGAGCTCGGTTACTTCGTTACTTACGGGCGCGCAATTCAAACTGACGAATTTGTCGTATTTGCTATGCCATAGAGTCAGCCGCTGCCTATTGCTGTCCGTCAGAGGAGGGAAGTGAGAGACAGAGTTAATGCGTGACACACCTCAGATCCTGAACCAAGTCCAAAGGTCACTACTACACCTTTGTGAACTCTGCATCGAAGTAGGAGGAGCTCATTAAACATCAACTGTAATCAAACCACTGGGCGTATTTCATTCCATTTACAATGTTGTGTGCGAAGGAGTACACAATCGTGGGGTGGCAGAGTTCCATCTTCGAGCATGTTAAATAATAAAGAACATTGCTGCGATCAACAGACGAGAGGGGGAATGACCTAGCGCATACCTTGACTGACAAGTGAGTCTCAATTACAGTTTGTTCTTGTACTGTGTGTGCAGTTACAGCTGTTTAAGGAACCAACTGTTGATATTGCCCGTAAGAGACAAGGACAATCCTATGCGAGTCGAACGAGAAAACTTGTGCATTATCTCTGTCTCCATCATACACCCCACTTCTCCTCCCTCCCCTTTCCTTCCCTGAAACACGGCAGTAGCTTGTATGCACTCTGCCATAGCAAATACGGTGAGTTCTTCAGTTTGAATCGAGCGTCCGGAAGTAAAAACATAACCTCATTTTCATAAAAATAATAATTTTCTACACCAATCCGATTGCATTATCGTTCTTAACATAACACGATGAGTATACCTGATGTATTTGTCGGTATAGTTATGACAAGGTTATGTAAAAGTTGAAACATGAATAGGAAATGTTTCTTTCTTTATCTGCTTTGTTAATCGTAAACTTCTTAGATCAACAGTGAAAATGGCCCTTCAATGAAACATACAGGAAGTCGCCACGCGCTGAAAAGTATTGGATGCAAAATAGTTGCGATCAATTAGAAGTGAACCAGTCTATGAGAGAACGTCTGTGTGTAAATATGTGGACATTGTCCCTCTCTTTCTCAGTTTTCATATTTGTTCCTGTCACCACCTTCTCATTGTATTTGTCCTGTTATGTGTTACTATCCAGCTTTGTCCAGTCCATCGGGGCGTTCTACCGAACGGATTTGCTCCATTCCGGTCTTTTATTCTCTCCGAAACTACCTGCATTACATCAGACATTGATAGGTCTTTGATTTCAGTCAACTTTGAGTAATCCTAAAATCAAATCATTAAATGACCACTCCAATAATTGCAGGCGAAGGCTTACCCTAGACCGCAATACATTCTGTACTTAGAGGGTTGCTAAACGAATAACACCTGATATTCTGATATATGTGATTTTCATCCTTAGTAATGCGGATTGCATGCAGCGCTGTTTGATTACTATCTCTGAAGCCAGGTCATGGAAGAATACTATTCTATGCTAGATATTCTTTGATTTTCTGATCTTCTCCAGTTTCTAAATATACTCAGCAGATGGCGGAACGTTTCTAACAACTTACATGCAGCTAAGAGTAAACAGTCGACATACGCACAGACGAGAATGTATCAAGTCGACTAGCGTTCTGCATGACCACGGCGGACTGGATCCCTCGCTGCGCACCCTAGCTAGAGCGATGCATCAAGTCGGCCGTGGTATGACCATTAATAAAGCGCAGGGACAAACTCTTGAAAAGTCTGTAGTCTACTTACCCGAATCAGTATTCAGTCACCGGCCAATAATTGTATGTTGCTGTTGCGTCAAGACCGACTCCAATCCTCGCTTAACGCTACTCTCGAACGTTCAAAGATGGCGAATCGAGTAGCCGGACATGTTGGAAATGTGGGTTTGTTCTGGTTTTTTGTTATCGTATGTAGTCGGTGTAATTTCATGAAAGTTGACGATAAATGTTAGTTTCTTTATAGAACATAAGTGTTCGAGTGTATTTATATGAGTCAGTGGACACTTACGATCTGTAATTATGCGCAGTAATATATGAATGTGTTTGCTTTGATTGTGTTGTGAACCAGGTATGCCTCTCATACAACTATTCTTAAGTTTTCTACGGAATAAAACATTAAGAAAGAAATGGATTAGAAATATATACCGTGATTATTTTGAAGTCGATGACAAAACTATAGTGTGCTTACAATATTTTGAGAATAAGTCTGAGGTTAGGGAAGACTGTTCTCTAATTCCAAACGGTGAACATGTTCGTGTTTCTCGATAAATTTTAATTTAGATATAATATAATTGATATTGTGATATTCTTTAGTGTCTATGTGCTTCAAAGTGTCGAGTGATTAACATGCAGTTGTATTTTACAATAATATGTGCTTGCCTGCGGAAATGTTTGGCTAGATCTTGGAATATAACACAACTTATAAGTGTGACAGATGGAGCAATCGGTATACTGTTACAAACAAGTGAGTTGGAGGGCTTACCTGGGTTTGTAACTCAGGGTTTTACACTACCTACACTTTTCGATTCATGCTACGGTTATCTGTTATCAAGCAGACCACACCGAACTGAATGTGGTTAAATATCAGTGTTTAGACTCAATAGAGATGTTGCACTCATGTTCCTTAAGACCTCTTATATCTTCAGTTTCTGAACGTTTCATTACTAAGGTTGCTATCATTGTGTGAAGTGCTGCTATGCCATATGTCAACTTTATGTTAGCATTACCAGGGCCGTTCATTGAGCTAATATAATCATTTCGGGTGTACTTGGGCTGAGTGATTCAGCCGATTAAGACGCTGGACTTCTGACTCCAAGTTGGCAGGTACGACCCTGATTCAGTCCGATGGTATTCGAAGGTGCTCAAATACATCGGCCACGTATAGGTACATTTATTGGCACGAACAAGAACTACTGCAGGACTAAATTCCACCACTTCGGCGTCCCCGAAAACCGTAAAAAATGTAGTTAGTGGGACGTAAAGCCAATAACATTATTATTTCGGGTGTACTTCCCTTTTATTGGGTGCTGAATATAAGAAGTTATCCACGACTTCCAAACTAAGGCAACAAATTATGTTTCATAGTTCTCATGAGAGCGAATAAATTGAGAAATCTCTCTCCTTAATTTATTTTGAAATATTACAAATTATGTTATAAATATCATTTTAACAGTTTCATAGTGTATTTTCATCTATCCAGCGAAATGAAACCTGAAGGAAAACGTTATTTGAGTAAATGGTATGTCTAAATAATCAGCTTGTTGTTCTCTTTTCTAGTAGAATGTATGTGATTCAAGTTTATTATATGTGTTGCGTACTTGTTGGCGAAGCGTTTTCATACGTGAAAAAGTGATTTTCCCCTATGATGTTACATTTATCGTGTTAAATTACCGCCATTGTAAGTGTTATTTTTGCGTTAGCCAATTCCTGGAATCCGGCTACTTCGGCCGCCATTTTTTTATATTATGGTCTGAGGATTGAAGTCGGTCTTCGTTGCATTGTCCCAGGCAATATCGTTTGAAAATGTTAAGATTCAGATACGGCCGAATGGTCGAAGCTGTGTTGTGTGGAAAGAAGTGTTATAGACTACATTACGAATGAATAAACGATTATTTACCGGTAATAAATGTTCATAAAACTATTGAAAAGGTCAGGAGAAACCGCATGACTACGGCATGCATAGCAACACGTGTTATCTGAGCTATTCATAACGAATGCTGCGGAGCAGAACGGCTCTTCTAGTATATTTTAGTTCTCATTTGTTTGTTGCTTCCCATGAAGTATAATTAGTTCAAACACAAACCATAAACAAACTGTCAGTGATATTCGTCGTTTTAGTGAATGTGCTGTGCGAAGAGTGTTTGTGTAAACGACTGCGCTGCGCGCGTTGATGGAAATAATTAATTTGATGGACGTTAATATATGGGAAAAGAAATAAGTTCAAAAAGTAGCATCATTATTCCTTTTCATTTCCGAAGTGTAAATTTCACTGTAGCAACGAGGCGTGAGTGATGGATCAGTGAAAATGTACATGTTTCCAGGTAATTACACTGCGATATGAATAATCATCCCATATAGAATGCAATTTCTTTTCTGTGCCCCGGTATTTCACGGGGATTCACTCACATCTGATAACAATGATTTTACGGTTTTTGATAACATAATAACCAAATGCCTCATCGTACACTGAATCACAAGATTTCATTCCTTCTTGAATTCATATTATTATGCCTAATATTATTAGCACGGCTCGGAAAATGAAGACGTACAAATTGCCTAAGAAATACCAAAGTATCCACACGAAAACGTGAACAATTTACATAAAATGCCATCCAAATTAATTCATAATTTTACTTTTAATTAGATATTTAATGAAGGAATACAATGTTTTAAAAATGCAAAATATTGGTGGTAAGGAACATACAGTGCAAAAATATGTGAGTGAAATACCAGTTCTTTCAGACATTGTATATATTTAGTTTGACATATTTTTTTAAGAAAGGAATTCAGTGTTTGTACTTGCAAAATTTAGAATGAATTCAGCGAACCCGCAATGGACTTCCTGGAGAAAGAAATTAAAATTAGTACGGTATAAGGGTTTTTTGTCCGCCTCTGTGGTGTAGTGCTTAGTGTGATTAGGTGCCACCCCCGGAGGCCCGGGTTCGATTACCGGCTTTGCCACGAAATTTGAAAAGTGGTACGATGGCTGGTACATGGTCCACTGAGCCTCGGGAGGTCAACTGAGTATAGTATAGGTTCTATTCCAACCTCAGCCATCCTGGAAGTGGTTTTCCGTGGTTTCCCACTTCTCTTCCAGCCGAATGCTGGGATGGTACCAAACTTAAGGCCACGGTCGCTTCCTTTCCTCTTCCTTTTCTATCCCTTCCAATATTCCCCTCCTCTCGCAAGGCCCCTGTTCAGCATAGCAGGTGAGGCCGCCTGGATGAGGTACTGGTTATCCTCCCCAGTTGTAGCCCCCGACGCAAGACTATGAAGCTCCAGGACACTGCCCTTGAGGCGGTAGAGGTGGGGTCGCTCGCTGAGTTCGAGGGAAAAACCGACCCTGGAGGGTAAACAGATGAAGAAGAAGAAGATAACGGGGTTTTTTAAGCACTAGTTCCATTTTTCATTTCATTTCCCCTCTTTTCAGATATGGTTCAAATATATGTATTATCTAGAGAAAACTAATGAACTAATGATGATTCGAATTGAGAATGGGCAGTAAACATGTAGTCGAAATAAGTTAAGTTGTAAAAAAGCCCATGGTGCAACAGCCCTGAAGGGCCTTAGCCTACCGCTGCTCAGCCCGAAGGCGTGCAAATTACGAGGTGTGCGGTCAAAACGACAAATCCTCTCAGCCGTTATTCTTGGGTTTATAGATCGGGGCCGCTAACTCACCGTCAGATAGCTCGTCAATTATAACTTAATCACGTAGACTGAGTAGACCTCGAAGCAGCCCTCAGATCCAGGTAAAAATCGCTCATCTGGCCGGTAATTGAACCCGAGTCCTTCGGGTAAGAGGCACGCATGTTACCCCTACACCACGGGGCCGGCAAGCGCCATTAAGGCCTAAGAAATGCTAAAAAAGGACCAATAAGCCAATAAACGCGTAGAAAGGCAAAAAAAAGGAAAATAAAACCCACTATTTTCTGGGCAGCAAGGACCCAGAATGAACATGTATTATGTTGAGCCTCGGCTTCGGACTCTCCAGGAAAGAAGGATCGTTCGTCAACTTCCGATCCTTAGTTACGAGTATCTCAATTTAGTGGCTGGAGACGTCAGACTTCTGGTAACGTTTACAACGGGTTAGTTTGTTACTTTCATAGACCTGTCGAGGTCCCATCCTTGGCTTTGACAATAATAAAGTGACTGTTAAATAACCGATACTAGTAATGCCATTTCTCACCCAAATCAGTCCCTGCGACAAATAGTGTCACTTATAGCGATGCTAGTATTGTCATTCCTTATGCAGTCAGTCCCTTTTATTTATGGTGTGAGAAATGTTACTCATAGGGTCGGTTGGTGCGGACATTTCAGTGAGTTTGGCAGAATGAGATATCCAGTGAGTCTCTCTCATCGGGCGGCCGGCAGGCGCGACCAGCTTATCTGCCTGCCGTTGACTCATTTCTCCCCACTCGGACAACACATCCGCGCATGACATGAGATAACAATTAAAATTAAGAAAATAAAAATTATGAAAATGAGTAATTAATAATTAAGAAAATAAGCTCGTACGTTATAATAGGAGACGTTCGAAAGGTTCTCCTCCTTAATCCACAAATTTCTAGCATTTAAGATTTTCGTAGCCCACCATCCTGAGCTCTCCGAAATTCTTGCTCCTTGTACAAGTAGTATTAGGGATTTTGTAGGCACATGTTACAATATTTCTGCGATTTCAATTACTTTTCCTCGTTAAGTACACGTTTCTTAACACATCGCTTCTTATCAAGTAAAAAAAACAGTTTCTCTCAACTTGTGTTCGGGTTTCCACACGGTCTCTCTATGTGGAAGACGTACACCTGGAAATTGTGTTACAAATCCCCTAACAACTTCCCTGCAAGACTCTGTTTTCACATAATTATCGTACATAAATACCCTTTCCTCCACCGTGTACACATGTGGAGGCATTATGAGAATCATACCCCGAAGTAACACTTCACAACTCGAGAACAGTTGGAACGACAGATCCACACTTAATACACATTCTAAGCACGGACCTGAACCGCGAAGTGAGAACATTCCTGTGCTGTCGATGCGCTGTGTAATAGGAAGTGGTGAGTCAACGGGAGGCAGATAAGCTGGACGAGCCTGCTGGCCAATCGATGAGAAAAACTCACTGTCATAGCACCTTCTGGATCAGTAAGGAAAGTAACGGGAAACTACCATACTCCTCATTTCCCTAGTACGCCTCTTCAGTGACGCCTGGGCCACCTATGACGGCCAATGGTGGAGGTGTTGAGGTCCAAACCAGCCTCCGGGCTAAGCACACGACATAATAATAATTAATTAATTATTTAATTATTTGCGTATGGACCCTGTTGGATCACGCATTACATTTATGATTCGCCTTTCTAACAGACCATATTGCTTTCATTCTTTCGCTGTGTGCCTGTTTTCTTTCTTCTGACCACTTAGTCCCCGATCTTTTAGGGACTTCATTCTCTGGCTTTACTACCCATCTATGTATCTTGTGACGGTAAATGTTTCTGTCCACTATTTCTGATGGTTCTATCTGGGCCTTTTCCAGATCATTTTTGACATCTTGTATCCATGGTACGTTCTTCAGTTTTTCGGTGTATGTCAAAATCTTGTGGGATAGCCTTGAAGACGATAGTCTGTGAACGTGTCCATAGAATTTCAGTCTTCGTTTCCTGACGTCTGCGGCAAGGTTAGACAGTCTTTCCGTAGCTTTGCGTGATTTGAGCCTATACCCTTCTTCCTTTTTATCTGGACCCAGAATTTTCCTCAAGATCTTCCTTTCCTCCTTCAAGATGTTTTCCAGATCACCTTTATTATTAAGAACCAAGATTTCACTTGCATACAGCACTTCAGGTTTAATCACCGTATTATAATGTTTGATTTTTGTATGTATGGACATGCACTTCTTGTTGTAGATGTCACGGGTTCTCCAATATGCTCTTTTGAGTTTTTGTAACCGAACTTTCTGTGCTTCCTTTTCCAACCCTGTTGGTTCTAGGATCTCACCGAGATATTTAAAGTATGGAACTCGTTTGATGTGTCCATATTTTGTTTGTAATTCCTGAATGTCGAATTTAGTGCAAATAAACTTGGTCTTTTCGAATAAGATTTTAAGTCCAGTTTTCTCAGCGCATTCCTTGAGGATTTCAATCTGTTTGATCGCTGAAATTTCACTGTCTGTTAGTATCGCTAGGTCGTCTGCGAAAGCTAAACAACTGACCTTAATGTCATCGTTCTTTCGGCCAAGTTGAATGGGTTTCCAGTGCTTCTGAACTTTTTATTCCTTCTCCCATTCCCGAATGACTTTGTCTAGAACAAGATTGAAAAGCAGTGGTGACAGTCCGTCACCCTGTCGCACGCCGGTCTTAATGGCAAAGGGCTCCGATACTTCACCCATGAATTTAACTTTTGACTTTGTGTCCGTGAGTGTTTCCTTGACGAGTCTTAATGTCTTTGGGTCAAGCCCTTGTTCTTCTAAGATGTTAAAGAGAGACTGTCGATCGACCGAATCGTACGCTTTCTTGAAGTCGACGAAACTACAAATAATCGGGGAGTTTCGGGTTGCTCTATATTTCAATATCGTCTTCAAGTTAAAAATTTGTTCAACACAGGACCGCCCAGGTCGAAAACCGGCTTGATATTCTCCTATTTTGTGTTCAAGCTGTTCTTGTACTCTTTGAAGAAGACATGCGGAGAGAATCTTGTAGGTGACTTGAACGAGAGAAATCCCTCTGTAGTTATTTACATCGGTTTTGTCACCTTTCTTGTGTACCGGATGGATAAGTGCACATTTCCATTCTTCAGGTAGCTTTTCTTTTTCCCAGATGTCCATGATTATTAGTGTGAGCTCCTCAAGCGTATTTGGGCCTATGTTCTTTAATAGTTCTGCAACTATGCCATCTTCTCCAGGCGCCCTGTTATTTTTGAGTCTGAAGACGTGTCTCTGGATTTCTTCTTTGGTAGGTGGTGGAGATTCAGGGTTTACGTGTACAGGAGTTTCTTTGGGCCATCGTAATGTTGGCTCCTGGCAATTCAGTAATTCAGAGAAATATCGAGCCAACTCTTTACAATTATCCTGGTTAGACAGCGCGAGTTTTCCGTCTTGTTTTCGGAAGCATAAATTCTGTGGGGTGTATCCACGGATTCTTCCTGCGAAAGTCCTGTAGAAGTCTCGCATATTGTGATCTTGGAAATCTTTTTCAATAGATTCCAGTTGGTCCTTCATGTATCTCCTCTTCGTTTGCCTGATTACTTTTGACGTTTCCTTCCTTGTCTGAAGATAGTGTTGTTGAGCCTCGAGTGACTTCTTACAGTTATATTTCTGAAAGGCTCTCTTCCGCTTTTCCAGTGCTTCTTCACATGCAGAGTCCCACCAAGGGTGTTTCGTATTCTTCTTCATTGGAATCGTCTCTTTAGCTCTTGTAATAATAATAATAATAATAATAATAATAATAATAATAATAATAATAATAATAATAATAATATCGTGGCAGTCTTAAAATCAAGGAGTTTAGTTCCTGCCTGGTCACTACGGTGGTCATGGATCAAGGTTCGAATTCTGGTCAGTACAAAAGACTTCTTCGAAATGGAAAGTCGCTTTCCAGAGTCTTTTATTTCCTATATATATGTTTCGTATTTCCTGAGACTGATGACTGAAGATAGGCACATGAAATGCAGATTTACTCAGGGGTTACAATGTTTTACAACGACATACAGTTTATTCCGACGGCCATGACTTAGCTTGATCTACAGCAACACTTGGAAGACCACGCATCTGGCCTGCATTTCGTTTCTTAGGAAGCCATGGAATCTCTTGCTAGCTTGCTGCAGATTACAAGTGTTTTGACTTTGTCCTATGTGGTTGACTTGTGCGTCATTTGAGCTGTTATATTGCCTTACAATCTCTTACTATTGTAGTCAGCACTCTTAGTGGGGAAACAGAGAACTACGTAAATGGATTATAAGGCTGAGCGTTGAAATTTGGTGCATGAACCCACAATTTGTTCATCAGTGACCTTTCATATGCCGACATGAATGACGTGGAAATTAATGGATTTTCATCTTAAAATAATACAGGTACTCAATCCAAAACTTTTGCACACAGAATCCATTCTATCACCAATACAAATACTGTAACTCCGAAACAGAGTGTATAGCGGACCATTATTACTTAGAGAACGGACAAAAATGCACAAGGTGATTTGGAATGTTTCTTCGTTTGAAATCGTGTAGGTGGTTCCTTCAAAGAGCAAAGCAACAGGATTTTTAGCCCCCTTAAGTGATGACCATCTTTAACAAAATTTGTAAACTGAGAAGTAAATTATTAACAAGTTCGGTAAACCGACCCGTTAGGCTCAGGTTTCATCTCCAGTAATTATATGAAATTTTTCGTTTTTCTCCCTTCCGGATGGTTTCAGATCTGAATTTAGAACTCCACATATCCGAAGTCATTTTTATGGTTGCTACTTTTTAATAATCTTAAGATTGAACGAAATATGTTTCTATTTTGGCTATTATGTACTTATATTGTAACTAAAGACCCATCCCGGATTCGCCCAGGAGCAATTTTGAATTCACCGTGAAAGGCCGTATAAGATTTCCTGGTAGACGACATTAGTTGGATTTTAACATTGACATTTTTTCTTAGATCATACAGTACAGAACCCCAGTTTAGCAAAAATGTAAAGTTAATGCATTTCACTCAATTGTGACTCAAATATTGAAGGTAGAGAAGTGGTGAAAGTGTCAAAACGCATGTTTTGGAGAGCTTCATCATATGGAAAAAGGAAATTTTGAAAATCATATCCGGTCCAAATGTTATTTGCGTAACAACACTACAAAGGACAATTTTTAGAAATGAACTTGTTCCACAATTATTATATGATTTCATTTTTAATATTTCAATAAATATGTTGATCATTTGTTTAGAAAATCTGCCAGATATTTTAATTTCGCAAAATTAAGGTCTCCAGTTTGATATGAAGGGGGTCATGTATGATGTGATAGTAGCGTTATTAGTGGTAGAGTTAATCAACCAATGAGTTTCCGGTTTGAGTTTACGTTATCTAACAATGACTCACGTGAGTACGTCGTGCGCCATTATGCCGCCAACACATAAACGTCATTTGGTTGCAAATAATAAGCTAGAAAAGTGGCAAAAGCTGCAAGTGGTTAAATATAGTGATGAACCAGGACAGAGTGGTCGTTCGGATGAAGATGTCGTAACAATAGAACGATCAACGAAGTCAATTGATGAAGATAACCGATAATTCAAACAATATCAAAGTGCATAAGCAACGTAAACCTCATCAACAAGAGCAATCAAAACGACCAAGACTACAGAACGTGAATTACGTCCTATAAACAGTAATAATAAAAAGAAATCACATGTTGAGGATGTATCAAACACGAGTCCGGTAGCTAATGGAACCATCGACGTTAATAGACATCATTAGTGAGGAGTTCAAGAAGCAAGCTAACTCGTTTGAAAAAAAAACTCAAATACATCCGACAAAAGATGTATTTATTTGTATATAATTATAGTAATAAATATTGTGTACATTGTGCGCAATCTCATGGTTCACTTCTCCTTCAAATCCTAAAACTTCCGCTTTCCATATTTCGTCAAGGGGCATTTTCGATGTTCAGTTGCTTGTCCAAAGGACTAACTAAAACTATAGATATTTTTCCCATATATATTTGATATACCATTCCGACGTTTTTCCCGGACCCTTACTGTCACCTGCGTGTTAGATCACTTCTTTCTCCCCATGTGATCTCTATACCATCCCTACCCACTTACTTAAACGACGATAAATACTTTAAACGGTATTTTTATTGTAATAACATTATTGTTGAGGCGAATATAAAATTAATTTTGATATGGACTGAGGATTTAATCTCAAAATATTGTTTCTAATTTAAAGGTTGATTTTTTGTGTAAACTGTAACATTAAAAATTTTGCTAAATTTCCCGTTAGGAAAATCAAGTGATTATAAATTATGTTCTTCAATAAAATGCATGACGCGACGTTACCTAGCAACCGCGATGTGAAGTATTGATGGGTGGCCATGACATACAGAACCGTGGCCTGTACAGCTCTCAAGTTACTGTTGCTAGGTAACATCGCATCACACAGTTTGTTACATGGCACTACTCCGTTACAGAAATTTTCGGGTGACTCCCAACTCTAAGACATACTTATGTCAAAATAGCCTATTTCGAACTGTTTTGCAGAGTTTTTTGTGTTCTACAATTCTTCTTCACAGAATCGGAGTCTATCGTTAACAGTTTATTTATTTATTTATTTATTTATTTATTTATTTATTTATTTATTTATTTATTTATTTATTTATTTATTTATTTACCGATGTCGGACGTCGTAGGCTGGACAGACTGGTAAAACAGGACAGGCTGGGCAGAGTACAAGTGTGTCTGAACACACAGTGCACCGAACACTCCTAAGGATGAACCTCCACACCCGACGATTCATGCTTGTGCAATGTTAACACCACAACATCGGCAACTACGACTGAAATGGGCACGTGACAATCGTCACTGGACGTTGGCACAGTGGCAGAGCGTTGCATGGTCTGACGAATCCCGATACCTTCTTCATCATGCGGATGGTAGGGTGCGAATGCGTCGTCTTCCAGGGGAACAGCTCCTTGACACCTCTTCTGTGGGACGGAGATAAGCTGGCAGCGGCTCAATTATTATCTGTGGAACATCCACGTGGGCATCCATGGGTCTAGTGAAACTCGTGCAAGGCACCATGATGCCCGAGAATAATAGTACACTGGTTGCAGACCACGTATACCCTTCATGGCGATCATGTTTCCCAACGGCAGTGGCATTTTTCAACAAGACAGTGCGCCATGTCACAAGGCCAGGAGGGTGACGGAGTGATTTGAGGAACACAGTGGCGAGTTGCAATTGATGTGCTGGCCCCCAAACTTGCCAGATCTTAACCCGATCAAACACATCTGGGATCCGATTGAACGTGGCGTCAGAGCTCATCGCCCCTCCTCGGAATTTACGGGAATGAGGTGACTTGTGTGTGCAGATGTGGTGCCAACTCCCTCCAGCGACCTACCAAGGCTTCATTGCTTTCATGCAAAGACGCGTCCCAAAGGTGGACATACCGACTATCAGGTAAGTGGTCATAATGCTCTGGCTGATCAGTGTATATTTATTTACAGCCCACCTGTTGGTGGTAATAGTTACGGCTTCAAGTCTCTACAGTGTGACACAGTAGTTAGCCGATTGCAGAACTTAAAGTCTATGATTTCGATCTTTTATATGCTTGTTTGTAGAGTGGAAATGTCGGCTCATACATTCCCTTCTTCTCACTATCACCATCGTCAGGTTGAATCGCGAAGAGTACATTACATTACCATTTCTTCGACAGCAAACCGTTCCTAACAAACAGATATAGAACTATATTTAATGCAAATGTAATGTGTTTACAGCCATCCAAACGAACAAAACGAATGCAAATGATATGTTTAATTTTATAGTGTAATATTTAAGCAGTTTCATTCCAATAAAATGCATACAGAGTATGTTGCACTACATGGAAGGGACTGATGTATAACCTTTCAACTATTTTTCTAGCAGTCCATCGGGCTTATAATTAACTGCCAATATTGGTTAAGGTTTCGCCTTGGTGGTTTAGCTGTCTTGATCTCGCTAGACTCAGTGAACCTATTAGGAGACACCTTACGTCCATCATACGCGTCCATTTCGGTCGTGGCTGCTAACCAAATCATCTTCATCGAATTAGAGTAGTGGATTTCCCTATGTGTGACAACGACCAAGAGGAAATTGCAGATCTTAACCACATCATTCTCGGTTGCAGTAAGTATCGACAGGCACAACGTGTACACAACCAGTACAAGACGTTTACTAAGAAGATCTGACAACATCGACCTAGCACTTGCCCAATTTTTAATATGATTGATCTGAAGATCGAAATGATACATTTATCGCCGAAAGTTGTTTTGCGTGTGCAGCGAAGTCAATAAAATGAATTGTATTTCCTTGGTATTGAGATATTTCATCTGTTGCATGCATTTTAGATATAAAGTTTCTCTCTTATAAAGTCAGACCGAGTGCACGGTGTTTGTACTCTGCGCTACAGTAGCTGTCTCAGCCCAACTTATGTCGCGCGCGGCCGCCCTGCTTCAAGCGTGTAGACAATCTTACATGAAATCTTACCTTATAAGAGATGCTGGAAGTGTCATCCTTTATAATGAGAGATTTCATAAATACCATTAGAATTTTCTGCACACCAATAGCGAGAGTTATAACTGTTCAATCGACCACTAAGATGAAACCAGGCCTCGCCCGAAAACAAGCTGTGAGTCGAGTAAACGATCATTCACTGGTGCAAGATTCACTCACTTTATCTCACTCTTGTGGCTGGGTCAGCGGGTTTTAAACAATGGGCCCGTGTAAATACACGGTTTGATGCATAGCTCTGTGCTTCGCTCCGGTATAAAAGTCGCCGCTGCTTTGCAACCTTCGGTCAGGCATTCTCTGTTTATGTAAGCGGTGGGAGCAGGAACTCTTTCGCACGGCTGGCCCGTAGCGATTTTAAATAATTTTCGTTCTACGTGACATCATTTCATCTCAGTGCAGCGTGAGCAGACTTGTAATTATGTTATTCTGATATTTTGGATTTTCTTCACTGCTTGGCCCCTCAGGCATAAACTTACATATTTTTCGAACTCTGGCCCATACTGGGCACTTCATACTGTTTGTATAAACAACTTCAAATTCTTTAGACTTGGTCATATGTTGTGCAAAGGACTTGTGCTTGGGCGAACTTTTCTCTCTGATTCGGAACTTTGTGTATGTCCTCTGTGCGTGTGATTTTAAAATCATTGAAATAGATACAGCAGTCTGATTTTTACCCTCTCTCACCCTCGCCATTCCCGTCAACACTGCTTCCCATACCCTGTTCTTTCATATTTTTCTGTCCTCTGACCTCCTTCCTATTTCATAAATTTTACGTAGTTCTAAATTGTAATAGTGGCCTTTACGCATTGTTAACTATTTTGTACATGGTGTGTAATTATGGTGCTGTTTCTCTTTTAACGTGTAAAAATTACTGTTAGATCCCTTCTCAATTGTCGATAAGATATTCTATCTCCAGTCGAATCTACTTATTACTCCATAAAGTGTTTCCTCAGGTGTATATGTTATTTACAGTTACAGGGTTATACATAGGACTAGTCACGGTCTAATGATCGTCCCTTTAAATTCTTCTTTGTATTGCTATAGCAAATTCTGAAAATTCTAGTCACGATCTCAAATCTTGCCTTGATGAGTCCCATGCAACTTTTCGAATTTTAGCTTATGCTTGAAAATGGAGCAATCACTGTAATTTGATTTTGATAATTATCAGAATTTCTTGATTGTATAAATGTTTTCCCTTTGGTGGTTTTGTTAATACATCTTGTGATTTGAACCTTGTTGTTTGAGCTGTTTTGCTATCCCTACTTCCCCTCTTTCCTTGTTCTTATGTACTTACCACGATAAACCTCCTGGGCAAAGGTCCAGAAATCCCTGCGCTAATTCTGCTGAAGTTTGGAGTTTATCTTGAGTATATGCTTCGCTTTATTTCCCTATGTCGTCTGGTACTCGAGCAGGCGAGTACTATATGTGCGTCACGAAAGACTTGGCTGGTGTTTTCTATTGCGCGTGGCCTTGGGCTCAGTGCTTTTGTCTCTAGACACATGCTGATTTATAACTTGGCATTGCATTCGCATTTTCTCATCGTTAACTTTTGACTCTGTAACCTTGATGCACTCAGTGTACCCCCCACCCCTATTATCAATTTTACGTAACGTAATGCAAATAGTACCTAACAGTACCCGTCTAGCCGACTCGAATTTAAAATAACTTTTACGGACGAAAATACGGTGTTGGTATGGTAACTGTCTGACCATGTTAACAGCTGAGATTCAGACTGGCTACTGATGCTAGGTCGAACATGTGCACACTCCTTGCAAGGTCAAGAACTATGCGAGCGCCTCCCGTACTGCTGCTTAGATCTCGAGGAATAGAAACGCCACTGGACGGTCTGGGTTTATTAGAGAGACCCTGGAGTGTTATTTTATATACAGTATGTACTTTGTGTATGTATACATGACGTTTTTCTGGCTGCATGGCTACTTGCCGAATGTCAAATACTTTCTTAACCTCTGTGAACCAAGGGTAAAGGTATGCTGCCAGTCAACACAACGGAATTGCCGGAATCAGGCTGGCCCTGGGTGTGGCAGAGGCTTTGTAACATTCCAGCATAAAACCACTGTTTCTGTACAGGCATGATTTCGTGCACTCCACTACACAGCTATTGCTGTGACATATTGGTCAAAGGACGTTTTATAATTTATGAGCCGAGGAGGAGGAAGTTTAATGCAGGGAAGAGATCTGGGCTTGACAGGCTAACCAGGTATCCTGAAAGGGGTGACAGGGACATTGAATTACTGGAGAAGAGAGCAGACCTCCCCCTGAGGCGACTCCAGGAAGAGAATCGACTCGCGCACGTCGATAGCCATTAGCATGCAAATCCGGGCCCGCAGTGACCAGCGACCAACAAAAAGCTTTTACACAGATTTTCATACGAAATGGAGGCTTTCTTCCGCCTACCAACTGTTGTGATTTCACACAAAGGAGAGTAGCAACATAAAAATGGAACTCCAAGAAGAAAGTATCGTGAGAAACTGCAATGTGCGTCTGCTCTATTCATATCTTCTTGCTAAATATGTAGAACTTGGCAGAAATTTGTTACCTGGATACAACGGAGGAAAATGAAATTGGGATCCAATATATTGTATTCACTGCCTGACATTCAAAATACCTGAATATATTTACCCATTGAAAATAGTCAAGGGAAATATAGTTGGAATATATCATTTATTAAGGGCTTGTAATGCAAAAAAATGGTCAGATGAATGTAAAAGAGTGAATGGTCAGACATGAAATCTATATGGAAAAGGTAACGTAAGAAACTTCACAGTTGGCCCTTCTGCAGAGAGTTTAGAATTCCAGGAACTCACCCCTCTCACTGATGAGTTTCAAATTCTTGTTTTTACATCTTGTTTTTATCGTTTTTGTCAAGATTTGTCAAGACAGCTCTTGTGGACGAGTGTTATATTCCTTGAACTGATAACTAATGGTGATGAGTTTATAACTTCTTACTCTGATCATTTTGTAGACGATTTTTGAATTCTTTGGAAATGAAACCTCTGGTCGATGCATTGATTACTGTTGTGGATTAGTTCCGCCGTTTGACCTCAACAAGGAAGAGGAAAACGTGCCAGGAGGTAAAATATTTATATCATGTAGAAGAACACATTGGTGCCACAGGCATGAAGGAAACCAATTATTCTGAAATGTGGTGCTGTCAAAAGGAAAATGTGCATACCTTGGACAGCGTTTTGCACCAATGATTCCATTATTAACCAGCCCATCAATATGAAAACGAAGATCTTTAAAATTCTTACAATCCTTCTTTGGGAATGACAGCATAGAAAAATCCACAGTTCTAGCCGTTAGAAACATCCTAGGGATTGGAGGTACGAATTTTAGGTAAATAAAACATCATAAATTATGAGAATTCTTTATTTATTTCTAAAAATTGCAGTCTTTCCTTAATCATCGTTATCCGGTCGATTAGATTAGCAGTTTGCCTTTTCCTACCACCAAGAGCGCTAACGTAATTCAATGCAGAGTTTCACTTAAGCACTTGTAACTACATCTGGAGTGGAAATTTTTCAAAAGAAGTCGAAAAACGCTTGAGGGTATGGAACCAAGGAACACACTGCAGAAAGAATTATGTAAATAAGTTAATGTGGTTAGGATTTGAATAAAAAAGAAAACGAGTAAAGAATTTTCCGGAATTGCATTTCGGCGGAATTGATTTTCAAAATTTTTTTTTTTTTAGTTTGATAGATCTATCCAAGTCTCAATTTGTAGATATTTTCGGCCCTTTAGCCCTTCAACTTTCGGCAAAATTGAGGAAATTGCTTATAATTTCATGTTTTTCTAAGTATGGAGACCCCTACGTTGTCTGCTAAGAAATGTTTTCAACATTAAAACCGGACATTCTTGCATAATTTCCCGGTAAGTGAGATCATGGACGGGTTCCCACTCGAGTATTGAGCCTCTTTGAAGAAGAACTTCTGAATGAGGACCGCAAGAGATGGAGAGAACTGAACAATAGTCCGTCGGAAATCACGATCCTCAGAATTGAAGGAACGATGAGTGAAATCATTGAGCGAGTGCGGGTATTAATCGAGTAAATAATAATGTTATCGATTTCACGTCCCACTAACGAGATTTTAATGGTTTTCGGAGACTCCAAGGTGCCGGAATTTAGTCCTACACGAGTTCTATTATCTGCCAGTACACATACCGACATGTGAATGGCGTATTTGAGCAGCTTCAAATACCACCGGACTGAGCCAGGATCGAAACACGGACTCAGGAGATCTACCAGCGCTCTACCACCTGACCTGCCCAGTCCGGCGGTATTGTACAGGATGGCAAACCAAAGTTCTCCACTTCCTTCATCGTGACTGGTTGGCTATAGTGAGAGCTGGTTCTCACAACTAGGTGAATAAGAACAAGGTACACGTGAAAGAACGTGCAATATCAAGGGTCTGTAGAAAGGAAGGTCCAATACCTTCCACGAGAAGCGTCACAACTGGAGCGGTTAACAACATTAAAATAAAAAGAATTCGAACATGGAAATGTTTTAGTAAAAAAGATATATACAGTATATGACAAATTAAATGAAGTTCAACCAATGAAAACTAAAATTCGAGGATGTGGAAAGCGGAGTGGACCCTACGAGGAGTGAGAATGTAAAATTTGTGCATGATAACTTCAAGAGAGGGTAACTTTTGTAAGGGAAAAATTTTGTTAATGTATTCAAAATTTAAGGGAGGTGCACGAAAATTAATAACATAACCAAAGATTAAATTAAAAAACAACAAAAACGAAAGCAAAGGTAGGGCCACACATTTCGCTTGAGAAAAAAATACATCATGAAGATCAATGCATCTCCTTGTACACTATATCTGGAGCAAGGAATGATCAAAAAACCAGAGGTTTGTAGTACCTGGAAGAATAGCTGGAACCAAATCTCTAAGAAGGAGTTGCATTATCAAATCGAGTTAATAAGCTAGAACTCGAATACTAACTGACCAATAACACCTAGAATAAAAGTGTATCTCCCGTAACACTAAAATGTTCAGCAGCTCTGAAGCCTTATATGCTTCAGAATATCTAATATTCAACAGGAAGGGACGGACTAGCTCGAAATCCGCGGGAGAATAATATTGAGGAAGATATTCGGACCAGTCAAGGAAGGGAAAGAATATAAAAGGCGATCCAACCAAAAGCTCTACAAATACTGTGAAGAAACCACGGACGTGGCAGAAAAGAGACGCCTAGGATTTTATGGACACTTCTACAGGATGCACCATATCAGGTTGATCAACCAGCTTCTCGTTTACTTGCAAAAGGGGAAGACCAATTCACTACGGTTGATGGAAGTAAACTAACATCTTCAGGAACTGGAACGAACAGAAAGAGACTTAAAAGTCCGAACATCTTTCATGGGAATGCTAAAACAAAAGCGTTTCCACGACAAACCACCAATAAGGAAGACAGGTACCATCTGGACAAAAGAGAGGAAAGAAGAACACAGACAGAGGGCAAACATTAAAACCCAACCCTAACTCAATAGTTGAATATCGTGGTCCTTAGTTGGCCTATACGAAACAAGAAGAAGAAAAGAAACATAAAGTTAACTCACTTTACCCAGCGTTGCCAACTTAGCGGATTTTCCGCTAAATTTGGCGGAATTAGAAGACTGTCGGCGGAGAAATATACCATTTAGCGGACAGCGGATTTTTTGGCGGAATTCTAGATATATTATAGCGGAATTTGGCGTTTTAAAATTTGTACTCCAGTCTGCCTCCGTATTTCTTGCCAGGAGCTAGCAGTCACATGAGGAAAACATGTTATTTGATTTGATGTTATTAGGTCATGGTATCATAAAATTGTAATGCGTGGGGAAAGGGTACTTATCACTTAGTTGACGAATGACGACAGATAATGAAACTGTGAGAGAGTAGCATTTATATTTTTTATGCTATGAAGGATGACCGTTTAATGAACTGTCCTGTTCTGCGTGTGGCCCTTGAGGTAGGGGATTCACCTAGTTTGTACCCGGTAGTAAAACGCCTACAAGTTTTAGCTCGCCGGCTCGCAGGCAGGGGATTAATCCCAGTGAAACTAACAGGTCAGGTGAGTGCAGACATTTTATTTTAGTAGTAGTAGTAGTAGTAGTAGTAGTAGTATTGCTCATTATTTGAGATCAGATTTCTTGGCGGAATTTTTGCGGATTTTTAGTAGTATTTAGCGGATCTTGAAAATATAAGTTGGCAACACTGACTTTACCTAGAAACAACATCCGAGAGACAAGGACATAACCTTAAAAAATAAATGTTACAAAGGGAAGGAAGGTTAATGTTAGCTTATATTCACAGAGGGTCACGCCATGTGGTCACGGTTGACGAAAACCTACTTCCATGTTTACACATCAGCATATACAGAGGGCTATCCCCATATCAGCATTTCATTTACCAAGAGTTGATTTAATTAACTTATTATAAGCAATGTAAAAATAGGCACGGTGTGAAGGTAAAGGGGGAATTACTTCCCGGTAGAAAAATAATAAATGAAACATTTTAGGTTTTACGCAGAACTACAGGAGGAAAGGCTTTATGGATAATTAAACATTAAAGTTACAAAGGTTTTTAACCTCTTAACATGAAAGCCCGAGTATACTCGGGGTTTTACATATTTATATAAAATAAAATCCCGAGTATACTCGGGAATGTTGCTCATTGATCGCTACCTAATTTAAATGCCCGAATATACTCGTTTCTTGTTGTTTCTCAATATTTCCGCCAGATGTTTATGAAATTATTACTTTAGGGTACTATTTTTGCCAACAGATGTCTCTGACTCAACGTAATGGATGTCGGAGACTCAGGCAGCTCGTTGTCGCGGCTTTCCCGTATTTGTTGCTATCTAAGTGTACATTGTCTGTTAGGTGAAAATGGAGAGTGAAGAAGAGTTTGACTTTGAGTTTAGTGAGTCTGATAATTCTGAAAAAGTTTCTGAAGACAGTTCAGAAGAAGAAAGTGGTAGTTCTAGTTCATCTAATTGTGATGTTGCAAGTGCCAGATAGTGGTGTGAAATTGATACTTCCGGAACACTACCACCTGTCCAACCACGTTTTCCTTTCAAGGCTAATCCTAAAATACATTTCCAGCCGTGTTGTGAGGATGTTTAGTGCTGTGTAGTTTATTTTAGAACCCGTAAAATGTATCACGAGTATACTCGGGATTTTAAAACAGGACCTTTCGTTGCCTTATATTTCATTGTTAAGTTCGAAAAATGTATTTTCATTGTTACCACTGCCATTAGTTTTCAATAAATAGCCCATTTTAACAATAAAAACTAGGTAAAAATGATCACAATTTTGTAAATACACTGACTGACAGAGCAAATGCAGCACCAAGAAGGGGTGGTTCGAAAGGGATGAAAGTTGGGGAAAAAACAGAGACGGCACGGACGAATAATTGATGTTTATTTCAAACCGATATGCAGGTTACACAATGCGCACGGCATCGACTCAGTAGGATGTAGGACCACCGCGAGCGGCGATGCACGCAGAAACACGTCGAGGTACAGGAGTCAATAAGAGTGCGGATGGTGTCCTGAGGGATGGTTCTCCATTCTCTGTCAACCATTTGCCACAGTTGGTCATGCGTACGAGGCTAGGGAAGAGTTTGCAAACGGCGTCCAATGAGATCCCACACGTGTTCGATTGGTGAGAGATCCGGAGAGTACGCTGGCCACGGAAGCATCTGTACACCTCGTAGAGCCTGTTGGGAGATGCGAGCAGTGTGTGGGCGGGCATTATCCTGCTGAAACCGAGCATTGGGCAGCCCCTGAAGGTACGGGAGTGCCACCGGCCGCAGCACATGCTGCACGTAGCGGTGGGCATTTAACGTGCCTTGAATACGCACTAGAGGTGACGTGGAATCATACGCAATAGCGCCCCAAACCATGATGCCGCGTTGTCTAGCGG
Organism: Anabrus simplex; assembly: GCF_040414725.1. Classification (NCBI taxonomy): domain Eukaryota; kingdom Metazoa; phylum Arthropoda; class Insecta; order Orthoptera; family Tettigoniidae; genus Anabrus; species Anabrus simplex. Next base: position 35,955,323 of record NC_090270.1, on the reverse strand, counting down.
TAGGGCACTCCACAGTTACTGCCGGATTTGACCTTTCTCCACGCCGACGCCACACTCGTCTACGGTGACTATCACTGACAGAACAGAAGCGTGACTCATCGGAGAACACGACGTTCCGCCATTCCCTCATCCAAGTCGCTCTAGCCCGGCACCATGCCAGGCGTGCACGTCTATGCTGTGGAGTCAATGGTAGTCTTCTGAGCGAACGCCGGGAGTGCAGGCCTCCTTCAACCAATCGACGGGAAATTGTTCTGGTCGATATTGGAACAGCCAGGGTGTCTTGCACATGCTGAAGAACGGCGGTTGACGTGGCGTGCGGGGCTGCCACTGCTTGGCGGCGGATGCGCCGATCCTTGCGTGCTGACGTCACTCGGGCTGCGCCTGGACCCCTCGCACGTGCCACATGTCCCTGCGCCAACCATCTTCGCCACAGGCGCTGCACCGTGGACACATCTCTATGGGTATCGGCTGCGATTTGACGAAGCGACCAAGCTGCCCTTCTCAGCCCGATCACCATACCCCTCGTAAAGTCGTCTGTCTGCTGGAAATGCCTCCGTTGACGGCGGCCTGGCCTTCTTAGCTATACACGTGTCCTGTGGCACACGACAACACGTTCTACAATGACTGTCGGCTGAGAAATCACGGTACGAAGTGGGCCATTCGCCAACGCCGTGTCCCATTTATCGTTCGCTACGTGCGCAGCACAGTGGCGCATTTCACATCATGAGCATACCTCAGTGACGTCAGTCTACCCTGCAATTGGCATAAAGTTCTGACCACTCCTTCTTGGTGTTGCATTTGCTTTGTCAGTCAGTGTAATTGGTATGTTAAGAGGTTAAATAAAGCTTGCCTAAAGACAACGATGAGATGGGAATAACTAGCAAATGATTCCATTTAAAATTCTTACAACCCTTTAGGTTAAATTAAACGATGGGTAAACTCTTGTGTTTAAATTTCACTGAAATTCTAATTCACATCTTAATTAAAGCAAAGATCACAGATTGCTTACTCCAAGAGAAGCGCTCATGAGCACGGAGTACAAGGACAACACGTCCGTACGACAGCATTCCCAAAATTAGAGTAAAAATTTACGTGTGCCTGCGTGCGGTTGAACATTGTCACGACGTCTGTTGGGAGAATTCCAGGTCGTTTTCTATGAACTGCTACCCGCAACGCTCCTGTGTGTGACAGTAATTGGCAGCATTCACTGTCGCTCCCCTGGTGAGGAAACCAACCATCTGGACCATCCTCCTTACAGGCTTGACCTAGCACCCAATGATCTCCATCTGGTGAAGAAGAACCTGGGTGGCAAGCAATTTACGACGATACGTCGTCACGACGTGGCTGCTGAAAATGGACGCTCAATTGAAAACATTTCCTACCAGAAAAAATAGGGATCCCCATTCTACGATAAAAGTAAAATTAAGCAATTTCCTCAATTGTGTTGAAAGTTGAGTGTTAAAAGGCCCGGAAACATTTCAAATTGTGAGTCTTGAAAAGTTTTATCAAACTAAAAAAACAAATTTCGAAAATCTCTTCCGGCCTTAATGCAGTTCAAGAAAACAGTCTAAAAGCGCTTGTTTATTTTACTACTTCCACTTTTTATTCAAACGCTAGCCAAATTAACTTATTTATATAATTCTTTCTGTAATATGTTTCTTGGTTCAATACCCTTGGACGTTTCTTGATTTTTGAAAAATGCCCAGGCCGAATGTAGTTATAAGAGCTTAAGTAGAACTTTGCATTGATTCACATTAGCGCTCGTAGTGGTGCTTAAGTGAAACAATGCATTGACTCACATTAGCGCTCGTAGTGGTGGAAAAAGGCAAACTCCTAATCTAATCGACCTGATGACGATGATTAATGAAAGGATTGTAAATTTTAGAAATAAATAATGAATAAATATTCCCATACGTTATTATATTTTATTTACCTACATTTCTTAGGTCTTATTCCTAGGATGTTTTCAACATTGAGTTGCTTGCCTGAAGCGCTACACCTGTGAGTTTCTTGCGCTGGGCTCGATCTGCAATTAGTGTCATAAATTTCCCGACACCATTGTAACCATAGCAACCAGTCTCCGTCTATGTACACCAGGTCACTAGCGCCATCTTCTCACTGTGCTCTTTCTTCCTGTAACTAAGAGCTTGAGAAAATCAAGTGAACGCCGTTCTACTCCTTAATCTAGAAATGAAATATTCAACTGGACTAACAGACTGGCCCGCTACCTCTACACCACGGTATTGGCTAATTATAATTATTATTAGATTGGTATTACAATCAAACCTCGATATCTCGAACCTCCATTACTCGATCTTTTAGTATCTCGAAGTAACTTAAATTTCCCGGCCGTTTCTCCTATTCTTCACGTGTATTTATTTCTCTATTACTGGGAATTCGGTTACACGAATTACTCGATTTCTCGAAGCAAACATTTCCTCCCTTGAAGCAAAAAATTCTCTGCAACATGTTGTGCAACATTAACTGTGAAATACGGCATTTGTGTTTTGTGAGGAAAAGTTAACAAGTAAGGAAAGGTTTACAGTGATGCTGGGAGCTAATTCGACGGGAACCGAAAAACTAAAACTTCTAATGATCGGAAATTCGGCAAAGCTTCTCTGTTTCTCTGCTGTGAATTAATTACCGGTCACGTACGAAAGCAAACCCCTAACTCGCGGATGACAAGCTCCTTTTAAGAATCTCGGCTGCGTGATATTGACGAGAAGTTTGAACGTGAAGGGAGGAAAGGTTTACCGTAACAAACAGAAGAGACTAACGGATATTTTCCAAAGGTATTAACTATGTTTCTCGTTTCACTACTGAATGTACTGTCTTCAAAAAAGTTACTATAATGAGGGTTATAATTAAAGTGATGCCGTAAAATAGCGTTTGTTCGTATATTTTTAAATACTGTTAAAATAATGTATTCAGTGTAAGCTCGTAGATGATTCAATGATTCAATTATGTGCTATACACGCTCAAAAACAGTATTCTCTATATCTCAAAATTTCGATAACTTGAAATAAAATTTGGCTCCAGAGGCGATTTGAGATATCGGAACTCTTTATCTCCCCCGTGACCAGGGTCAAAGGATGCATTATATGCACTCCCTACACGTCGTAAGAAACTACTAAAAGGGGAGCAACCAAACAATCTGCATTCGTTCTTTCGCCTTTTAAGCCCAAAATCATATTCATGATACTGTGCTTTGCTTTTCAGTATAAATAAATACGCATTAACGATTTTAGAGAAAACTAGTGTGTGTATTTGTGAATGGAAAGCTACGTAATTTGAAGTTTATCCTGGGACCGATACTATGGTTTAAAATTAAGTCTAAATTTAAAGAAATCCACAGGGGAAGTAACTCAAGGTTAAAAGCATCATAGGGGTATGAAGTACGAATTTTACATATATAAAATATAAAGTATGCCCCACTCTTTGGCTCAATGGTCATCGTTGAGGACTTCGGTTCAGAGGGTCCCGAGTCGCGGATTTTAATCGCGATGGCCCGGAGACTGGGTGTTTGTGTTTGTCCCAACACCTTCCTCTTCATATTCAGACAACACACTATAGTACCAACCACCACAGAAACACGCAATAGTGATTACATCCTTCCATACAAGGTTGGCGTCAGGAAGGGCATCCGTCCGTAAAACAGGGTCAGATCCACATGTGCTCCACAGTTCGCACTCGCCACGTCACAGATGTGGGAAAAACGACGGAAGAAGAAGAAAATATAATAAAGTATGAGATTATTCCTAAAATTACATTTTTTAAAAATCATCGTTATCCGGTCGATTAGATTAGCAGTTCGCCTTTTTCTACCACTACGAGCGCTAATGTGAGCCAATGCAGAGTTTCACTTAAGCCCTTATAACTTTAAGGGGCTGCCTGGCCGAGGCGGTAAAGGCGTGCTGGGTTCGACCGGAAGAACGTGGGTTCGAATCCCCGTCAGGACGTCGTAAAATTTTAGAAATGAGATTTCCACTTCCGGAGGTGTATATGGCCCTGAGGTTCACTCAGACTACACCAAAAATGAGTACCAGGTTAATTCCTGTGGGCAAAGGCGGCTGGGCGTAGAGCTAACCACTCTACCCCATCAAGTGTCGAGGATACGGATAGTGGAATCCTTTACCTTCCACCCCTCCAAGGGCCTTCATGGCCTGTACGGAGATGACTTTGCTTTGCTTTGCTTTTCCTTATAACTGTATCCGATGTGGACATTTTTCAAAATTTCAAACACGCCTGAGGGTATGAAACAAATAGAAAACGAATAAAGAAACCAGTGATTTTAGGCTCTTTTTCCGGAACTGCTTTTAGGCCACCAAGTGTGCTTTTTATTTTGATAGAGTTACCCAAGACTCACAAGTTGAAACCTTTTCGGGCCCTTCAGCTCTTCAACTTTCGACACAATAGGGAACATGCATGATCCGGGGTTTTAATTAAAAATATGCTAATCTGATTCAAAATTGCATGCAGAATTCAAAAATGTGATCAGAATGTACAAATAATAACTCGAAACATGATAAAAATCTACGAAAATGTCACGTCACGCAAGTACGCGATCTCATTGGCCTGACGTCATCGTACAGGTTGACTGAATTAGCAGACGAAGTAACACACAGTGTGCTGTGAGAAGCAGGATACACTTCGCGTATTTCTACTTTACGTTAGTGTCTAGTATGGTTAAATTCGAGGTCTATACATTGGATAATAATCTGAGTGGTATATTTTAGACTTAAAATGAATCCTGCGCAGACAGTGAGGCAGAAAACTTATAAATGGTGTAGAGTTCCGATGTGCAATAGCATACCAAACAAATTGTTTATAAACGTTCCAAAGACGCTAAAACTAGGGAGAAATGGATTTTGGCGAGCTGGAGAAATGCTGGTGATATATCGGAAAAGTCTACAGTTTATTTTTTTGAAGATTTTAACGTAAGATGAATTTGTTTGAATTTTCAAATCACTTTTCCATGTCAGCTGTTCTAGTGGTAATACTTTAAATTTTAATGTATGATGCTTTATTTAAATGCTTCAATTACATCTTGGAATATGAAAGTAATAAACAGTGCATTAAATAATGCTGATTATTAAAGTATTCTCCAAACCTAACCTATGTTTTGGGTGATCCATGTCAAGATAATAAATCAAAGGGGTTATGAACCATTGTGACAGCTCTAATTCTACCAATATATCTTGGCATGGGACAGTTATGTATGTCTTTATTGAAGAGCTTAATTGGTAAAGAAATTTAGGCTATATCTAAATACTCTATAATGTAACAAAGAATAGCGTGTACATCATGAAAGGAAACAACGTGAATTTAACAAATGTATAACTCTACACAAAACCAATGCTTGTCTGTTGGGGTCTTATAGGTTAATAATGCTCAATTATAATAATTATTATAATATTAATGAAATAAATAACATAATTGCACACAGGTGAAAATAGTGATGTAGGTGTTTAAAATATTATCCAACTTATCCTAAGTTTTAGGTTATACAAGCCAAGTCAATAAACCGAAGGGTAAAAATACCGCGCGAGTTGCCCGTGCGGTTAAGAGCGCGCAGCTGTGAGCTCGATGCTGAGGCTGTACCTAAGGCCACGGCCGCTTTGTTCCCATTCCTAGTCCTTTCCTATCCCATCGTCGCCATAAGACCTATATGTGACGGTGTGACGTAAAGCAAAAAAATAAAAGTCACAGCACCCAAAGACATTCCTGTATTGAGCGACTAAAATGTCACCAGGACACTTTTCTTTCCTGATATGCTCAGCTTGTTAAAAGCCAAATGTAATTAATGTTATTGGCTTCACGCCCCGCTAACTACTTCTACGATTTTCGGAGACGCCGATGTGCAGTAATTTAGTCCTGCAGGAGTTATTTTACGTGCCAGTAAATCTACCGACACGAGGCTGACGTATTTGAGCACCTTCAACTACCACCGGACTGAACCAGGATCGAACCTGCCAAGTTGGGGTCAGAAGGGCAGCACTTCAACAGTCTGAACCACTCGGCCCGACTTGTGAAAACTAGATGAAGTCATATTTATATCATGTTTAACTTTTTCCCTCCACAAAGATATTTAATTCTCTTCCATGGGCCCCGTAAGTGGGTAGGCCAGTTGTCCCAACCATAAATATATATATTTTTTGGGAATGATAGATTATAGCCCTATAGTACTATGATCTTTCTTTCTTCCTTTCCTTCTTTCTTTCTTAATCAGTTTATCCTTCAGGGTTGGTTTTCTCTCGGACTCAGCGAGGGATTTCACCTCTACCACTTCAAGGGCAGTGTCCTGGAACGTGAGACTTTGAGTATGGTGATGCAACTGGTGAGGAGGGCCATTACCTCACCCAGGCGGCCTCACCTGTTATGCTCAACAGGGGCCTTGTTGGAGGATGGGAGGATCGGAAGGGATAGACAAGGAAGAGGGAAGGAAACGGCCGTGGCCTTAGGTGCCTGGAGGAGAAGTAGGAAAATACGAAAAACCACTTCGAGGATGGCTGAGGTGGGATTCGAAACCCTTCTACTCAGTTGACCTCCCGAGGCTGAGTAGACCCCGTTCCAGCCCTCGTACTATTTGTTTTCAACTTTCATGGCAGAACCGGGAATCGAAACCGGGCCTCCGGGAGTGGCACACATTAACCACTACACCACAGAAGCGGACTAGTACTATAATTCTACCTATATGTTTATGTTAGTGCTGAAATCCGATTTCTTGCTTTACTAATGCTGAAAGCCCGAAAATGTAATGTTATTCTTTAATAGGGGAGTCAGTCTAGAAGGAAATGTTGAAAGTGATGTGATATCTATCCAGGTTCGTTGTTATCCTAATACTATGGGTTACAGTACATTGCACGTATATAAAAGACACCACTTACAAACTTGCTTGTTATCCGCGAATTTCTGCGGCCATAAAAGTCACTATTTTTCAAGAATGATGACATTTACACATGATAGATTGTCTGACTGTGCTGTTTTGAACCTTTCTTCCGTCATTTCTAAGTTATTCGCGATCATCAATAATAAACAATCGACTTTTAGCAACGGCTGATGCACAACGTCTGGTAGAGCTCCATGCGGTACTGGATCGTGACGTCACAGCGCGCCGCTTACGTCAGAGGCCGTTTCACTCGCCTTGCGGAAAGGCACTATTAAATATTTTTTTAGTGGTAGAAAACAAGGCAACATACCACAATGTAATACGTTTACGTACTATTTCATTGGTGTACTTTTCAAAAAAAATATTTTTGAAAATGATGCATGTTCCCAATTGAGGAAGTTGCTTAATTTTACCCTTTTCGTAGTATGGAGACCTCTACTTTGTCTGCTAAGAAATGTTTAACTCTACATTGTACTAAATTCTCCTTTGCTGTTCCTTTAAGGAGGCCCAGGTAACTCTTAGATCGATACAGTGCTGTAATTACGTTCAATTACGTTTGGAAAGTGAAAGCAGTTTGCAGCCTTAGCTGGAGCAAAGGAACTTCAATTCCAAGAAGTTATTCTTGCAGGGAACAAATTATACCAGCGAGAAAACAAAAAGAAGAGACGTTTAAGAAACAACGTCTGCCGGAGTTATCTGCATCTCTCACCCTTGAGGAAATAGAAAAGTTTCGTCGGTAATGAAGAGAGGAAGGAAAGTACAAGCACACTTGGTGATAACAAACAAAACAAGAACGGTGCAGTGACAGGCGACGTTTAGAGAACAACCACACAATGAAGGCTCAAACAAGGAATGACCGAGCTCGATAGCTGCAGTCGCTTAAGTGCGGCCAGTATCCAGTATTCGGGAGATAGTAGGTTCGAACCCCACTGTCGGCAGCCCTGAGGATGGTTTTCCTTGGTTTCCCATTTTCACACCAGGCAAATGCTGGGGCTGTACCTTAATTAAGGCCACGGCCGCTTCCTTCCCACTCCTAGCCCTTTCCTGTCCCATCGTCGCCATAAGACCTATCTGTGTCGGTGCGACGTAAAAGCAACTAGCAAAAAAAAAAAGAAAAAAATGGGAATCATTATTTCTGCCTATAGCCTATAAATACAAATGTAACTTTGCCTTACACTTAAAATTTTTGCCATATACAGGAGAGTCTCACTAACTCCACCTGATGTAAATTGAGATAGTGTAGACTGTAGAGTTACAAAAAATATGTATTTATTTATTTATTTATTTATTTATTTATTTATTTATTTATTTAGGTCTGTAGCAGTGGCGAAGTTAGGGCTCGTGGCCCTCTCTTATATTTAATCACATAATTACAATAGAATAAAGAAATACTATAACTGAATTGGATTCATAAACAAAATAACAAGTTAGAAAAATGTATAATAAGTAAGGCTAGCAATGCGCATCAAACAAAGAAGAATATAAGGCAGTTATGAGAAACAATACGTCGTAAAGGATGCATATTAGCCCTATATATAATACGTCATAAAACAAGACGGTAAACAGCGACTACTTAAATTCTATGGACATTTATTGAAATCGTGTTACGGGGATTCCGTGGTTTGGCAGAGGTGAAAGAAGGTGCGGGCATGAATGGGTCTATCTACTACAACCAAAATATTAATTAAAACCTTTAAAAATAAAGTTATATTTATTTTCTCTTCCTTTTTTTCAAAACCAAAACATGAACAACCAAGTCGCTCAGCGACGGAACACGATTTCAACTACAGTAGTTAAGGTACAAGATAGGAGAAATAAGAAATCCAACAAAATTTGTTAATTGAACCTCTGAGCTTGAAGCTCACGGTTTTTACAAAAGTTACTGGAGCACGATTGCTCCGTACACTCACGAGTCAAGGAGACAGGTCTCCCACTTCCTTTTACAGAATTTAAATAGCACTTCTACAACAATGGAAAGAGACTCTATGCTCTATGAATACCTAGGAGGCTACGCTCCTAAGCTTATACCTTTACCGCCACAGCATATTTGCTCACTAAAATTTACACTTTCAGGCCTCTCGAGTCACAACCTACATTTTACTAGTTCAAACAGACATCACTGTCTTCAACACTCAACAGTTTAACCACTTAACAGAAAAGTTTTTACATGAGTATAGAATACTCAATCTACCGGGCCTTACTGGGAAAGAAAAACACAGGTTAAAGTTACTGGCCCAAAAATCAAAATGCTGTGGAGGCAGACATTTGCACTAATTGAAATTTGCACACAAGATAAAACCCTATTTGGGCTCCTGGCCCGAAGTTACAGGGACTAATCCCATTCTATTGAAGTGACTAGAGGGAGAAAATTTAAGTTACAAGGCTACAGACAGGAAACGGTTACAAAACATAGTCACCTCAAATATAAGTTGATAGGGAAGTCGAGAGGGTGTCGCACTCTCTATTCCCGAACTTCAGCTAAGTGCTTTTAAGCTTGTTTTGGAATTTACATTGGAAGATGAAGTTTACACTATAGAAGATTGGAAATTAAAGTTACATTCTTAAGGACAGGAAACCTTCCCCTCGGGTGAGCTTCCAGAGGCTATCAGCTAGTTAGTAAATGGCTGCCATTACCTTATTGCGCTGGACTGCTCGATGAAGGGCGAAACGTCCCCGCCTCAACTATTAGCACACACTCAGTACACTCGACGATCAAGAAGACAAGGTAGCTCGAAAAATTGCCAACTTTTATTCCCGAGAGGAAGGTTAAAGAGAGATCTGGACTAAGGCCCAACACACTCCCAGTTTTTTATTGGCTAATTAAATATGTACAAGAAAACCCTGATTGGTTGAAAATTAAATACCCAAAATTTCTAATTAGTTACTTCTAAAGTTGGCGGAAAGAGATCGAAGTGTTGACAACGGTGATACACAATAAAACAAAAGAAATCCAGGCAGTGTAGGAAACATTAAAATAACACATTACTCTAAAACTTTAGTAGTGACATCTGTTGACCAACGTCCCAACTTCTTGCACTAGTTGTTTCAAGTTTTAGGAGTAATATGTCAGTTCACAAGGCGCTTGATTTGAATGAACACATACAAACTATTATTTTTAATAATTGGACGAGGGGTACACCTTCCCCCGCAATTTTAACTGCACGCCCTTACTAAGGACATCTGTGACAACTGACTTGAACTTGCAAACTCCCAAGAAATTTCATATGCTTCTGTTAGATGGCTCTACCATAGATATATGAATGCACTTTTATGGACTGAAGGCTAACCTAGAGCTTAGGAAATTTAATTGTTGTTATTGGTAAACGCTTATTTTGGTTCCTCCTCGATTGTAATCAACCTGTCATATACTTGGAATTATGTTCTCTAGCCAATTAAAACCGGGGGTGTGTATAGGGATTCAGGTTATAAGTAATGAGTTCTGGAAGCTTCCCCGTAGGGTACTATAAAAGCAGGGCACTTCTGGGCCGTCTTGCCTGAATCGTTCCAGTACTTGAGAGTGCGACTTGACGGAGACCGAAGGGAGGCAGGGGCGAGGAAGATCATGTGGCACAAGGTAATGGCAGAATTTACCTAGACATGCGCCTGCGCATAGTTTGAAGGGAAGGTTTCAACCTCTTTTCTTTTAATGTAATTTTGTAAACTGGTGGTTTCAATGTAGAATTTACGGCAAATCTGAGTACTCTGGTTTTATTCGCTACCGGGAAATATGTAATGTAAGGGAACAAAGAGACCCTCTGTCGTTTCCCATTCAACCTTGCATTGGGTAACTAAAGTTTTCAAAACCTCTAAGTTTCGTAAATCTTGTTTTGGTATTAACATTTCTCCTTTAGTCAACCCCGTGTAGTACAGGATTAGCCTCTGTATTATTGGGCCATAATCCCACTTAGGGTTTTAACAATTTATATAAGGAGTGCAGGTGTTTCACATGCTTGCATTTTGTTTATAGCCAGTTATCTGCAACCATTTTCTTTCTCCATTAAGGCCGTGTAGTATGGGCAATTACGCCCCTTATGTATTCAGTAACTGTTTCTGCGTCTTGGCTCCCTTCAGGAACAGTGCTTAGTGTTATTGAAATTGTGGAGTAATTGATGAACACTCTGAAGTGAGGTCACCCGATGGGTTTCCTAGTGTTATTTCTGTATAGCAAAGGAAACGGATTGCCTCCACGAGGTTAGACTACGGTACTTCGGAACTCACACTCCTGAGTAATGTATTCTTGGAAAAATCATGCTCTTGTAAAATACTGTACCTGTCAAGAACAGTAAGACTCTAATTACATGCCATGTGATAATATTCAAAGCTCTTACCATATCTAGGTCGAAAGAAAATATAAAATCATATCTGAAACCATTTATTACAAAAAATAACAGCATACAGACACACACAACCACACAAGAACTGGTTGTCACAGAAGATTCCATTGGTTTGAAGCAGGATGAACATATTGTGCAGGTGGTAGGATTCCACCGACTATCCAATGTTCATTTTTATTAAATTTGCTTTACGTCGCACCGACACAAATAGGTCTTACGACGATGGGATAGGAAAGGTCTGGGAGTGGGAAGGAAGTGGTCGTGGCCTTAATTAAGGTACAGCCTGTTGCCCGCTGTGAAAATGGGAAACCTCGAAAAACCATCTTCAGCGCTGCCGATAGTGCAGTCCGAACCCACTATCTCCCGAATGCAAACTCACGGCTGAGCACCCCTGACCGCACGACCAACTCACCCAATGCTAATTTTTTATTTCTACGCAAATAATTCATCCTACATCTGCTCTAATCTGCTTGCCATATTCATACCTTGGTCTACCCCCACCGTTCTTACCGACTACACTTCATTCAAAAGCCAACTGGACAAGTCCTGGATGTCTTAAGATTTGTCCTATCATGCTATCTCTTCTTCTGGTCAAATTTAGACAAATCGATGTCTTCCCACCAATTCGATTCGGTATCTCCTCATTCATGATTCGATCTATCAATCTCACCGTCAGCATTCTTTTGTAACTCCACATTTCAAAAGCTTCTATTCCCTTTCTTTCTGATCTAGCAATTGTCCATGTTTTACTTCGATACAATGCCACGCTCTAGACGAAAGTCTTCAAAAACATCTTGCTAATTCCTATATGAATATTCGAAGTGAGGAAATTGATTTTCTTCAGAAAGCCCTTCCTTGCTTGTGCTAGTATGTATTTTATGTCCTTACTTCTGCCACCATTAGTTGTTTTAATACCCTTATTTCCTTAATCCGCTTTTCCCTCCAGGTTTGGTTTTTCCCTGGGACTCAGCGAGGGAGCCCAGCACTACCACCTCAAGGGAAATGTCCTGGAGTGTGAGACTTTGGGTCGGGGGATACAACTGGAGAAGAGGACCGTTACCTTCCCAGGCAGCCTCACCTGCTATGCTGAACAGGGACTTTGTGGAGGATGGGAAGATTGGGAGGGATAGGGAAGAGGGAAGGAAGCGGCCGTGGTATTAATTTAAGTACCATCCCAGAGGAGAATTGGGAAACCACAGGAAACCACTTAGAAGAAGGATGAGGTGGGAATAGAATACCCCTCTACTCAGTTGACCTCCCGAGGCTGAATGGACTCCATTCGAGTCTTCGTACCACTTTTTCAAATTTCGTTGCAGAGCCGGGAATCGAACTCGGGCCTCCAGGGGTGGCAGTTAATCACACTAAGCAATACACCACAGAGGTGTAACAACATCCATCTACTTCCTTTAATGCTTCATTTCTTAATCTAATCTTTCCTGTATCACCTGACTTCGTTCGACTGCACTTCTTTGCTTTCGTTTTGGACTTATTTATTTCCATCTTGTACTCGTTCTCCAGGACTCTGTCCATACCATTCAGCAATTTCTCCAGATCTTCTGCTGACTCAGATAAAACAACAGTATCATCAGCAAATCTTGTCGTTTTTATTTCCTCTTCTTGGATTGTGATTCCCTCTCCAAACTCCTGTTTGATTTCCTTTTCCGCCTGTTCTATATGAACATTGAAAAGGAGGTGGGGACAAACTGCTGCCTTGCCTCACTCTTTTCTGGATTGCTGGATGATCGCAATGTTTTGTGTCCTCCTCTCGTCTCTCGATACGTTCACTGGTAAAACAACACATCCTCAACTTGAAGACGTGCCCACAGCTAACTTCACTTACAAATGACAAGTCCAATACACGGAAAGTTTAACTGAGAGAAATTCGTGCAGGTACTGTTTGCTCGATATTCAATCTTTATAATTCATTATTCAGCGGCAATCCCACTCCATGTAATGACCGGGAATGACAGAAAAGTATGAAATGAGTAATGACTGAGTAATTGACACGAGACGTCGCATCTTCAACATGTCCTGTCTGGTGGTAGGTGCGAATTTCGCCGCCACCAGGAATGTTCCAAGAATTACTGAATTCACTGCTTGATTTCATGCTGAAAAATGCTGCGAGCGGGAAATAACAAGCAGATTCGCCAAGCACACATCTCGTCCTCTTCTCCAGTTGTATCCTATGGGAATCAACATCTATATCATAAGTGTTATGTTCCGAGCTGTCAGTGGAGATGGAATGACATCAGCAGACGAATAAGTTTGAGTGGTGCCTTTAAAAGTAGGAAGGATCCCAATATGAAGATGAAGTTGGAATTCAAGAGGACAAATTGGGGCAAATGTTCATTTATAAGAAGAGGAGTTAGGGATTGGAATAACTTACCAACGTATTCAAACAAAAACGGATTCACCAGTAAATAACGCGTTTTTATTTCCTTACGTTTCATCTTCGTATTTGCCTAGAAATTCCCTAGAGTTTGAAGTGAATTCAGATATGCATCCCTAAATCCTTAGGTTGTAACGAAACGAGCCGAACATCCCTACGTTTAGGGACATGTTAGAATGGTTGGCAGCACTGGAAAAAATGTGGATAAAGATATGGACAGATCCAAGATGTCTAGAACACAAGTGAATTTCCAGAGACACAAAACTAAGAATTGCAATACGTCAAAACCAGAATGTCTCTGTGGACTGGAATCACAATTTGGAACGGGAAAATAGGAATTGGAAATATTGGGGGAAAAAGCCCAATCATAAGGAATTTTCTAAGTAAAAAAATCACAGGCAAGCAATGAAAACTCACAAACAAAAGAAGAACAAACTTGTACAGTAACACTAGAAAAATCATATTAAAACTTTACGGAAACATCAAAAGAATTAACTCTCGCAGCAGTGTTGCCAGATCGGATTTTTAAATTATTCCAGATAACACGAAATTAAATGTAAATCCTCTGGTATTTTCCATCTTCACTTTATAGACACAAGCTACCAGGAAGATGCATTTTACATGGATGCAAATAAATACACTATTATGTTTTTAACTTCCGTCAATGTGGGGTAAATGCTGACATATTACCTCGAGAATTAGTTTCTTAACGTGCCAATAGTCCGGGTCTCTCGAATACAAATACCCGCAAATGACAACCTAATTCCTAGGAGCAATTTAAGACTAAAATCCTGCTAGAATTTCTAACTTCGTACGGTCTTTCTACGTCTGACGAAGAATGACATCTATGAGGTTAAGAAAAAGAGGAAGGAAAGGGGGACATTGGTGTATATGATAGACCCCTGTAGCGACAATCATCACCGAGCGAGTTGGCCGTGCGGTAAGGGGTGCGCAACTGTGAGCTTGTATTCCGGAGATACAGGATTCGAAACCCACTGTCGGCAGCCCTGAAGGTGGTTTTTCGTGCTTTCCCATTTTCACACTTGGCAAATGCGGGTCTGTACCTTAATTAAGGATATTGCAGCTTCCTTTCCACTCCTGGCCCATTCCTGCCGCATAGTCGTCGGTGCGACGTAAAGCCTACTGCAGAATAAATCATCATCGTAATCCTCAGAAAGAGGAACATCCTCAGGTGAATGGCTGAAAACTCTATAATAATTACATCATAATAAAATTTTCAGTAACATAATAAACAATTGATTTTTTTTTTTAAACGTCATCCGAAATTTTGACTAAGTCTTCCGAAATTTCCGAACACTGTCTTTTGAAATATTATTTTTACATCTGGCAACCCTGTCTAACAGGCTTGCAAAAATATTGTCGAATTATATGAAAACTGAGTTAACGTAAAAATACATTACGAAAATTATTATTACCGGGCGAGTTGGCTGTGCGGTTAGGGTCGCGCATCTGTGAGCTTGCATCCGGGAGATAGTGTGTTCGAACCCCACCGTCGGTAGCCCTGAGGATGGTTTTCCGTGGTTTCCCATTTTCACACCAGGCAAATGCTGAGCCTGTACCTCAATTAAGGCCACGGCCGCTTCCTTCCCACTCCTAGGCCTTCCCTGTCCCACCATCGCCATCTATCTGTGTCGATGCGACGCAAAGCAAATGGCAATAACAACAAAATGTGAAATCACAAACGACCAGTAAATGGGCAGGAATCGCACAAGAAGACATCCAACACAGGAAGATCTTTAGATTGAAAATTCACACCTGACAAATCGGTCAACACTCGAGACCTAGGAAGCCTTTCAGTCTCACGCCTTTGGTGGAGCATGTCTTCCTTTGGTCGATAGCTTCATTTTTCGATGCGTCGGAACCCTTCCATTTTTTTACTCTCTGATTAGTGTTATGTAGAGGATGGTTGCGTAGTTTCACTACCTCTTAAAACAATAATCACCACCACCGAGAGGACAAACCAAAGGACACGAACCGAACAAGTTGGACGAAAGAGAAAATAAGAATCCCACAGCGTAAAAGAGATGTGCACACAATGGAAGGCAAACAAACGTCTCCAAGTACTTGGTGTTGCTTGCAACTAGCAGCAGAATGGAGAATTCTCAACTGAGGCCATATGCTGAGATTAACTGTGACCTGATGTATGTCAACTATCAATCAATCACCTCTGATCTGCATTAAGGGCTCTCGACTAGGCGGTAGATTCCCTGTCACTTGCGTACCTAGCCCTGGTAAATCATTCTAATCCCTGATTTCTCATCCTATGAACGATTATTTGACCCAATGGATCCTCTCGAATTTCAACTTCATATTATGATATTTCCTGCTTTTTAATACTGAAAACACTGCTTAGGAGACAAAGTAGGGGTCCCCCATACTGCGAAAAGCGTAAAATTACAAAGTTTCCTCAACTGTGCCGAAACCTGAAGGGTTAAAGAGCCCAGAAAGGTTTCAAATCCTCGATCTTGGATAAGTCTATCAAACTACATAAACAAATTTCGAAAATCACTTCCGGCCTAAATGCAGTTCCTGAAAAACAGCCTAAAATCGCTTGTTTGTTTACTCGTTTTCTTTTTTATTCAAATCCTTATTTACATAATTATTTTTGTAATGTGTTCCTTGGCTCAATACCCCCAGGCGTTTTTAGAATTTTTTTTTTGCTAGTGGCTTTACTTCGCACTGACCCAGAGAGGTCTTAAGGCGAGGATGGGGTAGGAAAGCCCTAGGAGTTGGAAGGAACCGACCGTGGCCTTAATTAAGGTACAACCCCAGCAATTACCTAGTGTGAAAATGGGAAACCACGGAAAACCATTTTCAGGGCTGCCGACAGTGGGATTCGTACCCACTATCTCCTAGATGCAAGCTTTCAGCTGCGCGCCCCTAACCGCACGGCCAACTCACCCGGTAATGATAACTATCCCCCATCATAAATCCAAACAACTCTGCCGCACTCATACCTACAATTCTACGAAGCTGTGCTATGTGTGTTCCATAGACGTTGCAAACTACTTGGCGGGAAAGTTGTGCCATAATTTGTAATTCAGATTTCTCCACTGCCATTTCATCTCTATTAATTTTGCTGAATTCCGTTCGTCTGCACAGCCGTTTAATTTCATCTTCTGGCAGAATCTTGCATGTTTACGGACGTGACACGAGTTTCAGCGGAAATTAACCCGCTGAAGCGCTCCCCTGCTGCTCAACGCCATTATTAAGAACGAAATGTCGTTGCCTTGGAAACCGCGTCTGCTCCCTGACTGGTCTAAACATTCGTTGTCCGAGTCCACGTGGATGGGAAAACGTTTACAGTCGCATGGTCATGTATGTCACTGCGAGACAAAAGATGAAAACAATGTCGGAGCACTGCCAGAAGTAATATAATTCCGCATTCATGTTGAAATAATAGACATTGCGTCCCGATGAAACATTTGGGCGCGCAAAACAGAAACGTAGAGAACAGCTTTAATCTTTCTGCTCATACACATGCAGGGTGGTGGAGAAGTCCCTTTACATATTGTAACATAGGACAGTTAGACATGTGTTATAGGTAGACAGGTGCTGCTCCTCAACAGTCCTTATAAATACGTCTTGAAATGCCTGTCTCAGGCATATTGTTTTGCCTGCCCTTTTCAATAGTTTTATGAACATTTGATACCAGTACATACAATATGATGTGGCTTCGACCATTTGGCCGTATCTGGATGTTAACATTTTCGAACGATCTGGCCCGAAATAGTGCAACTTACAATAGACCATGGCTAAATACTGGTTGGGTAAGTAGATTACTCACTTTTTCAAGAGCTCATCCCTGCGCTTTATTAACCCTAGAACTACCAACGGGGGGCAACAATTGCCCGCGTTATCTCATTTTATGAATAAAATGCACAATTTGTAAGCCAGAAAAGCAATATTTTAAATAGTTGTCACATAAGATGTCTACTAAGATGTCACATAGTCATTATTTCAATGTGTGTTTTTTTAAAGTTCCTCTAATATACTTTTGTTGAGGGGGGAATTTTTGCCCCCCTCCCCCCTCCTTAGACGTGCATGTAACAGATTTCCTATCTGACGAAATATCTTAATAATGTCAAATGGTCGGATTCACACATTTGCACTTTGAATGTTAGCACTTATGAGGACTATTGTTGCCTATTGTTGACGTTTGCCTGCACCATATTCATAAAAAATACCCTTGACTGGAATAAGAAGAAACTGAATCTCAGGAGGCTGTATATGTTAGAGTTGGGGCAACAGCTTTTAAGACCACTTGCAGAAGAGAGGGCAAATAACATGCTTGGTTTGAAGAAACCTATCATTTCAGCTATGGAAAGTGTCCTTGGAAGGTCATTACCCAGTGCTACTTCAACAACTGCTTCTGCTCTATCACACACAAGAGGAAGATGTCATCAGTGTTTGAAATCCATTCACACTAAGAAGGACAAAGACAAGATGACCAAAGTGAGAATGGTTTGTTGCAGATGTTCCAAATACGTCTGCAAGACTCATTCTACGAAAACTATTATCTGTACCAACTGTGAAAGTGAAAGTGAATGAAAGAACATTCATAATGTTCCTATGATTTATGACTTAACTGTTGCTATACACCATGCAATTTTCATTATTCTCTTTGTTGTTTTTGTTGTTGTTTTTCTTGTTGTTTGTGAGTGCAGTCATTGTTAACTTATCTCAATACTGTAATTTTACAGGAATTGTATATTAAAAACTTCATTAGAGATGAAAATAATAGCGGGTAAATTTCCCCCCCCCCCTTAGATATCCAAGTGACAGATTTTACCTTGGTAATGCTAGGGTTAATGGCCGTGCAGGTGGCTAGTGACTTGATATATTTCGGTATGTACTTCCAACATCAGAGGAAGTATACATTCTCTGACTTGACAGGTAGTAATCAAACATGATTGCAAGCATTTGAAATGTGGACGTACCGAAGGATGCTGAAGATACCTTGGACAGCTAAAATGACCAATATAGACGTTTTGCACCGTATGAATAAAGAACCAAAAGTTCTCACTACCATCAAGAGAAGGAAACTAGAATACTTTGGTCATATGATGCGGAACTCTAAATACCACCTTCTGCAAGTAATACTCCAAGGGAAAATTAATGGAAAACGTGGTCCGGGGAGAAGTAGGACATCATGGCTCGGCAAGTTGAGCCAGTGGTTTGGGGTGACAAAGCTCACTCTGTTCAGAACAGCTATGAACAAACAACAGATCATGCTACTGATGGCCAACGTTCTGCGAGGACATGGCACATGAAGAAGAAGAATCAAACATGGCTGCATGCAATGACATTACCCAAGATGAAAATCACATACATATCAGAATATTAATGAAAGTGTCAGTCGCTAAGCAACCGCAAAAGTAGAGAATGTATTATGGATTAATTTTGCCTCATGATTCACAGGCAGGTAAGTCCGGAGAAACAAAAATGAAGCAGATCGGTCCAGCAGAACGGAAGGACGGATTTACCAAAGCTAACTTTAGTGAACTCTTTAATATACAGATTGTAAACATAATTATTGTTATTTATTATTACATATTGTTGATATAACAATTTCCACCATAAGCTGAGTCCTGTACGTGACACGTTCACTTCGGTTAGCGTGGGAATGTCGTGTCACTTGTCGCGTGTCACATGGTTCGCTACGTAGCTCGCTGCGTATTTCGCTGCTTTCATGGCGAATACATGTCCTTTGAGGAGCGTTTACAGGCTTCTGTTTGGGTTCACGAACGTCAGAATGCGATGAAGACAACGACAGACATTTTGAAGGACTTCGTTGTGAGGTTTGTAAAACGTGGAAGAAGAAAACCTTTGCGATGGGAAGTGTTCTGGATGTACCATGTAGCACAAGGCCTACGACTCCCACCGTAACTTGTGCTGCCGTGGCGGAATCGACTGAACACGTGTCGGTGAAGTCAACCCGTAAGCGGTTTGCGGAATTAGGTGTCCCGCGATCGACTATGCAAGCCCATATGCGGAAAGAGTTGAAACTTTCATGTTTCCCGGCCTCAGTGAATGAGTTTAGTGATCATGGCTTGAAGCAACGTGTGCATGCATGTGAAATGTTGCTCGCACGCTTCCCGCAAGCAGATGATCAAGGAAACGTTATGATGAGCGAGGTAGTCTCCCGTTGTTTTCCACATTGATCCAGAAGTTGCTATTGCATATCAGTCTATGAATTCCACTAAAATGGATGCACCAACCGACCGTATGAGTGACATTTTCACACCTATCCCAACAAGGAATGGCTGCTGTTACTAGCATCGCTCATACCTCAATCACCATCATATCGTCAAAGGCATGAAAATTGAGAACAGGTCGATGAAGGTAACACATTTGATCTGGCTGGTACGAGAAGACATAATTCACCGTTAACAATAGGCCTCGTCAGCGAAGGTATATTGGACTATAGCGTTTTGCTTGAACAGTTTCACTTTCATGTGAAAACAACAAGCTTATGTCTAAGGCAGTTTATCTATTGTAATCGAAGCAAAACTCTCTACCACAAAAATTCTCCAACTACTGAGAATGTGCGGAGCATTTAATAACTTGATATTAAGGGGCATAGACGTTGACTTTGATTTCACATTTTTTAAATTTGTTTTGATCAAAGATTTCAACTCATGTATATACTGTAACAGTGCTCTTAATAGACATATTTGTACTATTTTCTTTGTTACAAATATGGCCATTGTTTTAAAGATAATATCGTAGCTTTTTCTAAAACAATGCTATTTATTCGGGGCGTCGACCTAAGAAGGTCTTTTGACCCTAGTTTAAACCAGATGTTGTGAACCTGCGTGTATTTGGAAATGGCGGAAGGGTAACGTGTTGAATGTGAGGAAAAGAAAATTAAGGACGACACAAACACCCAGGCCAGGGATATTAATCATTACATTTAAAAACCGCTGACACGGCCGGAAGTCAAACCCGGGGCCGCCGGGTGACAGGCGGACGCGTTGTCCCCTACATCGCAGGACCGAACATATCGTAGCTTACTGAATCGTAATTTAATAACCTTCCATGAATGATTGTGCATGTTACGGTAGCATTATATAAGAGTGTATTTTTTTGCTATTACTTTAGTCTTTAGTTTACTTTAGTTTAGTTTTAATAATAATAATGTTATTTGCTTAACGTACCGCTAACTACTTTTTCGGTTTTCGGAGATGCCCAGGTGCCGGAATTTTGTCCCGCAGGAGTTCTTTTACGTGCCAATAAATCTACCGACACGAGGCTGACGTATTTGAACACCTTCAAATACTACAGGATTGAGCCAGGATCGGACCTGCCAAGTTGGGGCCAGAAGGCCAACGCCTCAACCGCCTGAGCCACTCAGTCCGGCTAGTTTAGTTTTACGATTAGATTTTCTTTGTTTTTGTGTTCATATTTTATCACTTTGTAATTTTCACTGTAGGTAGTCTGCTGTAATTGGAGCATTGCTCTGGTTAGACTGTAGTCAATAAATAGATCAATTTTGAATTAGTAAAAGTTAAAGAAACATGATTCATAAATTACTTTCATAACAATATAAGCATGTGGTTAGAAAATTCGTTTATGTATTCTGGAATGAAAATGTATGAATGTTAATATTTTTGTGATACTTAGCGCTCCAACGCCCCTTAATTCCTCCCAACAATTTTATACCCTTAAGTAAACGAGATACGCCGATGATCGCGTTCTCACTACCAGTAAGCCCGGGAAATTACAGCTGCTCATCAATAGAATCAGGACACTTCAGCAAGTACATGACTTAAATCTTAGAAGTGAAGCTTCCACGGGGTGTAGAATTGTTTAGTTCTCTTTTCGGGTTGAATCGTGTTTTTGTTTTCTGTACATTGCGAAAAGTTTGCCGACGTTTCGAATTCATTGCAGTATTTTTTTGTCAAGGCGACTCAAATACTCCTACTCGATCACTAGTGGTTTGATTGCTGCCTAGGGGACTGATTACCTCTGATCGAGTAGGTTCAACCCGGAAAATAAACTAAATAATATGATTTAAATCTGAACATCATCAACATAAAAATCATGGTTGTCGGTAAACAACTTTCTGAATTACCACGGATATCCGAGGAGAGTACTTTGTTGACTATAAATGAAATAGCATGCCTTTGCTGTAATATCCAGGAACACTGGGACATGATCATAGAAATAAAACCCTAGCTCATGTTCTTGGTTTATGTCCACGGGGGGACTTGCTTAGGAATATTAGGCACAACAGAATTTTAGCAGCATGATCCCAGGAGGATTACGAGGTACATGAAAAGGTGCTATATGTTGCTGAGGGTGGAAAAAAAACAGAGGTCGACTCAAATCAGCCAGCATAGGTGGATGCGAAGAAGCGAGTCATCTTCACTAACCATCAAGTACTTCAAAAAATCATACATCTCCTGTATGAGGATTGTAGGACATTTCATCCGAGAAAAAAGAATCATATCAAAATTCTCAGTTCAGTATTTCAGAAGTGTGGGCATTCCCAAGAATCTGTACTGTGATTTAGCCACCTTGGCCATTAAAGGCTCCGTCCAAATTGTTAGAAATCACCTCTATAGTATTGCATACGAGAAGGACTAACTCAATAAAACTATTCTTGATTACACATGCATTCAATATTGAAGTGTTATGGTATACGTTGTCAGTTTTAGACAGCCTATCATTGTAGGAAGTACATATAAATAAAAAATAACATGAAGAGAGATATCCTGAGCCTCATTCTTTAGGATGAGAAATACCCATCGCCAGGCTGAGTCGTTCAATCCTGGCTCAGTCCGGTGGTATATGGAAGATGGTGAGATACGTCAGCCTCGTGTCGGTAGATTTACTGGCGTGTCTAAATTACGGCACCTCCACGTCTCCAAAAGCCGTAAAAGTAGTTGGGGGTACGTAAAGCCAATATCGTTTTAAATTGAAAATCGGGCTTGTCAGATGTTAGTTGTATATCTTCTCCATCCTGCTCTATGGACTAGACCGCTGGTCCTTGATGGACAGTAGTTTAAATAAAACTTTTACAAGAAACATTTGAAATGCGGGTTTACTAAAGTGAGCGATGTGGAGGTGCTGATTCATGCAATAAAATCTAAAGAAATTGTGAAAAGCATCAATAAGCGCAAGCTAGAATATTTTGTCCATGTCATGCCACACTCACATAAATATTTGTTGCTATTTGCTTTACGTCGCACCGACGCAGATAGGTGTTATGGCGACGATGGGACAGGGAAGGGCTAGGAGTGGGAAGGAAGCGGCCGTGGCCTTAATTAAGGTACAGCCCCGACATTTGCCTGGTGTGAAAATGGGAAACCACGGAAAACCATCTGCAGGGCTGCCGACAGTGGGGTTCGAACCTACTATCTCCCGAATACTGGATACTGGCCGCACTTAAACGACTGCAGCTATCGAGCTCCGTCTCACATAAATAGATATTCTTGACATCATAATGCAAGGTGAAATCGAAGGCAAGCGTGGATCCAGCACAGAAGAGCAGTGTCGCTAGGGCATCTGAAGGACTCGTAGGAATTACAGTCGAGCCTCGATATCTCGAACCTCCATTGCTCGAATTTTCAGTATCTCGAAGTAACTTATATTTCTCGGTCGATTGTCCTATTCTTCAAGTGTATTTATTTTTCTATAACTTGAAATTCGGTTGCACGAAATTCTCGATTTCTCGAAGCAAACATTTCCTTCCTTGAAGCAAAAAATACTCTGTAACTCGAATTTTGTGCGACACTAACTGTGCAATACGATATTTGTGGTTTGTGCGGAACAGTTAACAAGTAAAGAAAGGGTTACAGTGATGCTGGGAGCTAATATGACGGGAACCGAAAAGCTAAAACTTCTAGTGATCGGAAAAACGGCGAAGCCTCGCTTTTCTCGGGTTGAATTAATTACCGGTCTGGTACGAAAACAACCCCGAAAGTCGGGGACGACAAGCTCCATTTAGAAATATCGGCTGCGTGGTACTGACGAGAAGTTTCAACGTGAAGGGAGGAAAGGTTAACAGTAACAAACAGAAGATACTAACGGATTGTTTCCAACGATTCTTGTTTTACTACTGTATCCTGTCTTATAGGGTTACAATTAATGTGATGCCGTTAAATAGAATTTGTTTGTATACTTTTAAATACTGTTAAAAATAATGTAATCAGTATAAGCCCGTAGACATATATGATTCAGTTACGTGCTCAAAATGGCATTCTCTATATCTCGAAGTTTCGATAACTCGAAATAAAATTTAGCTCCCGAAGCGATTCCAGATATCGAGGTTCCACTGTATCAACCTTCGAACTGTTTCTAGCAACAGCCAATAGCGTAAAAGGTGATCGCGAAAGGATACGGCACAGGGAGAAAAAGAAGAAGAAGAAGTGATTTTGAATGAACCGTGTAAAGTATGTACGTTAAGGGTGAAAAATTACAGCCTTGTGGAAACTATTTTGTAACAAGAACTCGCTTCACCATCAATCCTGACTGAGGCCTGATTATCATCATAAGCGCCTTTGATTGGCTGTCATACCTTATCCATAATCCTTCGCTATGGCCAGAACAACAGTTATTAATAGATTATTCTATGGCAGATGCGGAACAAATAGTACTGGAATACAGAGCTGCAGATTTAAATGAGACGTGAAATAAGGTTAAGGTTCTCTTGCGCGAGTAACAAGGTTATAAAACACGAACCGTAATAAAGGAGAGACACGTTCCACCTGTCACGGGCGTTAATTTCACGCCTCCACCCACAGGGAAGCCTGGTTATGAACCCGTGAGGGGGTAATAAACTTGACTCCATCATAGGGAACCAGCACACTCCCACACATAAAGAAGTAAATTAATAAAGGAAGCTCTCTGTCCTCTGTTCTCTTCTAATTCAGCCCTGGTCAAACTGCCGTGTTTGTGGAAGTGCGTTCTCTGCGTGCATGTCTAATAAGTAGACTTCGCATTTTTTGGACCATAAAATACAATTCTAGACACCTGAAACGAACGGGCTGTGTTAGAGGCGCGCCACAAAATTTATGGCGTAGAATACGTCCTTCTGAGAGAAATGTATTTGACGGAATTAGATGCAACAACAATGTTATTTGATTAAATATGACTTTTAAATTAAAATTACTAGAGATTTATCTATCCCTCATTGAGTCGATGGTAAGTTGGGGTGATGTGATAATTGTTTTAAGAGAAAGTCCATTCTCTATAAATCAGAATAGAAATGGAAGAGGTCGGGCGTTTCAAAGAAAGAAGATGACGTTAGAATGGAGGGAAGGCCCAAGAAGGGTGTGAAAATGAGGCTCCCAGGCCTTGGGGTCGATAGAGAACTAGAGTTGACTAAGGGAGGTCGGAAAGGAAAGATGAAGTGAGGAGACTGGCAAAAGTATGTAGAAGAAATGCCATATTCAGCTATGGATCCCGTGGTCATTTACACACGCTCTTCATTAATCCTGCTGGGGGTTACTCTGACGCAAAGTACATACCTAATCTGTACCAAATTGTATGAATTTATCCGCGGTTCGCCGCTCGAATGCTAAACTTCTTACTACTACAAATAAAACAATAAAAGTACTCTTTAATTCATTGCTGCACATGCATTTCTTCGTTGAATCATTATCATGCATTTGTTTTCTAATACAAATAGGATATGGGTACGTAGGACTTCCCTCTTTCGGCTGAGTAGAGTTGCCCCTTCTTCTTCTACTTCTCATAGAGAAAAGTTTGCGTTACCAAGCTACAGTCAATGTCAGTGACCTGGATTCAGACCAGTTGTTGTCGCTTGATATAACAGACGTGAAGCCGAAGCTGGTTTTGAGGTAAGTACAAAAAACTTTCTAAAATTTACTAAACTATCAGAATTCGACTTCTGCAGTCATATAATTTTTTCACTTGTCCGTAACATCACTAATTCACAATCACTGACAAGTTTGCGCATAGTAAACTATATGGTACAACATGGTAAAAGTGATTTGATGGAAACTGAGGATCTTCTTATAGAACGAAACATGTCGTTCATTTGCTAATAGGTGTTTTTTACAGGTACGTTATAGCGTTCTACAGCAAGTGTTACATTACGTGTTTCAACAGAGTGGAAAACATATATCATTCTATTATAGTCTTTATTATTTTTGAGTTGTTTTCTTTTACTTTTTGCCTCAGTTTGCTTCGTTTTGTTCTTTTATTTTATTTGTTGCTTTTCTCTCTATTTATTCCGTTATGTTAATTTCTGTTATATATTTTGTTTCGTTTTTTTTTTGTGTTTTGTTTTGCTGTGTTTTGTCTTGTTTCGTTTGTATTTTGTTTTTGTTTTTATGTTTTTGTTATGTTTTGTTTTTGTTTCGTTTTGTTTTGTTTCGTTGCTGTAAGAACAATTCCAGACTGAGCTAAGGATCCCGAGTTGTGTATCAACATTTTATCAGCCTTTTACAACAAACAGATATTCTACCCGCGACTAACAGTGGCTTTAAATTATTATGACAAGTTTCCAGTACAAGTCAAGAGAGAAGATAAAGCCCCAGATAAATATTCCACTCTTCTATTTGAGCACTTATTTTAATTATTTGCGGACATCTCATCTCTGCGAAGAAGGCGTCGCTTGAGATATTACTGCTCTTTGAAATTTACTCGGTCCATTTTATATTGTTCGCTGAAGCAGGCCACGTCAGTGACGTCAACATAATTACTGTGGGGCTAACAAATTGCCAGCGCCGGAATAAGTTGTTAAAACAATCCTAACGATGTACAGCTCCGTGACTAGGAACATCACTTGGTTGTGTTCTATGAAGATGTCTTACTCAATAACCTGCTCACTTAACAACAGGGAGTAGTAACAGAAGCAGTCGTGAAAATGAAAACCCACAGCCCGTTTCTAGTCATTCCACCGGGTCAGGAATCGAATGAAACAAGCCCCATCTAGCGGCGAGGATAGGAATTGCTAGTTGCTTTACGTCGCACCGACACAGATAGGTCTTATGGCGACGATGGGACAGGAAAGGGCTAGGAGTGGGAAGGAAGCGGCCGTGGCCTTAATTAAGGTACAGCCCCAGCATTTGCCTGGTGTGAAAATGGGAAACTACGGAAAACCATTTTCAGGGCTGCCGACAGTGGGGTTCGAACCTACTGTCTCCCGAATACTGGATACTGGCCGCACTTAAGCGACTGCAGCTATCGAGCTCGGTGATAGGAATTGTGCCGGCTGCAGAAGCCTGTCGCTCTCCTCTGGAGCAATGATTAATGACTGACAAATGAAATGAAATGATATTGGAGAGTGTTGCTGGCATGAAAGATCTCAGGGTAAACCGCACTATCCGGAGAAAAACCTGTCCCTGCAGAAATCTCACATTTGGTGACCGGGATTTGCACCAAGAAACCGAGCGGTCTGAGACCGCCGCCTGAAACACGGAGGCTCCACTAGAAGTAGTGACAGCACAGAAATATAAAACGAAGGTTTGTGGGTTACTGTAGTCACGTCCTAGTTCGTGAACCATGGGCAACGGCTGAGTGGCCTAGTAAGTGGTCCTGAGAGTCGGGATACCAGTTGCTATGGAATGGGAGTGGGCATCTCGGACATATTCTGAGTCCTGGCCCTCCTTGTGCTCAGGCGGCTAGGACTATACAATACACCGGTGGTCCATAACCCGTTAGAGGAGAGATACTCACTTGGACTATGTGCAAGTAGGGCAGCATCCTGCTTCATGAATCGACCGAGCTCAGAACATTTTAAGCAAGCCTCGGACCTATGGGAGTAACGGAGTCCCACTCCCATTTGACAGGCGAGGGACTCCTTGGAAACAACTTGGCGAACGAAATGCAATTCGATGGGGAGCTATCAATATTAATGGGGCTTATGGAAGAAAGAAAGTAGAACTGGCTGAGTCAGCAAAGAGGATGCATCTAGATGTGCTAGGAGTAAGTGATATTCGGGTAAGGGGAGATAACGAGGAAGATATAGGAGATTATAAAGTGTACTTGACGGGTGTTAGAAAGGGAAGGGCAGAGTCTGGGGTAGGGCTCTTTATCAGGAATAGCATTGCACGGAACATAGTTTCTGTTAGGCGCGTAAATGAGCGAATGATGTGGGTAGATTTGTCAGTTGGAGGAATTAGGACTAGAATTGTGTCCGTGTATTCACCATGTGAGGGTGCAGATGAGGATGAAGTTGACAAGTTTTATGAAGCATTGAGTGACATCGTAGTCAGGGTAAACAGCAAGGATAGAATAGTGCGAATGGGCGATTTCAATGCGAGAGTTGGGAATAGAACTGAAGGATACGAAAGGGTGATTGGTAAATGTGGGGAAGATATGGAAGCTAATGGGAATGGGAAGCGTTTGCTGGACTTCTGTGCTAGTATGGGTTTAGCTGTTACGAATACATTCTTCAAGCATAAGGCTATTCACCGCTACACATGGGATGCTAGGGGTACCAGATCCATAATAGACTATATCTTAACAGACTTCGAATTCAGGAAATCTGTTAGGAATGTACGAGTTTTCCGCGGATTTTTCGATGATACAGACCACTATCTGATCTGTAGTGAACTAAGTATCTCTAGGCCTAAGGTAGAGAAAGTGAAATCTGTCTGCAAACGAATAAGGGTAGAAAATCTCCAGGACGAGGAAATTAGACGGAAGTACATGGATATGATTAGTGAGAAGTTTCGAACAGTAGACACTAAGCAGGTTCAGGATATAGAACGTGAATGGGTGGCATACAGGGATGCTGTAGTAGAAACAGCCAAGGAATGCCTTGGAACAACTGCGTGTAAAGATGGGAAAAGGCGAACATCTTGGTGGAATGATGAAGTGAGAGCAGCTTGTAAACGTAAAAAGAAGGCTTATAAGAAATGGCTCCAAACAAGGGCCGAGGCAGATAGGGAGTTGTATGTAGATGAAAGAAACAGAGCGAAACAAATAATTGTTGAATCCAAAAAGAAGTCATGGGAAGATTTTGGTAACAACGTGGAAAGGCTAGGTCAAGCAGCAGGGAAACCTTTCTGGACAGTAATAAAGAATCTTAGGAAGGGAGGGAAAAAGGAAATGAACAGTGTTTTGAGTAATTCAGGTGAACTCATAATAGATCCCAGGGAATCACTGGAGAGGTGGAGGGAATATTTTGAACATCTTCTCAATGTAAAAGGAAATCATCCTGGTAGTGTTGTGAACAGCGAAGCTCATGGGGAGGAGGAAAATGATGTTGGTGAAATTATGCTTGAGGAAGTGGAAAGGATGGTAAATAAACTCCATTGTCATAAGGCAGCAGGAATAGATGAAATTAGACCTGAAGTGGTGAAGTACAGTGGGAAGGCAGGGATGAAATGGCTTCATAGAGTAGTAAAATTAGCGTGGAGTGTTGGTAAGGTACCTTCAGATTGGGCAAAAGCAGTAATTGCACCTACCTATAAGCAAGGGAACAGGAAGGATTGCAACACCTATCGAGGTATCTCACTGATTAGTATACCAGGCAAAGTATTCACTGGCATCTTGGAAGGGAGGGTGCGATCAGTCGTTCAAAGGAAGTTGGATGAAAACCAGTGTGGCTTCAGACCACAGAGAGGCTGTCAGGATCAGATTTTCAGTATGCGCCAGGTAATTGAAAAGTGCTACGAGAGGAATAGGCAGTTGTATTTATGTTTCGTAGATCTAGAGAAAGCATATGACAGGGTACCGAGGGAAAAGATGTTCGCCATACTGGGGGACTATGGAATTAAAGGCAGATTATTAAAAGCAATCAAAGGCATTTATGTTGACAATTGGGCTTCAGTGAGAATTGATGGCAGAATGAGTTCTTCGTTCAGGGTACTTACAGGGGTTAGACAAGGCTGTAATCTTTCACCTTTGCTGTTTGTAGTTTACATGGATCATCTGCTGAAAGGTATAAAATGGCAGGGAGGGATTCAATTAGGTGGAAATGTAGTAAGCAGTGTGGCCTATGCTGACGACTTGGTCTTAATGGCAAATTGTGCCGAAAGCCTACAGTCTAATATCGTGGAACTTGAAAACAGGTGCAGTGAGTACGGTATGAAAATTAGCCTCTCGAAGACTAAATTGATGTCAGTAGGTAAGAAATTCAACAGAATTGAATGTCAGATTGGTGATACAAAGCTAGAACAGGTCGATAATTTCAAGTATTTAGGTTGTGTGTTCTCCCAGGATGGTAATATAGTAAGTGAGATTTGAATCAAGGTGTCGTAAAGCTAATGCAGTGAGCTCGTAGCTGCGATCGACTGTATTCTGTAAGAAGGAAGTCAGCTCCCAGACGAAACTATCTTTACATCGGTCTTGGACTCAGGATATCTTATTCATAAGTTAGAAGTAACAGACATGAAAGTAGCAAGAATGATTGCTGGTACAAACAGGTGGGAACAATGGCAGGAGGGTACTCGGAATGAGGAGATAAAGGCTAATTTAGGAATGAACTCGATGGATGAAACTGTACGCATAAACCGGCTTCGGTGGTGGGGTCATGTGAGGCGAATGGAGGAGGATAGGTTACCTAGGAGAATAATGGACTCTGCTATGGAGGGTAAGAGAAGTAGAGGTAGACCAAGACGACGATGGTTAGACTCTTTTTCTAACGATTTAAAGATAAGAGGTATAGAACTAAATGAGGCCACAACACTAGTTGCAAATCGAGGATTGTGGCGACGTTTGGTAAATTCACAGAGGCTTGCAGACTGAACGCTGAAAGGCATAACAGTCTATAATGATAATGTATGTATGTATGTATGTATGTATATGTTACTTTACGTCGCATATCATAGTTGCCATATATACACAAAGATGTCTGCTCATGCTCACCTCATTCCTGATTTACGCAATCGCCTTTCTCTGTGTTCATGGTATTCTTAGTACTTTTCCAGCACCATATTTCGAACGCGTCAATACCTTTATGTTCTTTAGCTTTAGTGGTCCAGGTTTCACAACCGTACAAGAAGATGGAAAGTACAATAGCCTGCCCCTGTCACGCCAGACAAAGCGCTCGAAGGCTGTTCTTACGATAATTTCCTATTCGCAGACATCACTATCACTGAGATTTGATCATGATAATTTAAATAGGAGACAGAGAAAACATTCATTTCAAAGTAATAGTAATATTATAATAATAATAATAATAATAATAATAATAATAATAATAATAATAATAATAATAATAATAATAATAATAATAATAATAATAATCGTACGGCATCAGCTTCCGTGTGCAGACATGGTCATTTGTTGCAGTTTGGCTGCTTGCTCGACAATTTTGACATTACGTTTTACTCTCAGCCTATTAGATGGCAGAATGTATAAACCAAATCTCTCTTCGGCCGCTAAGGCTGAATTTTAATTAATTTTGTCGGGTAAACATCAAATGTGACACCAGAGATCTACATGCCGAGATCGCACGACATAGAATGGCAAAAGGACTTTTTTCCACCTTTCAAAAATCCGACTACCTCTGCCGGTTTTGAACGCGGTATTTCGGGGTTCGGAGGCCGACAATCTCCCACTGATCCAAAATATTGATTCACAAACATATTCCTAGAATTTTATCTAGTTGCCACAAGAAACACTCAACGTGCACAATCTGTTGTGAGCCAGACGCAAACCAAACACTATGGTGCAACAGTCCCGAAGAGCCATTGCCTACCAAGCGGCCGCTGCTCAGCCCGAAGGCCTGCCGATTAAAGGTGTCATGTGGTCAGCACAACGAATCCTCTCGTCCGTTATTCTTGGCTTTCTATACTGAGGCCGCTATCCCACCATCAGATAGCTCCTCAATTGTAATAGAGTAGGCAGATTGGACCTCGAACCAGCCCTAAGAGCCAGGTAAAAAGATCAACCTTGCCGGGAATCAAACCAATGTGTCGTGAACACATCTTGACTTATATTTAATAAAATACAGTAAGTCTGCCTCTGTGGTGTAGTGGTTAGTGTGATTAGCTGCCACCCCTGGAGGCCCGGGTTCGATTCCCGGCTCTGCCACGAAATTTGAAAAGTGATACGTGGGCTGGAACGGGGTCCACTCAGCCTCGGGAGGTCAACTGAGTAGAGGTGGGTTCGATTCCCACCTCAGCCATCCTGGACGTGGTTTTCCATGGTTTCCCACTTCTTCTCCAGGCAAATGCCGGGATAGTGCCAAACTTAAGGTCATGGCCGCTTCCTTCCCTCTTCCTTGTCCATCCCTTCCAATCTTCCCATCCCCCACCAAGGCCCCTGTTCAGTATAGCAGGTGGGGCCGCTTGGGCGAGGTACTGGTAATCCTTCCCAGTTGTATCCCCCGACCCAATATCTCACGCTCCAGGACACTGCCCTTGAGGCGGTAGAGGTGGGATCCCTCGCTGAGTCCGAGGGAAAAACCAACCCTGGAGGGCAAGTAGCTTAAGAAAGGAAGAAAATAGGTAAATTATATTTTCTAACTTATTTCTTCACAAGAAAAGGTACCGGTCCACAGTCACACTGAATGCTATTGTCTTCAATGTAGCCCCATTTTGCCGAATTAATCATAGATCTGCCCACACCTGTACTCAATCTATTCAGGAACTTCCAAGTTAGCCAATCCTTGTCATGACGAAGGGATAAAGAGACCGGGCGAGTTGGCCGTGCGGTTAGGGGCGCGCAGGTGTGAGCTTGCATCCGGGAGATAGTGGGTTCGAACCCCACTGTCGGCATTCTTGATAATGGTTTTCCGTGGTTTTCCATTTTCACTCCAGGCTGGGACTGTATCTTAATTAAGACCACAGTCGCTTCCTTCCCACTCCTAGCTCTTTCCTATCCCACCGTCGCCATAAGACCTACCTGTGTCGGTGCGACGTGAAGCAACTAGCAAACAAAGAAAAGGGTTAAAGGTTCAGAAGCTCGTTTCTAACCAGGAAGCAGGGAGGTCTTAGCCCTTCATAGTTGCAATCTGGCTTTTTCAGCAGTGGATCTATACCCCTAATATTAAAAGAAGCGTTTTGACACGTAGGGGTAGAAGGAGAAGTATTGAAACTGCCACTGTGCGGTGTTGCCACATTCCTGCATTCCTTTCTCCTTCTCTTCGCTTTCGGCTCACTTGTTCGATCGTTCAGATCGCTGTGTTCTGCTGTACGTAACTCAGAAGTGAGAGGTTTGGCAACTCCAAGCAACACGAGCCGGCCAGCAGGCTTATCTCCATGGCAACCGCAGTGGGACCACCTTGTTTCCAAAGCAACCATACCCCCTACTCCCTTCTCCCCACCCAGGCAGGCAGTAAACGGACCTTCCTCTAAAAACTGTCAGAACGCATCTTTCAATTTCACGGCTGTAAGTACTTCCATGTTCGAAGGAAACTCTTTGACTTCAGTAGTTGTAGGTGCGGTTCTTGCCCATCCTCGGGGTGCGTATTTCCTGCTCCACTTTCTGTCTTTCCTTATTTGCAGATATTTTTCTACGAATGGTGGGTGGGGCTATTCTTGCCAGGTGATAAAGCCATTCAACTGGAGTGGATTTCAGACAACCTGTAATAATCCCGCACGTGTCCTTTAGAGCTACTTCCACCAGAATCTGAATGGCATGTGTCGAATGATACCAGTCAGGACACGCGTGCCCTTTCACGGTGTAACATAATGCCATTGCAGAAGTTCGGATTGTTTCAGGTTGTCTGTCCCATTGTGATCCGACCATTTTTCCCAGGATGTTATTCCTGGTAGAAGCGTTCATCTTGCAGTTCAGACAGTACTTCTTGAAAGTAAAAGATCTATTACTGGACCCGTTCTGCTCCGTAGCATTCAGCACTTCTTTCCATACAATATTCCCTGTGTTTCGACCATTCGGCCGTACCTGGATCTTAACATTTTCAAGCGATCTTGACCGAGACAGAGCAACATATATTTCAGAACCAAAGATGGAAAAGGGTGAAAGTGCCAGAAACCTGTTTCCGAGTAAACGCCAATAATAGAGTTCCCGAGCACAATGGCACTTTCAGCCTTCTCTACCAAAGGAGAACAGGAATTAATTATTACCTACGACATTTGAAGTGCAAGTCTACCACATCTAATTGCATAACAATATTTGGCTTGCATAAATTGCATTTCTTTCACTAACTGGCTCAGAAATTAGAAAATACATGAATGATAGCACACTGACACAATGGACAGCACAGAAGAATTATTGCAGCGCGAGACGCTGGCAGATTAGCCCCTCCCCACGAAACTCAGGTGGGCACATTGGACTATGGCCCTACCTGTTGAACTTCCTACCAACTAAACTAATTACCTCAGGCACATGCATAAGTTACCACTATATGCGGCATGGCTAATGTATCCCCTTATTACCAAAAACACATTTTTCATATTTCGGTACTTTCACCCTTTTCCATCTTTCGTCCTCAGTTGGTAATGGCTAAATACTGGTTCGGGTAAGTAGACTACCCAATTTTTCAAGAGCTTGTCCCTGCACTTTATTAATGGTCATACCGAAGGCTAGTCGACTTGGTACCTTCCTGTCTGTGCGCAAGTGGACTGTTTTCTCTTAGCAGCATGTAAGTTATTAGGAATGTTCTGCCATGTGTTTAGTATATTCAGAAGCTGGAGAAGGTCAGAGAATCAAAGAGTATCTAGCAGAGAATAGTATTCTACAAACATCAGAGGCATTGTATATTCTCTGGCTTGACAGGTAGTAATCAAACATGGCTGCATGTAATGACATTACCAAGAATGAAAATCACATATATCAGAATATTAATGAAAGCGTTAGTCGCTTAACAACCTGCCAAGTACAAAATGCATTGCGAGTTAGTGTGAGCCTTCATCCGCCATTATTTTGGTGGTCATTTAATAATTTAATTTTATGATTACTCAAAGTTGGCGGAACTTAGAGACCTATCAAAGTCTCATGATTCACCGGCAGGTAATTTCGGAGTGAATAAAACAAAAATGATGCAAATCGGTCCAGTAGACGGACGGACGGATTTGCCAAAGCTGTTTTGGGGAAACTCTTTTA
The DNA here is from genome assembly GCF_040414725.1 of Anabrus simplex. Taxonomy (NCBI): domain Eukaryota; kingdom Metazoa; phylum Arthropoda; class Insecta; order Orthoptera; family Tettigoniidae; genus Anabrus; species Anabrus simplex. The sequence goes on along the minus strand of NC_090270.1, from coordinate 35,920,753 downwards.
ATATTTATGGATACAGTAGATGACCCTGCTGCTCCGAAACATTCGTTACATACAGACAACTCAGACAACTCTTGTTATGTCTGTCGTAGTCATATTGGTTTGTCTCCCATTTGCAATAGTTCGTATGCGCAATTCGTACTCAGAATTCATCCATTCTGACGTCATCGTGCCGTCTGTTCGGTAAAAATCTATCCATACTGAACACAAATGGTTCGGATCATTGGCCTAGAATATTAAAAATGGTATAAAGTTATGGGAATAATGAAGTGGAGTTACACGAGATGCCGGATATATGTTGCAATCCCGCTTGCTCAAGTCAGTAGTCAGATAGTACACGTGTCATGGTCATTTGATTGCACAAGGGTGAAGCAATGGAATCTTCCACTCTAGAGAGAGAAAGTTTGCGACAGAGCTATTCAAAATTTAAGTTGGTAGAACTTCTGAACAGCGAATCAAAGCACAGCACGCTCGAAGCTGAGTAGGAAAAAAATATGGACGCCAACATGAAAGCCCTCCAATATTGGCAAAAATCCGCAGGGAGATAGTATAGAAGAAGATTCAGACTTCTACGTAGTCGGAAAATTAAGACGATATATCCTAGTAAATTATTGTAATTCATGAATGTGGCTATTAAAGACAGGATGTTATGCAACTGATCACGGGATTCCCTAAGCTCGTCGCCACGAGGCAAGCGCACAACAGGAACCCACGCTCTGATCCAGGAGGCTCACTGTTTTTTGGTTCGGAACGACTCGGACGGAGATGTGTGGTGTTCGCCGTGGAACGGAATTTTGAGCATTTCTCAGCCTGATGCATACTATATTGAAAACGCATAACTGAATCCGCTAAATTTATTTTTAATAGAGAATTGGGAGTATAAATAACCAAGAATTTTGTGATATAAAGTCTCACGTTATAAACCGGTTCGCTGGGCAGTAAGGACCGACATGGAATAAAGTCTCGAGACGCTTTGCAGTGCCATGTGTCGGAAATTGCGAAGTTTGCAGAGACGGAGTATTTACTAAATTGTGACAAGAGTGTAATGTGTACTTGTGTATACTTCATGTATACTTTTCTGTGTGTGTTTTAGTGTAAAAGAGCGAGTGATGCCGTGTGCAATGTTGTACAAAACAAGAGTGAAGGAAATGGATGTCGAGGAAGGCATTTATGCACACGTTAACGCAACCGTTATAATGGAATGAATCATATAATGAGGCCTACCTAAGGGCTAAAAATGCTGTATAGCTGAGCATGGAACAACGCCGGATTCGATAAGTACCTCCTGATTCATATTATTCTCACGTATGCATGAAAAGCTGTAGTTAAACTTGTAAATAATTTTTATTGCATGAAATGATTAAGTTCAATTTTTTTATTTTTCAATGTAGCAAGGGTTAGCCAGATATAGGGAGTGAATTTCAATACTGATGCCTTGGGGAGTGAATATGTGTAGGATAAGAAACGTGTGTTGAGATATGATCTTCTATAACAATAAGAAACGTATGTTGAGATATGATCTTCTATAACGCGTGATCTTCTAACGTGATATTCGGATGTGTAAATATATTAATTAGGATAGATGGCAATCAGTACGTGTTTATAGTTATGGGATAGACTAGTGATAATTTGTGGCATGCTGCATGGATAATTTTAATCGTCGGGAAAGAGTTCATTGACATCATGAAGATATGAACCAGTGACCAGTCATGTACATTACAGTGGATATTTAGAGCCCATTTCATCAATAAGTAACATGTATTTGACCAGTAAATGAAAATGTGATGTGAGGGAGTAGATATTCAGTCATATAATTCATTTTTGTGATTTAGTTGAGATTAGCTTTGAAGTAAGACTTTTAATATTCGAACGCTAATAGCAGGTAACGAACCGGTGATATTATGGAACGAGATATGTGAATATGGTGCCGGCAAATGAAGTAAAGTGTTTCTCGATATGTTTTGACGAATCCTGGTAAGAATTGCACCAGTAGACATGTGAAGTGTGAGATAAATATTGTGTATTGAAAGCGATGTATGCTCATGATAATTGATATTATAGCCCAAGGGGATCTCAGTTTTGTGAATATGGTTTTTTGAGAGGAACATATGGAGTTAATTAGAACGGAGAGATATTAATCTGTGTTGACAGAAAGATTGTCGTGCGTAAGAAATAAATAGTAAATGAGTTGCGCTCACAGATAAGACGTTCGTACTGCTATGCGTGTATATTAAAGGGAGATTTAAACTACGTTGATTAGGGTCATAAAATGAAAGAATAAATGTCATTTATTATATAATTCCGATTTAATGATTTAGGAACAGCACATTGATATTTAAAGATTTAATAATGTTATTCGCGGTATTCCATTGTATGATAGGACATTAAAGGTCAGTGTAATGTTGTGTTCCAGGTGGTCGGAACTTCGATTCCCGACCAGGTCAATGAAGATGATTTTCCTGGTAATTATGAATATGACTGATTTTGTTTCTGTTGCATATGTGCATTTGACAACGCAAATTTTGATTTGCGTTTGCAACCTTTGTGTCTGATGTTGTGAATTCATTTCATGTGGTTGTTGTGTTTGAGGCAATAAGGTTCTGTCCTATTGTCATAAATTCAGTGTGGATTAAGTTTTTGGTGGTAATTCAAATTAGTTCAGGTCCCTTCGCTACAAGGTCATTGCTTATTTTATGTATTAGTGAAACAGCTGCTTATGTGTATGTGAAGTAATATCGTAGTGGTAAATTAAAATGTTAACTTGAGATTATTTGCATCAGGAGTAGTTTTCGATCCAGTCGCGTTCCGTGTTAAGTGTATATGGATGAAAGGAGGAAGCCGATATAAAAGAATGATTTAATGAATGATTAAATAAATGTAATGAGTTAAAAATTTAGTATTTCTGACAGAGGTATCATTTCGGATGATTTAATAATTTCTAACAGCTTCATGATTCAATGATCGAACTTATTGTAATGGTTTAATAATTTTAATAATAATAATATTTTTCTAATAATTTGATAATTTAATAATTTTGAAAGTATAATGATTTAGTGATTCAGTATCTAGTTCAAATGTTTATATTCAGAAAGAATTTCATATTTTTAATGATTCATGGATAGAAGGGAGAGTGGATACGGAGTAATTCAAATACATTCCTTTATACATGAAGTTTGGACGTCAAAGGTCACTAAGGGGAATGAATGTAATTGATGTAATGGTGGTCAACTATATTTTTGACATGGTAATAATAAAATACAATAAATAAACGAGATGTATTAGTAAAAGGAACAAGTTGATTAAATTAATGTCGGCAAATGATAATGAGATGTAATAAGATTTCAAGTAAGTGAAATGTATTTCGATGTATTTGGAATTCATTAATAAGATTATTGTTTTTCATGATACGGTAATAATTGATAATGAAAGTAAATTGATTGGATACTTAGGCCGACAAATTTTAATAGATAAAGGCACGAGTTAGTGGTTTGGTGTGAATAATTGAGTGAATTAAACAAAGTTTACATATGAATTAAACAATAATATGGTTATAGTTGACCGGAGGTTATGAGTGACGTATCCATGTATAGTGAAATTTTAGTCGAACTCCTTTATTTTGTGAAGGGATATTTTATTTGCCAAAGTTTAATCTTTTATTTAATAAATTTGTGTTTTTACCAAAAATTTCCCATTCAGATCGTTTTATTTAATTTATCTTCTTTCTTATCCTTCCTGCTTAATAATTTAAGGTTAGTTATATTATTCGAAGATATTTCTGTGGGTGTTACCCGTATAGCGACCCTGGAATTCACTTTTGCCAGTGCCACATTTCAAAGTTTGGAAGGGTAGATGGTTGAATATATTATCTTTTTTTATCCTGCAGTTCTGATGTAAAGCTTGGTATTCTGCCGTAGAAGGCAATGATATTTATAAACACAGTTCTTCTACATAGAATGGTTGTCTTGTGAATTCATAGATTAGTCCCCAAGGAGCGGGATTCTTTTTCTTACCAGGCACAGAACTTTTTCAAGATACATGGCCTTCACTCTTCCTAGGGTAGCTAGGTTATCCTTAGACGGGTGTTCCCAGATAATGTCGAAGGCGTATGTCATGGTTGGGTCTCTTTGTACGTAGACTTTTATCTCTTAGTACCATGTAAGTTATTAGAAACGCTCTGTCGTCTGTTGAATATATTTGTAAGCTGGGAAAGGTTATAGAATCAAAGAGTATCTAGCAGGGAATTGTATTCGTCAGTGATCAGAAGATGTGTATACTCTCTGGTTTGACAGGTAGTAATCAAACATGGCTCCAGGTCATGACATTACCTAGGATGAAAATCACGTATATCAGAATATTAATGAAGGTGTTAGTCGCTTAGCAACCTGCTAAGTACAGAATGTATTGCGGGTTGGGGTAAGCCTTCACCCGCAATTATTTTGGTGATCATTTAATGATTTGATTTTATGATTACTTAAAGTTGGCTAAACTTAGAGACCTATCAGTGTCTCATGATTCACCGGCAGGTAATTCCGGAGAGAATAAAATAAAAATGAAGCAAATCGGTCCAGCAGAAAGGACGGACGGATTTTCCAAAGCTGTTTTAGTAAACTCTTTTATAGATGAGAAGCAATGTAAGAATAATACAGGGCTCTTTGGTCACCAACTCTCTCATAAATTGAAAACCCTGTTGTATTTCCCCTTCTAACAACCTCCTACGACAGGCGGAGAATACTGTAGATGTAATCCACGCCCTCATCCACAAGGAGATATTATGCTATATACCGAGAGAGTGGTTACATAATTTATTTGACGGAGGTAATATGATGGTTTTTCTAAACACGTATTAAAAGTAATGTAGAGATGTTCCTCAACTGCAAGACACATGCCCCAGTGTAGGTTGTTATTGTTATTAAAGTGTCTACTTTAAAATTAACCACATGATGTACTTTTATCGTAACTTTCAGCCGTAAAACTCGCCCTAGAAATAATGATGTCATCGATCCAAGGAGTTAGTAGGTGTACCGGCTGTTATGGAAAACTGAGGCCATTAATTTCAATACAAGCGAGGAAATATATTGTCTCCCATTACTTTTGTTAATATTGCTCGTATTTCACTCTAATATCCTTATCGCCCAACCATCTTCTCCCCTGCGATTAATACAGCCCCGCTTACGTAAGAAACGGAGATAGGAACAGCTTTTATCGCTTGCCATCAATTTCAATACCGTAAAACACACTGCACGTTGGAAGAATTCATTACTTGATAATTTGAACTTAATTACGGTTTAGCTAGTTCTAAAAGGAAGCAAGGCGTCCATGCTAGTGCGAAAACGACGTTTAATAGAACGTGCCTACTAAAATTGGTCAATCCACACACTAGGATTTCTTCTCCCCCTCGTCTAAAAAAATTGTCAATCAGGCAAAGTACTTGGGCCCTGAGACACAATGTAATCTTTCTTACGCTCACCTAGAAGATTGCCAAATAAGGCAGAAATTATTGTTTCACCTTTTGATCGCCTTGAAGTTCGGCTATCGAATGAAGCAGACACATCCATAACATAAATTAGTGTTTCACCTCTTGATCACCTTGAAGTTCTGCTATCGGATGGAGCAGACACATCCATGGCACAAATTAGTGTTTCACCTCTTGATCACCTTGATGTTCGGCTGTCGAATGGAGCAGACGCATCCATGGCATAAATTAGTGTTTCACCTCTTGATCACCTTGATCTTCGGCTGTCGAATGGAGCAGACGCATCCATGGCATAAATTAGTGTTTCACCTCTTGATCACCTTGATGTTCGGCTGTCGAATGGAGCAGACACATCCATGGCACAAATTAGTGTTTCACCTCTTGATCACCTTGATGTTCGGCTGTCGGATGGAGCAGACACATCCATATTGATTCACCTCTTTTTCTTAACAAGTTGCTTTACGTCGCACCGACACAGTTAGGTCTTATGGTGACGGTGGGATAGAAAAAGGCTAGGGATGGGAAGGAAGAGGCCGTAGCCTAAATTAAGACGCAACTCCAGCATATGCCTGGTGTGAAAGTGGGAAACCACAAAAACCTCCTTCAGGCTGCCGACAGTGGAGTTCAAACCCACTATCTCCCGAATGCACGCTTACAGCTGCACGCCCCTATCCGCACGGCTACCTCACTTGGTTCGTAACTTTAAATTCCATTCTCGCCAATCTTAATGTGTTCTCATTTCTTTACAAACATATTCATTTCTTGAAATGTTTTGAAAAGCCTGTTAGTAAACACGAAATACGATATTATTATATACTGCAATAAATAACATGTTGAATGCACTATTTCGTCCAAATACTGTAGTCATTCACACGCTTCTTCAGCAAACTTCGACGCATTGTCACGAAATTTAATTTTTCGGGTTAAAACTTCCTCCTCCAAGCACCTGATTTCTTAAACATAAAACTTCCTACATCACAGCTTTTCGATTAAATTCCATTACTTCTTTGTTTTATTTTATTCTCATCCTGTACAGTACACCTCCAAAACGCTGTCCATACGATTCAACCAACTTCTCCAGATCTTATGCAGAGTTCATAACATAATAATCGGTAAATCTCAGGGTTTACTTTAATTACTTCTCCGTGAACTCGTTTTTTTAATTCCTCCTTCAACTTCTTTTCCTTCTATTCTACGTAAGAATTGAAAATTAAAATGTCTCCCATGACATAGTTATCTGACAGTGACCATAGACAGGTGATGGACGGTAGAAGGGGATGATTCCTTCATTCTTCAAGGTACAGGAAGCTTGTGCGGTATCTTTCTCGAGGATACCTTCCTTTTGACGCGTCACAAGTGTCACTTTAAAAGAACTTTATCAGGTCGATCACGAAGTATGGTCCACCTCCATTGACGAGAAAGTTGGCCACACACGAGAAGTGTCATGAGTTTGTGAAGTCGAAATCAATTTCCGGAGAGCGGACGGGATAGGAAGAGTCTTGAAAGGGAGATCAAATTCAAAACGTGCCCAGCCTACGGCAGACAACGCCAATAACACATGAGTGGAGGATGGTAAAAGATCCCTTATAGCGTGAGGTTCCTGAGCTTCAAATACCTCTCAAGTTTTCTAAGATGCTTCCGTTTTAAAAGAATGTAGCAACCGCTGAAGAGTACATTTCAAGAAAGGTCAAAGTAGGATAAGAGAGGGATATAAGCTGAGGGGAGTAGAAGGAATTTGAGCCCCTTAAATGGATTTTTATGATAATATAATTGATTGTGCGCATATTTTTCGAACTACTTTTACGGTTTTCGGAGACGATGAAATGTGGGTATTTTGTCTCGCTGGAGTTCTCTAATGTATAAAAATAGCCTTGTAAATTGCCTAAGGGGTATGGCCTCCTGCAATGCAGGGACAGCGCTCAGTTTAACACATAAGGTGAGCAAGTCCTGAGGAGCATTACTATATTGGTTATCTCCTAGTTTGTTTCATGGAAATGTATTTTTGCATGTTGCATACTTGTGTAGTCTCACCTCTGAGTGTCTTTTTGTGATCAACACTTCGCGAAAACGTATTAATACATTCTTGACACTTGTTCAGTTTTTCCCCAGGGAGGGTGAGATTCCCTGTTTGTGAAAACGTACCCGGCATATTTCGTTCTTGGATGGCTTCACTTAAGAAAGTGTATGTGGAGGAGTTTTGAGCTTCCCCCCACGTGAAAATTCTCTGTTACATACTTTACACTTGCGTCCGCACAATATGATCGATGATGGCATAAGATCGTCACTTAGTGCGAACGTCTTAATGTCTATTTGACACCTGTCTTGCTGCTTCCTTGAGTGATCAGGTACAGTTTGAAATCTACCCAGTTTTCCACTTTGTTTGCCTAATCGAAGATACTAAAAGAAATATGAGGCAAAAATTTGAAGTATAAAGACCAAAGTGTGATTTTATTGGATGACGATGATGGTGAAAGTCCAACAACTTGGCTAAATGGACAGAAAGTCCCAGGTTCGACTCTCGGCCGTGCCAAGGATTTTAACTACGTACAATTACACTGGTTTGGAAAATTGGTGTGTGTTCTGTTCAGTGCACATCTACACACAACACATCCCAGTTCAAAGCATTACAGAAACACGCAATAGGGAATACGTAGGGTGGACATCAGGAAAGGCACCGGGGTGTAAAATTGGATTGAATTCATACAAAGTGCCGATACCACGTGACTGGGAAAAGGCCAGGAGGAAGAAGATGGTGATAGGCAAATAACAGGAAAGGATGACATGTTATTCTCCTTAACTACACTCAAGGAATGGAATCTTTTATCATTCAATCAATCTCTAAATCAATCAGTGATCTTCATTTAGGGCTGTCATCCAGGTGGCAGATACCCTATGAGTTTTTACCTAATCTCTTCTTAAATCATTTAAAAGAAGTTGGAAATGTATCTAACATCTCCCTTTATGAATTATTGAAAACCTAAAACCTGTTTTTCAGTCATTGGCCGGGTCAGAGATGTAATGAATGTATCACATATAGGCTATTAGTACGATGGGGTCTCCACTCCCAAAGTGATTTATTAATAACTGATAGATGCTATGAAACGAGAATGGAGAGTGTTGCTTGAATGAAAGATGACAGGGAAAACGGGAGTGCCCGGAGAAAAACATGTCCCGCCTCCGCTTTGTCCAGGACAAATCTCACTTGGAGTGACCGGGATTTGATCCACGGTATCCAGCGGTGAGAGGCCGACGCACTGCCGTCTGAGCCACAGATGCTCTTATGAATTATTCCAACCCCTAATTCCTCTTCCTATAAACGAATATTACCTCAATTAGTTTTCTTGAATTCCAACTTTATCTTCAAATTATGATCTTTCATACGTTTATAAACTCCACTGAAACTTATTCGTCACTCAAGCCGAAAGTTTGAAACATTTTCGCAACACTACACTTTTATAGGACCGGGTGAGTTGGCCGTGCGGTTAGGGGCCCGCAGGTGTGAGTTTGCATTTGGGAGATAGTGGGTTCGAACCCCACTCTCGGCAGCCCTGAAGATGGCTTTCCATGGTTTCCCATTTTCACACCAGGCAAATGCTGGGGCTGTACCTTAGTTAAGACCACGGCCGCTTCCTTCCTATTCCTAGGCCTTTCCTATCCCATCGTCGCCATAAGACCTATCTGTGTCGGTGCGACGTAAAGCCACTAGCTTTTGTCGGAAAGCAACCAGAGCAAATAGTGCTGCCTTTCTTTGGAGCTCTTCGAGATCTTGAATCAAGAAACCCTTACACTGGAACCTTTTTCTAACTGGGGTCTTGCCATTGCAAATTATGATGCTGGATTTAGAATGTAAAACTAGTAGTATTTCTTGTAATATTTTTCTTCCATGGAATTGTTTTTTTGTACTCGTGTTGTAGTTGGGTAATTATGTTTTTAACTTTACTGTATTATCACTTGTAGTGTTAAGCACTGGAAATACTTAAGTTCTTTGTGAATTTTTATATGATGATGGTGGATTTAGAATGTAAAACTAGTAATATTTTTTGTAAGATTTTCTTTCCATGGAATTGCTTGTTGTACTCTTGTTGTTTGTTTGTTTGTTGTTGTTGTTGCCTAATTATGTTTACTTTATTATTACACTACTCTCAGTGACCATTGCCGCCGGGATATTTCCCATTTGCGATGTATTTGTTAATAATACTAAACTAATAATAATAATAATAATAATAATAATAATAATAATAATAATAATAATAATAATAATAATAGACTTACACCGCCCTCCTTGATAACCAGATGAAGCGGTCTGAAATCTTTCTTTACAATCCCATTAATGTGATTACCCCTGTGGAGATGTTGCCTGATATTAAGACGTATATACCTACAGTGATCCCCATCAACTACGTTCAGGGCATCAACACAGTAATTAAAACAGGGAGGACTTCTGTTCATTGTAGAACTTACAACCTGACTATTCACCCCGTTTATCATCACACCACTGCCTGCTGTCCATCTCACAACATTGTCTAGGTCTTTTAAAATCCTGTAACTTATTTACTACTCTATCCAGTATTAAATCATTTGCCTTGTCTGTCATTCCGGTTCGTTAATCATATTATTTACGAGTATATACCGGATGAGCAAAATAAAACTTGTTGGTTCATCTGAAGAAATGAAAACTGAGGATCCGAAAGTCCTGACTCCACTTCACTCAAAAACCACCGGCAGAACTCGTCTGGAAGCTTCAACGCATACACAAACATAAATTTGTAAGGTTACATATGCAGTTCCTTTTTTATAATGTTCTGACACGACGATAACATAACTACCACTTACACAGATAAACGGCGTTGAGATTTCGTCGGACTTCGTTTCCAGGCCTTCCTTCACTCGAGCAATATTTTCTGCAGTTCGAACCATTTTCGGATAGTTACGGATTTTATTCGCTACAGACCCCGTTTCAGGCCATTTGCCACTAAGTTTTACATTGCAGACTTTGCTGCAGGTTTTGCCAAAACACTTCCAGTCTTGAACTCTTGCGCAAACAGTCCCCGCACAGGTTTTCCACGAATCGTGCTTCGCCATTACACTCAACAATGAACACGCGCTGTTTTATCGTGACCACAGTTGTGTGTTGCATTCAACAGGTCCTTGTTCTTACAATCTAGTCTGACCCCATTCTCTACACCTTCCTTACACAATTCTATTTCTTCTTCTTCATCATCTTATTGTCCGGCTACATGGCTAAATGATTAGCGTGCTGGCCTTTGGTCACAGGGGTCCCGGGTTCGATTCCCGGCAGGGTCGGGAATTTTAAAAATAATTGGTTAATGTCGCTGACACGGGGGCTGGGTGTATGTGTCGTCTTCATCATCATTTCATCCTCATCACGACGCGCAGGTCGCCTACGGGAGTCAAATCAAAAGACCTGCTTCTGGCGAGCCGAACTTGTCCTCGCACACTCCAGGCACTAAAAGCCATACGCCATTTCATTTTTCATCATCATCATCATCATCATCATCATATTATTATTATTATTATTATTATTATTATTATTATTATTATTATTATTATTATTATTATTATTATTATTATTATTATTATTATTTACATCGTTATGTCCTACTCAGGAGCACTGTTGAACTTGCTTAGCTGATATGTTGGCCTTCTTTTCCTCCCAAAATCTCTTCGTCCTCTCGCTGAGCTTCTTCCTTCGTTCTTCTGTCCAAGTTATAGTAGCTCTGGTGTTAGGTTTGACTTCAAAGTGGCATTGTCGATTTTGATTCTGAATTTACATTTGTCCTGAACAATGTCTTCTGAGATATTGATTTCCTGGAGATCTGTTTCATTTTCACGAAGCCAGCTGTTCTTTGTTTAGACGAAACGGCCAGGTTGAGAATTCTTTTAGTTAGCCTGTTAGTTTCATTCTGATAATGTGTCTATAAAATTTCAATCGTCCTTTCCGAAAAGTGAGAGAATTTTTTTCAGAATGACAATATATCTCCTCGGATGAATTTTTCTCCATATTCCATCTATGCAAACTGGGCCAAAAAATTCGTAAAATTTTCCTTTCTTGTTTCTCAATGTCTTTGGTTAAAGGTCCGGCACCAATGATTAAGGTTTCTGAGGCATATAGCGCTATATTATTATTATTATTATTATTATTATTATTATTATTATTATTATTATTATTATTATTATTATTATTATTATTATTATTTGCTAACGGCTTTACGTCGCAACGACACAGATAGGTCCTATGGCGACGATGGATAGGAAAGAGCTAGGAGTTGGAAGGAAGCGCCCGTGGCCTGAATTAATTTGCCTGGTGTGAAAATGGGAAACCACGGAAAACCATCTTCAGGGCTGCCGACAGTGGAATTCGAACCCACTACCTCCCGGATGCAAGCTCACAGCCGCGCCCCTAACCGCACGGCCAACTCGCCCGGTATTATTACTATTATTATTATTATTATTATTATTATTATTATTATTATTATTATTATTATTATTATTATTATTATTATTATTATTATTATTATTATTATTATTATTATATGCAGGTGCCCAACAAATGAAGGGACCGATTATCCCCTATACCAACTGCCAACAGTCTCTTTGACAGTGAATGAGCGGGTATGGGTAAGGGCACTCTATTGTCCTGGGGACACGAAATTATTCCCAAAGGCGGAGGAACCACCTTGGTCAACGGCATTAGGATGCAGAAGACAACGGGAAACCACTACATTAAAGATCCCGAGAGATATTCCAATAAATTCACATTCCACATGACATGGCTGCAACGTCAAGATCAGAGCTGACCGCCTACCTCCGTTTGGAGACGACGTCTTGTGAAGATTCAACAGGTCCCAAAACACGGCTGCTCCTCTCGCTCACTCTCACGTAATGACACAGCGACGAACTCGGCAGATGCGGGAGACGCGCACGCGCAGATATACGACAGCAATCGATTGGTGCATCGAAATCACGGTTTCCAGCATTCCCTGTGATGAGAAGTTCTCATTAACAAGAGTCAATTCCACGTCAACCTTGTAAATATTTTCCGGGCCAGTTTTACTTTGCCCACGCTTTCAAAGAAAAGGGAGGGGTCCAAATTCCGTGCCTTGCGGTACCCCATTATCAGACACTGCAGAGACCACCTACTCTATCATAATAATATAAGACAGAAACATTGGAAATAATCTATATAATTGTATAAAATGAAAGTTTTATCCGTAGACTGCTCAGAATTTAAACAGAATCGTATTTCTGGATCGGTCGTGTGCATAGTATCTACAAGGAGAATTGTAAAGTTGATGATAACAAATGATAAAATATCGTAAAGGAAAGATCGCTTGAACAATAAGACAAAAGGGAGTCATGAAATAAGGTAGGACTGACTCCCTTTACATTACGTGCTCTAATATCCCAGAGTTTGAAGAAAATTTAATGTGAAGGCCTACAATGTTGAATGCTCATTAAATGGATCAACAATACTTTATATTGACCATTGTTGTGATGCGATTTGTCTTTTCTGTTGCCACTCATCTTCAGTAGATGGGATTACTGCTGCGTCCCGAGTAAAACATCTTGCCTGAATATTGGCGGAAAGTAGCTTGGGAGTTAGATAACTTTGCGCAGTCTATATGACTACAGCTAATTTATCTATAAGAAAACACACAGGTCCAACAACACAGCCTTGCGGTAACCCATTATTAATCACTGCACGGATCACCCACTCTACATACATACATACATCATCGTTATAGACTGTTATGCCTTTCAGCGTTCAGTCTGCAAGCGTCTGTGAATGTACTAAACGTCCCCACAATCCTCGATTTGCAACTAGTGTTGTGGCCTCATATAGATCTATACCTCTCAAATCGTTAGAAACCGAGTCTAACCATCGTCGTCCTGGTCTACCTCTACTTATCTTACCCTCCATAACAGAGTCCATTACTCTCCTAGGTAACCTATCCTCCTCCATTCGCCACACATGACCCCACCACTGAAGCCGGTTTATGCGTACAGCTTCATCCATCGAGTTCATTCCTAAATTAGCCTTTATATCCTCATTCCGAGTACCGTCCTGCCATTGTTCCCACCCGTTTGTACCAGCAATCATTCTTGCTACTTTCAAGTCTGTTACTTCTAACTTATTAATAAGATATCCTGAGTCCACCCAGCTTTCGCTCCCGTAAAGCAAAGTTGGTCTGAAAACAGACCGATGTAAAGATAGTTTCGTCTGAGAGCTGACTTCCTTCTTACATAATACTGTTGATCGCAACTGTGAGCTCACTGCATTAGCTTTACAACACCTTGATTCAATCTCACTTACTATATTGCCATCCTGGGAGAACACACAACCTAAATGCTTGAAATTATCGACCTGTTCTAGCTTTGTATCACCAGTCTGATATTCAATTCTGTTGAATTTCTTACCTACTGGCATCAATTTAGTCTTCGAGAGGCTAATTTTCATACCATACTCATTGCACCTATTTTCAAGTTCCAAGATATTAGACTGTAGGCTTTCGGCACAATCTGCCATTAAGACCAAGTCGTCAGCATAGGCCAGACTGCTTACTACATTTCCACCTAACTGAATCCCTCCCTGCCATTTTATACCTTTCAGCAGATGATCCATGTAATCTACGAACAGCAAAGGTGAAAGATTACAGCCTTGTCTAACTCCTGTAAGTACCCTGAACCAAGAACTCATTCTACCATCAATCCTCACTGAAGCCCAATTGTCAACATAAATGCCTTTGATTGATTTTAATAATCTACCTTTAATTCCATAGTCCCCCAGTATGGCGAACATCTTTTCCCTCGGTACTTTGTCATATGCTTTCTCTAGATCTACGAAACATAAACACAACTGCCTATTCCTCTCGTAGCATTTTTCAATTACCTGGCGCATACTGAAAATCTGGTCCTCTAATATAAACATTTTAGAAAGAATATAATTATATGCTAGCTCGTAGGCTGGTCATTTTAGTAGAGAACTTGTGGTGAAGTGACTACAATTACTGGTTCCTGAACCCCTATCGAGGCACGTGAGTGAATCCCCCTCGCCAGACTACACCTCCTCCACCCTCACTCCCCTCGTTTCGCACGGTTGCCCAGCAATATCGATTCTACTACCTGTGGCGGCAGTCCTGTCCTCCACCCCATCCTCCCAGGCCAAATATATTCTATCGTACCCGCGCGCTTCCTGTTTTTATCGCTGCTTCACGATTACCTTCCTTGATTTCCATCCCCTGGGCTATGCACATCTTCTTCCGCCATAGTTTTCATTAATTCTTTTTATTACTCGGAGCACGTAGGAACATACACCAAACTTTATCATCCAGTGTCTAAAATATGGAAATGCAGGACATCCTGACTTTATGTGCTCCTGCACGCGGCCTGGTAATGGTGCACGTGGAAACTTTCAAGAGGACACACACTTTCAATAAAAATGCCGTACTCGAACAGTAACATTTACAAGGACGATATAAAGTCATCGTCATTATGTTTTATTACAACCATTTAAATTTGAGTAGGCCCAGTTCATTACTGCACTAGTCAGCGTGCCAAAAGCAAATGAACGATGTAGGAAATTACATGAAAAGATTTTCAGACCTTTGCTCTATAAATCAGTGTTTCGTCTTAGTCATGACTAGTGCTAGTAAGTTGAAGACTTATAACTTTCGTAAAAAATGACGTAAAAATACCGAAAGATCAAAAAAGGACCTAAAAACTGGCTAAAAGGGTGTAAACATAGATCCAAATTCATTCAAAATTTTAGTTTTCAAATGCAAAAAGGTTTAAAATGCGAAATTCTTCTGGTATACAACATGCAGTGCAATAATATATGAGTGAAATATTTTTTCCTTCCGTGAGTATATATTTTTAGATTAACATAATTTTTAAGAAAAGGAAATTCATGTTTGTTCAAAAAATGAGAATTTAGAATTAAATATTTTGTTCCACCCAGAATAAATAGCGAACCTGTAGTGAACATCCTGGAGAAATATGAAACGTTGGTTGATAAAGCAAACGCTGAAAAGCCCGACATGTGGTTTTTGAAATGCGTTGTTGGTGGGGAAAAAAGTCTAAGTCCCTCATCGGGAAATTACTTCTTAATTCTCAGTCCTAAGATTGGTTGGCAGCAATTCATCTTCTCCACTCTTCTCTGTAATCTGCTAATCTCTTCATTTCCACATATGAGCCTGTTCCCACGTCATCTCTGATCTGTCTTGAATATTGCAGTCTAGGTCTTTCTCTTCCTCTTCTATCTTGAATCATTCCTTCCATGACATTAACTATGAAACCATTGTGCCTATAGAGATGGCCAATTAATTGGTCTCTTCTCTTATTGTTGCTAAAAAGGATCTTTTTTCACCCATTCGTCGAAGAACTTCTTCATTTGTGAGTTTTGCTGTCCATAAAATCTCTTCCATCCTCCTCCAGCATCATATATCAAATGCTTCCGGACGTTTCTTATCATCATCATCATTATCATCATCTGTTTACCCTCCAGGTTCGGTTTTTCCCTCGGACTTAGCGAGGGATCCCACCTCTACTGCCTCAAGGGCAGTGTCCTGGAGCTTCAGACTCTTGGTCGGGGATACAACTGGGGAGTATGACCAGTACCTCGCCCAGGCGGCCTCACCTGCTATACTGAACAGGGGCCTTGTGGAGGGATGGGAAGATTGGAAGGGATAGGCAAGGAAGAGGGAAGGAAGCGGCCGTGGCCTTAAGTTAGGTACCATCCCGGCATTCGCCTGGAGGAGAAGTGGGAAACCACGGAAAACCACTTCCAGGATGGCTGAGGTGGAAATCGAACCAACCTCTACTCAGTTGACCTCCCGAGGCTGAGTGGACCCCGTTCCAGCCCTCGTACCACTTTTCAAATTTCGTGGCAGAGCCGGGAATCGAACCCGGGCCTCCGGGGGTGGCAGCTAATCACGCTAACCACTACATCGCAGAGGCGGACTACGTTTCTTATCACATGCATTAATAGTCCACGTTCCTGAACCATACAAGGCCACACTCCAGACTTAGCACTTAATAAATGTCTTCTTATTCCTTGATGTAAGTAGTATCCTTTTATTGTAATAAGCAATCTTTGTTTGGCTTCAGATCATGCGATGTTTATTATTGGCATATGTCCGGTGCCATGGCTAAATGGTTAGCGAGCTGGCCTTTGTCACAGGAATCACGGGTTCGATTCCCGGCATGATTGGTTAATTTTGCTGGCACGGGGGCTGGGTGTTTGTGACGTCTTCATCATCATTTCATCCTCATCACGACGCGCAGTTCACCTACGGGTGTCAAATCAAAAGACCTGCATTTGGCGAGCCGAACTTGTCCCCGGACATTCCCAGCACTAAAAGCCATACGCTATTTCATTTTTATTGTCATATTTGGGTTTACCATACTAGGGTTACAGAAACTGGAATTCGGAAACCTTACCTCAGTTGGCTTTGCAGTACATCACTATAGTCATCTACAGGTTCTTAGATGTCGAAGATCGTTCAGAAACACCTCTCCACCTCAACGGATGTCAAAGGTTCGAGATCTTCCTCTTCAAAAACGCTCACATCAAAGTGGTCTCCATTCAATATTTCACTTACATAATTTGAAACCCCTGGTTTCCTTCAAGCACCAGTTTTATTTTTCATTTCATTTCATTTCCTCTGTTTTCAGATATGGTTCAAATATTATGTACTTACTACAGAAAAGATGTTTAAGAGGTAATAGAGGAACTAATAACGATTCGAATTGAGAATGGACAATAAAAATGTAGTCAAAAAGAGGTGAAGTTCCAAAAAAAGCCGTTAAGACCTTAAAAACAGATTTTAAAAAAGGACCAATGAGTCAAGAAACTCTGAAAAAAGGCAAAAGATTACAAATAAAGCCCACCATTTTTTGGCCTGCAATCACCCAGAATGAACTTATGTTGGGCGTCTTCTCCGGACACTCGTGAGAGAAAAAACTTTTCCTCAACTTCGGAGCCCCAGTCAGGACATTAGACTCATCAGAGTAGGATGTGACAGGCTCTGCCCACCGAAGCTGGGGTGTATGCGGGTGAATCTACCAGAAGCCAATCAACAGAAGCACAAGACGAAATACTAGTTGATAGAGCAAACGCTTTAAAGCCTTAAATCTAGTTTTTTAAATGCTCTGTTTGTGGGGAAAAAAGTCTAAGTCCATCATCAGAAACTTATACTTTCCATTAAAGGGAATTGGCTTCAGACCTTTCGATGTTTCTTCTAAACGAGGAGATTAGTGAAAGTTCTGGCATGACATCGAGTGTTTTCGACAGGTTGAGGTTCCCTCTAAGATCACAGGTATCCGGCACTTTCGCCTCTCTGAAAAGTTTAAGAGTAGTTAGTGGGTCATAAAACCAATACTGGCCATGATCATGAAGGCGTGAAGACCATATGCTCTGATAGCATGGTTAATCGGTTCGAATCCCGTAAGAATATTGGCTGGCAGGGAAGGGGAGGTGGTGCTATACAATTTCTAATCACTAGACTGATTACCAAAAGCCTGGATTCAATTCGAAGCCTCTGCCCGTTATTCATACTGAGAGAGGAGATATATCGCTCTTGAGGGTGATTTCTTTATCGGATAGAGACATTAGCCTTGAGCAGAACCCTTGGCACTATCCCACAGGATTAGCCTAGGCTATATGCCGGCACCGGGTTTCACCCTCTCCTTTCCTGATACCATATATCATGTTTTTGAAGACTTTCGTCTTAAGCGTGGCGTTGTATAGAAGTGAAACATGTGCGATAAGTACCTTAGAAAGAGAATAGAAGCTTTTGAAATGTGGTGTTACAGAAAAATGCTGAAGGTGAGATGGATAGATCGAATCACGAATGAAAAGATGCTGAATCGAATTGGTGAAAGGAGATCAATTTGACTAAATATGACGACATCTTAAGACACCCAGGACTTGTGCAGTTTATTTTTGAGGGAAGTGCAGGTGGTAAGAACGGTAGAGGTAGACCAAGGTATGAATATGACAACCAGATTAGAGCATATGTAAGAGGCAGCAGTTGTGTAGAAATGAAGGACCGATTGCAGAAACGGTATTTAAACTATGTCTACGGTTAAACAATGCCTAAGTATGGTTGCCGTATTGCAGAGACGTTATTTATCACTTAGGTACTGTCTAAAACCGATGATCAACCAGTCATGTTTAAACACTGCCGAGAACACTGTTTAACCTCAAATGTGAGGAGTGAATCACAATCAGAGGTTATGTACCATGAAACATACAATTTGTATTATCATGTTGAGACGATTCCGGGAAGAAAGGTTAGTCCGACGGCCTCTCTGTGGGTCGCCCACTGCTAAATCACAGCAATTCGTTTGACATATACGGGAAAATATATCTTATTTCTTGTTTCTTGAGACTGACAAAGGGACAGTCCGGTAATTTTGTCAACTTGAATACAATTCTTGACAACCGATATATTTCATTATATACATGGGGTAATTTTCATGGAATTATAGGTCACTTCGACTACATACATATCAGAATTACGTATTCGATCGTCAGAGGGCTGTCACATACATCAACCTGGACGGACTCACTTATATTTACTGCCAAGTAAACACACATAATAATGAACACTAAAAAAGTAGGAAATATGGGTTTTTTAATATATATAATCGTATAAGTTTCCGGCAACTATCAGATAGGAAAAGACAGGTGGTGGTGATGGTGGTGATTATTATTTAAAGAGGACTGGGGAAGAAGAGCCGTGTCCTTAATAACAGCCCTAGTATATAACAAATATGAAGTATTGAAGCTTCCACCTAATTACTAGCTGATGCACCCGTGCTTCGCTACGGGATTCTTAGAAAGACTGACTTTGTGGTTTTCCTAACTGAAATAAACATAGGTCAATACAAAAACGTAAGTATGAATGTAGCGATTAAAAGCAATGCTATCATATAAAATACTCGATCAAATGGAAAGCCGCACGTTTTATCACTTTTAACGAACAGTGCTGCGGTTAGATTGCGGTGCCAATCTAATAGTCCAAAGTTCCAGAGCTGGGATGACCAGGCTGCAGATTGCCATGAACACTCATCTGCCATTATTTCGCTAAATATGCACACTGTTCATTCCAATCGGTGCCTCAGAGTAGGGATTGAATAGCCCGAATGCTATGATGATCCAGTGTGTTACGTACCAGTAGTATCAGAAAATGTACTGTATATACCAGGGGAATGGCATGCTAAAGAAGAAAGTTATCTAACTCCCCAGCTATTTCCCATCAATATTCAGGCAGGCTGTTACACTCTGTACGACTGGGCGAGTTGACCGTGTGGTTAGCGGTGCGCAGCTGTGAGCTTGCATCCGAGAGATAGTTGATTCGAACCCCATTGTCGGCAGCGCTGAAGATGGTATTCCGTGGTTTCCCACTTTCACACCAGTCAAATTCTGGGCCTGTACCTTAATTAAGGCCTAAGGCACTCTCAGCCCTTTCGTATCCCATCGTCGCCATAAAACCTTTCTATGTCGGTGTGACGTAAATCAAATAAAAAATACTCTGTATGCAGCAGTAATCCTATCTACCGGAGATGAGGGGCAACAGAAGACACAAAGCACATCACGACAAACAATGGTCAATGTAATGTTATTGTTGATCAATGTTATGAGCTTTCTATATTGTAGGCCTACACATTTAGTTTTATTTCGACTCTGTGATTTGTAAAATATTTTATACCGTAAACTGTAGTTTATTATTCTCCGACTTTACATACCGATTTTCATTAAATACTGTTTACCCATTTTCTCGTTACTCGGCGCTGATATGGACTTAGTAACAAAAATACAATTCATGAATATCTTTGTGATCATAGCCAGTACGGTAACAATGTGTAAGACATTAATAATAGGAAATTGAATACGATATAACCTCAGTTATGTAGCATTCATCGATTACACCTCTAATAAGAAATATTTGAGAATTACATTTTAGGCCTTCCCATAAACTACCATTGCATTCAGCGTGAATAAAATAATTTACAGCCTAGACTATGGCGACTTATTTCCTGACTTTGCATACCGAGTTTCATCAAGATAGGACTACTAATAACATAAATAGTTGAGAATTCAATTTTAGGCCTTCCCCCAAAACTACCATTTCACTCAGCGTGAGTAGAATGATTTATAGCCTAGATTGTAGAGGCTCATCCCCCGACTTCACATACCGATTTTCATTAAATTCTCTTCAACCGTTTTCTCGTGATGCGTGTACATACATACATACATACAGACAGACAGACAGACAGAAATTACGGAAAAGTGAAAAGTGCATTTTCTTGTTACTATGGACATGACCGATACAGAAATACCATTATTTTCAAATTCTGAGCAATGTACAGACAAAACTCTTATTTTGTATATATAGATTGCTCTACAGGACCGGTTTCGACCTTGTGAAGGTCATCTTCAGCTGACGATCAGAACATAACATTAAAACACCACAATTAGAATGTTGCATGATGTGGGTAAAGACATCGTCATTATAATCGTCTACATTAACCATAATCGTTGATCCAGATATCGCGCAGGGCTACCTACATTATAATATTATTATAAGTTTCACCCGTATTATTTTCTTGTACCATAAATAAACCCCGTGGTGTAGGGGTAGCGTGGCTGCCTCTCACGCGGAGGCCCCAGGTTCAATTCCCGGCCAGGTCAGGGATCTTTCTCTCGACCTGAGGGCTGGTTCGAGGTCCACTCAGCCAACCTGCGTGATTAGAAGTGAGGAGCTATCTGACGGTGAGATGGCGGCCCCGGTCTCGAAAGCCGAGAATAACGGCCGAGAGGATGTGTCGTTTTGACCACACTACCCCCCGTAAACTGCAGGCCTTCGGGCTGAGCAGCGGTCGCTGGGCAGGCCAAGGACCTTTCAAGGGCGTTAAGTGCCGTGGGATTTGGGGATGCTTTCTATATTGATATTATATATAACATAACATTATCTCATTTTACTTAACCGATCCTCTTTTACCGGTTTGTGTAGAGGTCTGGCAGACAGATCATCATGTTTACTTATATTCTATCCTTAATCGGAGCATTATCAAACTCACTCCTCTAGATTTCAGAGAAGACGCTATGTGGTCTTCTCATTTCATCTGTCGTCTGCCTCTCGTTAACTTTATAGCAAATAGGAATGCGTGTTTTGCTGCATCGACTTTCAACATTGTAGTGATGCGTGCGAGTGATGAACGGAACTTCACAACAAAGCTGTAACGAGACAAGCTTCAAGCCGTGACTAGGCTGTGACCAATAAAAGGTGAGTAACGTTGGACGTTATTTTTAACTGTTACTTTTCACAGTTACTTTATTGTAGCAGTGACAGATGTATCAGTTACAGAAAAAGAACCGTTTGCCACACCTCTAATCATAAAGTGATGCTTTACTACTGTCATTCGTTGTCCCTAGAATCGGGCTAAAATGGCGTCCATATTCCATCTTAGTGCACTTTCTTAAGTTCTTTGTGGCTTTCTCTTAGCAACCATTGATGCGTAGTATTTCTGTTTTCTCCTGATGCGTTGAGTGAGTCTATATATTTTATTACACGGCATAATCCCAAAAGATTAAATCATGAATATAAATACTATTCCTATTAAATTCTGAGCAATGAATAGGCAAAACTCTTGTTTTGTATAGAGAGAGATATATGTTTCCAATTAAACTAACAAGTAAACAATTATATCTCAATTGTACGTAACTTTGGGTTATGTGAACTTAAAGCATTCTGCTTGGAGCACATATAAAGCAACTGCATTTGAACGACGAGCGAATATCAAAGTCTAACACCTGCTTGTTAAATCAAGGACATAAACACTACCTCATCTGCAGCAGGTGACAAAGCTTTGTACGTTAGTGGAGTAGCGAAGATGTGATCTCATAATGGCAACTTCTATGCAGTTAAAGTTGAGCACGCATTTACCAGCAACACAAAACTATTGCTAAAATACTTTCCTCGTGCGGTCTGTCATACTATCACATTGAAGGCTCTGAAATGTTTAAATACCTGACATTGATGACGAGTTTGTGGATGAGCCGAATGACAAATGAGCGGCTAGTACCTTCAACGTGCCGTATACAAATTACAACCTTGTGGGAAGTGTCACATAAATCAAGATGAAATATTCGGCCGTACATTATCGGCAAGGTAACACACACGCAAGGAGAAACAACCAGTTGACATCGAGTGAAAGACATAGGGACAACTTCATTTCCCTTATATTTAGATCAGATGTTCTCGAACGATTATGACATTGTACCCCTAACTCAAAGCTAAAAGTTCAATGTAACCTCACTAAAAAATCCCTAAATGATAGGTTTGAGAAATATGAGTACCGAGCTAATTAATGGCATTTAATTGATTGTAAACCAGTATTTTAAATACACATCTACATATATAAAATAAGAGTCTTGTCTGTACATTGCTCAGAATTTTAAAAGAATGGTATTTCTGTATCAGTCGTGTCCATAGTAACAAAGAAATGCAGTATTTTTAATTTCCCGTCATTTCTATCTGTCTGCCTGTCTGTTTGTATGTAGGGCATCACGAGAAAATGGCTGAAGAGAGTATCATGAAAATCAGTGTGTGAAGTCAGGGAAAGATGGACTACAATTTAGGCTATAAATAATTTTATTCACGCTGAGTGAAATGGTAGTTTAGGGTAAGACTTAAAATGTAATTCTCAAATATTCATCTTAATAATTGTCCTATCGATAAATACTACATAACTAAATATGTATAGAATTAAATTTGCGATCATTTATGTCTTATACATTTTTACCGTACCGTCTACGATAACACAGATATTCGTGAATTTCGGTTTTTGTTGCTAAGTCCATATCAACGCCGAACCTCGAGAAAATGGATGAACAGAATTTAATGAAACTCTGTATGTAAAGCAAGGGAATAAGGAGCTACAGTCTAGGTTATAAATAATTTTTATTCACGCTGGATGAAATGGTAGTTTATGGGAAGCGGCCCGAAATTTAATTTTTTTACATACCGGTACCCATGTATTGGACCTATTGAAAACTGTTACATACCGTAACAAAAGTTATAGAGATTGCAAGTTCCAATCATTTATGTCTTACCGGTATATAGTTTGTCGAGTTTTTTTAATTTGCTTTACGTCGCACGGGCACATATAGGTCTTATGGCGACGATGGAATACGAAAGGAAGCAGCCGTGGCCTTAATTAAGGTGTGAAAATGGAAACCATCTTAAGGATATACAGTTTTACCGTATCGACTATGATGATAGAATAATGAATTTAAACTTTTCTTGCTTAGTCCATATCGAAGAAATTCATCAATTCTTTTCAACAGGGACATTCCTCCAGTAATTATAAACGGTTCTGTAGTCAAGTATTGGGAATGTGTTAAGAACTGAGGTATATAACACTTTGTCCTGGACCTTCCCTGCCAAGCATTTGGTCAATAAAGTGTCTAGTATATTGCATCAGTTTCGAGGAAACTTGCCGTATCTTCCTTTTTCGGTGAGAGAGATGTTGATCCAAACTATGGTATTTCCTATTTCCGATTACGGCGCTGTAATTTACAGCGATATCTCAGAGAAATATAATACCACACTCCAGCGTATTCAATGTCTGTGTACGATTCGTCTTCGATATTCGTAAAGACTGTCACGTAACATCTTACTATAAAGCCGCAGAGTGGCTGAAGCTCAGGGATAGACGATCATACTCAGCTGCTTGTTTACTGCTGAGAATTTTAAAATGTAATGCTCCATCATACTTGTCCAAGTCCTTTGTTCAGATGAGTCAAGTGCATGATCAGGTCAATAGGTTTACAGCTTCAGGTTCCACAGCATGGTACGGTAAAGTGCAGTACGTCGTTCACTGTCACTGCCTCTCAATTATACAATGATCTTAAACTATTACAAAATACACGAAAATAGTGCCCGAACTCAGAAAAAAATGCCTTAAGCCATGTAAGGGAATTTTCACTAAATTAATTAAATAGTACGAAATATCATATCTCCTAGATAGTTTTTAGATGCTCAGTTTTATTCCTAATTCATCCTCGGCATTAAAAATTTTAGGTTTCTCTTATGTCTTCTCTTCCTTGTTATTATAGTATATGTTTATGAAATGGTAAAAGTATTATTGTAATCTCTTAGATGTTTAGTTTTTAATCTTATTCTTATATCCTCAGTAGGAATATGTATCTTACGATTTTTATGTATTCTTTTTATTAGACTGTGTATATTAAGTGATACATTTAAGTTAAAGTGGCAGTTAGTTACAGCCAAAGGGACCTCTGATCTTACTTGCAATTAACATTAAATAAATATAAAATGTTCATAAAATGAACGCCAAGCATTGTTAACATGGAAATATTGTCTAATAGTGTTAACTGGCAATTACCATTGTCATGATTGTCTTAAGGTGTAAAAATCGCGTGGTCATTGTTCCGTATCGAGAAGAAAAAATGTGAAGATGTTTATAAACAATGAGAAAAAATCGTAAACGAACGATCGCTTGAAGAACAAGAAAAGAGGGAGTCGTGAAAAAAGGAAGGACTGCCTTTACATTAGATTAATATCCCAGAGTCATGTGAAGGACTACAATATCATAAAAGTGGTCAACAATAGCATTATATGATCATTGTTGTGACATGGTTTGTCTCTCTCTCCGATAGATGGTATTACTGCTGCGTCCCGAGTAAAGCAGCCCGCTTGAATATTGGCGGGAAGTAGCTGAGGAGTTAGAGAACTTGGCACATTCCATATGATTGTCAATTCAACTACGTGTACTGTAATGAATGAAAATCCACAGCCTTTTTTAAGTCATTCGACCGGGTCAGGAATGGAATGAATTAATCCCCCATCTAGCGGTAAGGATATGAATTGTACCGGCTGCCGAAGTCTGTCCCACTCCTCTGGGGCAATGATTTATGAATGATAGCTGAAATGAAATTATATTGGAGAGTGTAATGAAATTTGACAGTGAAAACCGGAGTACCCGTACATAAACCTGTCCCGCCTCCGCTTTGTCCAGCACAAATCTCACATGGAGTGACCGGGATTTGAACCACGAAACCCAGCGGTGAGAGGCCGGCCCGCTGCCGCCTGAGCCACGGAGGCTACAGGTACTGTAGCTAGTCATAAACAGAACGAGATTGTGAAATTAAATACATTTCTATAACATCACAAGAACAGATGTGTCTGTATCATGTATGACACAATGTTAATAAAGTAATACAGGGGTATCCTGTTTGTATGACAGTTTCAGTAAAACGCAAGATTTAACTTCTTATTTATTTCCATATTTCATTTTTTTCTTGAAGGCTGCTCGCGGACGCCACGAAAAGTCTCACGGGTACCGCTAGGGGAATGAGTACCTCAGTTTGAGAACCACAGGATTAGAATGATGCCTTCACGGTTCGTAATTGTAGACATGATAATAAGCTTTTGGGTTTAAGCCGTTTCTGTGTGAAAGGTGAAGAACTTCGTCTTGTTTTCTGGCATGGCAAAAGCCCTAAAGCTTATTGTCATGTCTTCAATTCCCAATTCCCTTATTACTTCTTAATCTCTAGAGCAGTGCCGGCCAAACTACGGTCCTCATGCCACATCCGGAAGCCCGGAGGACTGTTAATTGACGCTCGTAAATAATGAGTGTTTAAAAAAAATATCATACACTTCTAGTTACTTTTTAGTTCAATATCTGGTAATATTGTTCACACGGACAGCACGTTGAAACCGTTTATAGCGACATCGCTTTTACCGAGGGTTTGGATATAACGGCAAAACCGTTTATAACGACATCGTTTTTAACGACGTCTTGGATATAACGGTGAAAAGGTATACAGCGACATCGCTATTAACGACGTCTTGGATATAACGGCGAAAAGGTATACAGCGACATCGCTATTAACGACGGATTGGATATAACGGTGAAAAGGTATACATCGACATCGCTATTAACGACGTCTTGGATATAACGGCGAAAAGGTATACATCGACATCGCTATTAACGACGTCTTGGATATAACGGCGAAAAGGTATACAGCGACATCGCTATTAACGACGTCTTGGATATAACGGTGTAAAGGTATACAGCGACATCGCTTTTAACGACATATTGGATATAACAGCGAAACCGTTCATAGCGACATCGCTTTTAACGACATATTGGATATAACAGCGAAACCGTTTATAGCGACATCCCTTTTAACGTCGTCTTGGATATAACGGCGAAATCGCTTATAGCGACATCGCTTTTAACGAATTGGATTGTAACATTGTAGGAGGTATAATCAGGAGCTTTGGAGAGAACAAACTGCCTTGCGCTCCGAAATTATGTGTTCAGTTACAACCTTGGCAACAGCGCAATTTCTGTGACCCGCCTAATTTGGTGGCCGCGACTATTACGACCGTTGATTGGCGGTCCCTTTGGAGTCTTTATAAGAGACTAGGGGACCCGTGCGAGAAATCTCGCGTGTTCATAAAGTATGAGGTGGAGTAGCCCCCTTGTGAACTACTGGTGGACTAAGGAATACTCAAATAAGTACAATATTATACAATCTTACTTACCACTTAATATAATGTTTGATTTTTTTAACATTCATGGTATATCCACTTGAACGGAAGCGAATGCAACCGCAAGTGAATAATTTGGAGGTAATTTTTTGGTTTTACTATCATTATTTTCTTAACTGATAATTTCAGCATATTATAATGACCTAAAACAGGCGTCCCAGTGACCAAAATGCGAAGTGGACAGTAATGATGGAGCGTATTTTCCTACAGCAACACTATTTACAAGTCGCACACTTCGTGCAATTTCTTAAACACATATTAACTGAAGAAATTATCGATATTTCTGAAATTAAAGTGTAATTAGTCACTACTAATGTCTATTCTCTTTCTTTTGATTGCTCATTTGTCACGATCGGTTACTTCAGCAATTTTTGGTTCTTTTTTACAATTTGCTGAAAAAGCTTTTATTTTTTATCTATTTGCTTTACGTCACACCGACACAGATAGGTTTTATGGCGACGATGGGACAGAAACGGGGCTAAGAGTGGGAAGGAAGCGGCCGTGGCCTTAATTAAGGTACAGCCCCACAATTTTCCTGGTGAGAAAGTGGGAAACCACGGAAAACCATCTTCAGTGCTGGCGATAGTGGGGCTCGTACCCCCTATCTCCCGAATACTGGATGCTGGCCACACTTAAGCGACTGTAGCTATCGAGTTCGGTCGGTTACTTCTGAGCGCCGCAAAAGGGATCTATACTACTGAAATAATATATATGATTTCGACTGTATTTCCTTGGTCTGAGGTGAAAACTTGTAGCAATCACAATAATAATAACTGCTTATGGAACTCGGCTCCGAGGAATGCGTGTTGATGGGGGTAAGCGGTAAGGAAACTATTGTTCGAACACTCTCTCTCTCTGCCGAAGTACAGATTCTCAGAAATAGCACTCAGGTCATGCTCCTCCCAGTACTGTTATGTTACCTCGCCGATACCCTTCGGGTTTTCACCCTGCTTTCTCAGTTCTTTGTCAATTGTGACTGAAACCTGTTAATGTGTACAGCGTTTTTGATCCTAATGTCTAAAAATGCCTTCAAAATGCCGCAAAGTTCATATCGAGTGTAGGAGGCTTAATGAACCTTGGTATGGAAATTATTTCGTGAAAGTACATAGAAGCAGGTGCGTTTGCAGACATTTTCTCGGGGAGAGGGATATTAACTATTAAAATTTGAGGACTTCTATAAAATGATGTTGCGTGCATATTGTGAAATTAAAACATTTAAAATAGCAGAATTATTTAATTAAGACACATTTGTATTCATGTTGATTGCAATAGCAGACGCCTCCTCGATTTTTTGGCCACCTTATGGATTATATTTTCTACGATCACGTGTTCTTCTTTGTGTATGCACAAAAAAAGCTAACACATAAATCTTTCCTGTGCAGCCATAACCTAACCTAACCTAACCCCATGGCACTACAGCCCTGAACGGCCTTGGCCTACCAAGCGACCGCTTCTCAGCCCGGTGGCCTGCACATTACGAAATGTCGTGCGGTCAGCACGACGAATCCTCTCGGCCGTTATTCTTGGCTTTCTAGACCGGAGCCGCTATCTCACCGTCAGATAGCTCCTCAATTCCAATCACGTAGGCTAAGTGGACCTCGAACCAGCCCTCATATCTAGGTAAAAATCCCTGACCTGGCCGGGAATCGAACCCGGGGTCTCCGGTAAGAGGCACGCAAAAAAGTCACTAAAGTAAGTTATGTGAGCAAACATTCTCCAAGTTGATGATCCAAAAATCAAGATTGACACTGACGCTCAGTGATGGTTATCTGCAAGACGTGTTACTAGTCAGCAGCAGTGAACAAACCGGACGTCGGTACTTTGCTATTTTCAAAAAACCAGCTCCAGACTTCTCACTAGGTGTTTACAGCATGCAAGTTTTCTACTTAATTTATAAAATTGGATTAATTAGTTATAATATCACTAATCAGTGAGACTAAAGGAAACAACATACCAAGTTTTCATATGTTTACTAAAAGCGAGGTTATTATTATTATTATTATTATTATTATTATTATTATTATTATTATTATTATTATTATTATTATTATTATTACTGGCCAAAATAAATCAGTGAAGACCTAAATGTAATTGCAATTAATGAAGAAACAATTCAAGATAGAATAAAATTCAGAACACCAATTTTCTTTAAAGCCCACCCGACTAAATACAGGATGGACAGAAGAACGTAAAAAAGAACACAGCGAGAGGATGAAGAGATATTGCGAGGAAAATAAGAAAAACCAAGAAAAGTGTTAATAAGTTCAAACACGGTCCTTAGTTGGGCATTACGAATAAGTAACAATAATAATAATATTGATGATAATAATAATTGTTACGGGGGTTGGTGGATCAGCAGAGGTGAAAGAAGGTGCCGGGGTGAATGGGTCTAACTACAAAGCCGAGATATGAAGTAAAATTTCATTAAAGGTTATATATTCGAAAATGACAAAACTTAACAATTTTCACATAGAATTTCAAAATTTAACAAATAACAACAAGTCAACAAATAACCGACAAATTTAGGTACAAGACCAGGAAAAGCCAAGATTCAGAACAATTCTGGGCCTTACGCCCCTCGCTTTACAATTCCCTTGAGCTCCTAGCTCGAATATACCAAGCACAATACTTTCAAGGGCAGAAAACCCCTTCATTCAAGGAGCACTTGCTCCAAATTACAATATTTAGCCTTCCAAGACCCACTTTACCATTACAACACTCGAAACAGGGCTAATAGGATCTGGGGTACCTTAAGGCTTATTCAAGGCAACACCAAAAACAAATTACACACTCCCTGGCCTAATATGGCCCAATCTTACACTTTGAAACAGGGGTATCTCGTACTCAACCTATAGGGCCTTTACAGAAAGAACAGGTTAAGTAATTAAATGGCCCGAACACAACATGAATGGAGGGATATGCTTGCACTCCCTAATGTGAACATTAAAACAACTACGGAGGCTCTAGGCCTGTGAAACAGAGGCTATTCCCAACCTACTGAGGTGACTCGTATAGGAATTACTTTACCGCATTACAGAAAGAAGAAACGTTGAAAAGACGTAGTCACCTCAAAACCAAAATGAAAGGGGGCTCGAGAGGGTGCATCACTCTCTATATCCGAATTACATTTAAAGATTTATGAAGTTATTACAATAAGTCGGCAGGAAGTTACATCTTTAGGAAACCAGTTTACATAGCTAATGACTCGGACCTTTCCCTCAGGTTAAACTGCGGAGCTAGCAAGAAATAAAGATGTTATGTGGCCATTACCTTGACGGTGTACTGCTGCCTGATGAAAGAGGCGCATCCCACCTCCTGCTTTACACCCTCACTCTCAGAAAGGCGACGTTGAAGTGGCCAAGAAACGTGAAAATTCGCAGTTTTTAAACCCTCGGGGAAGATTCGAGATCTTTCATGAATCCTCAGAACACGCCCACATTAATGTTATTGGCTGATACAAAATGGAGAAGAAACACAGGATAGGTTAGAAATTAATTACAATAATTCGGGATTGGCTACATTCAAAACTGGCGAAAAGGAGGGAAATATTGCCAACCCAGAAATAAATGAACATCACTTAGTTACCAGAAACCTAGAGATACAAAACTTCTTCAAATCAAAAGTTCATTCACTTCGCACCAGGGTGCAAGATCCTAGGTTTTAGTAGTGACACCTTGGGACGAAAGTTCAAATTTATTCCATAATCAGTTGCACATTTTTATCAATAGGGGAGTACTATTAGGCGCAGAATTTGAATGCGCGGGATAGGGGTGTACCTCCCCGTACAATAATAATAATAATAATAATCATAATAATAATAATAATAATAATAATAATAATAATAATAATAATAATAATAATAATAATAAGGATAACAATTTACGCTCACCTCTCCAGATTGCCAGCTGAGATAATTTGTAAACGTTTCTTATCCTACTTCAGAAATCTCAAAACGATTCCTCCATGGTTGTTGGAGACCGATAAAGATCTTTTGAAGTATGGAATCTCAGAAACAGACATTCAACTCCGAGCACCACTCATACACAAACTTAAGACTGGTTCGCCAAGAAGAAGTCCCAACTCGACTGAAGCATGTCCATTATGATGCATGGAACAAAGCACACTCCGAAAGGATGAAAGCCCGGTGGACCCGCAAGAATACAAACAGATGAGATCTCGTGGTACTTAGTAGCCCTAACAATGAGTAATAATAATAATAATAATAATAATAATAATAATAATAACAATAATGGGCCGATGACCTACATGTCAGGCGCCTTTAAACAGCAAGCATCATGATCATCAAAGTAATAATAGTAAGGTATACTAGTGTGTGGCCCGCGAACTGCCCTTTTCATAAATATTGGCCTCCATACAAGAAAGTTTGAGTGACCCTGCTCTAAAGTGTGCTGCATGTATTTGTAATTTAGGAAGTACTACGACAAATCAGCCCTCCATGGCGGTAATAGAAGTACTAAAAGAACGGTTCTGATCAGTTAATGTGTGAGGGTGTCGAATAAAGGCAGGGTAAGACCATGAAAGTTGACAAGTAAAAGGCTATTAGTATCTCGAAAGTCTTAACAAGAATGCGAATTTAAATTTCCATTCACAAATTACATAGCAATATTTTAAAAGTCAATAGAGTGGTGGGAGGCTGACTGGCTGAGGCGGAGAAGGCGTTCTCCGTTCACGCAGAAGAACGAGGATTTGATTCCCCGTCAGGAAGGAGAAACATTTAAGAAACGAGATTTTTCACTTCTGGAGGTGCACATGGCCCTGAGGTTGACTCAGCCCACGCCATAAAATAGTAGCAAATTAGTTCCTGGAGTAAAGGCGCTCGGGCAAAGAGACAACCACTCTACCTTAGCAATTTATCAGCTCTTGGACTTGGCAGGACTGTCATTGATATTTCCTTGAATTTCACTGTATCTAAAAAAATATTCAGCAAAATACTTTAAAATAATATTCTAAATAATTTTTATCATGAAGAAATTTCCTGTAAAACCAACCTTAAGAGAGATCCGCCGAGTTTTATGTTTCAGGCCCCGAAGCCTCACTCGTGGTGAATTTTTGAACAACATATAGCTAAGATCCTATTCGCCCTTATCTAAAACATAAATACCAAGTTTCATGAATATCCACCCATCTGTATTCCCTTGATGCTATAACAAACAAACAAACAAACAAACAAACAAACAAACAAAAAGTATACTGAACCCCTATCTGGTGTAAACACGAATTACCAGATTAAATATAAAACCAGCTCGGAAAGAAAGATAATGTTAAATTTATTTATTTATTTATTTATTTATTTATTTATTTATTTATTTATTTATTTATTTATTTATTTATTTATTTATTTATTTATTTCTTCGGTCCACGCCTTGCCTGTTTTCAGCTTCGCCTTTTCTTCGAAACCCGTGTAGTTTTAAAGTTTTTCTTTCTTCCTCACTGAACCGGGCCCTTTTATCTTTTTATCTAGCAAGTAGAAGAAGATCCGCTTGGTTGACCTTGCAGAGCTCATCCTCCTATTGCACATCGCATCGGTTATCTTTTCCACGTAGAAAAAGAGCTCGTAGTTGTTGAGCAATCTTCTATATTCGCGTATGTTTTTGATAGGGCCCAAGATTTTCTTCAAAATCCTTCTTTGACCTCAAGTTTCTCAATAAGGCTTCTTTTGTGCATTTCGAGGCACTCCGCTGCATATAGGGTCTCCGGACGAATGACGGTGGGGCTGTGTCTGAACTTGGCGTTCAAGGATATTAATATTTGTTGTATACAATCCTGATTGGATGGTTGCCATTTCCATTTTATTCATACGTGGCATGAAGCCTTCTTTCTCAGACATGTTGGTTTCTATCCACTCATCTAGATACTTAAACTTTCCTACCCGCTCGAATTTTCTCTGGTCCTTTTTGTGCCGGCTAGACGTTTGTTATAAACTGAGTTTTTAGAAGGGGGATATGAAGACCTGCTTTCACGGCCTGTGTGTTACGTTCCCTGATTTATTTTGTAGCTGTCGGTAGCGAATCAGAAAAGCTTGCTAGATCATCTGCAAAAGCACGGCGGGTCAATTACAAGGTTTGCGTTCCTGCAACCCAGTCTGACTCCACTCTCGACCGCTTCATTTCTTATTTATTTATTTATTTATTTATTTATTTATTTATTTATTTATTTATTTATTTATTTATTTATTTATTTATTTATTTATTTATTTATTAATTTATTTATTTATTTATTTATTTATTTATTTATGATAAAAACTGGACATCTAACTATAGCCCAAGATTTAACGCAGTATCTTAATAACACGAAGACCATAGAAAGTGGCTCATTGGAATGTGAAGTGTAAAACTTCAGGGGATGAGAAAGATCCTCGGATGATAGTCCGCCCACTCGTCATTCGAAACCACAATCTCAATGTCGAGACAATGTTTATTCCATTTTCAGAGACAATCTGCACGTATTCCTTGGCTGCATCGCTTTCTATTTACTCTACTTCCCAACCAATTGCCCGAGGCAGATCGAATCCAGGGACCATTTCACTGATGCATTGCATGACATAGAGCTCCGGAGGCGACAATAATTTCCATTCGTTGATTTATCTTCCCTTGCCGAATGTCTTCCCCTATTCTTTTCAGTTTTCTTTTATTCGTCTCCTTATTGCTATCATCTTCTCAAATCAGCTCAATCTAACCTGTCTCATAAAACGGATAATTCATAGCAGACCAAGAAATGCATCCAAAACACTTTAGGCATGGAAGTATCAATGTTTGCAGGAGACATTAGTATAAATCTCTTCTGTAATGGTAACCTCACCATTGAGTATAAATATTTCATCCATAGTCACATCCTAATTAATTTAATCGAACATTTGTACAAGTCATAGAAGGTATCATTTGAGGAAACCTGCAACGTAGACTCGACAGCGGGTACATGGAAAGAAAAAAAGAGGCTTTTTGTGTTTGGGTAGAACGCCTAATGGCCTACAGTATTTAACTAGCGATCATGTTTAATATCTCAACTGGCAGATAAAATAGGACGATACCTGTTGCAAAACAATTAAAATTTGAAACTTAGTTTCATGAAATAGCGTTTCAAAGTAACGCAAAATTTGTGCTACGTCACACTCATACTCAGTTATAAGATGGCGCTGTGTTGACCCGCGCGCTCAATTGGAGGTTAGCTGTCGTTGTGAATACATCGTGATCAGTTGCATAGAACAACAGAACGTTACCCGCATAATCTACACCGAGTTATCACCCACATTCCAGGTGCATCACGTTCTATTCAATAACATTGTTAACTGTTCCCTCTCGTCAAAACACTTGAGGAGATGAAAGTTATTATCTTGGGACACATGAATATTAAATAAACTATTTGTGGCTTGCCCGCAAATTACCACGCAAATAGAAACAATTAACATTCCATGGTTCCCCATTTCTCTATGTAATGTTTGGGCGCCATGGTTACAGTTTTAAATAAAACTGTAAACCAAAATTTATATTTACTAGCATAGAGACTTATACTTAAATCACAGGGGTAGGATTTTAAATAATTAACCATTAAGTATCGCTTAAGAAAGAAAATTAACGCAATATAAAATACAAATGAATTTATTATACAAAAAAATGAGATGAATCGGAAAAGTTTCCTTAAAGCGTGGAGGAATTTATAATTTAATTTACTGAATTTACTTATTGCTTGCTTTATCTAATTGAAGCTCACCAATTGCAGCTTTCGTTGACGTCATCTGGTTTCCGTGGTTACTCGTTCTCTCCTTCTCGATGTAGAATTTGCTCCATGGACATCCTTCCTTCCTTCTCTGATATGGTACGGGCTATCTGAACTAGCACTCCCTGCTTGCCTAGTCTTTAAAATAGACATTGGCCCTATACTTGTAAAAACTGATCAGCGTTGATCGTATGAGGAGAAAATTCAGAGATATGAATTTTCCCATATTAGTAGAAATCTCAATCCAACTGAGCTATACTATTTATACGGTACAGACTTGTACCAAATTCCGTAGACTTGAACTAAACATAGTTCTTCGTCCACAATATTTACTGAATATCACACAAGCCATAAGCTTGTTTCGTTTCTCGTAGATCCGATAACATAACCGAAACTAAGTACTGTATCGAAGCGATAACACATTGTACAAAAATAACTATGTCGCGGAGCGACCACACACTGTTTCAAAAATCAAATCAAGTCGTTCAAAGTAGATGTTCACAGTAGAAGTACTAGTGATGGAGTATCCGTAGTTAGGTTGTAAGGTTGTAAGGTTGTAAGGTTGTTAGGTTGGAAGGTCCCGTTCTCGTGTTGAGAATCAGTATATATCCGGGCTCATCCCCACTCTTGGTAACAGTTCAATCTCAAAACTCATATACAACGAAGTATCTGATTCGATAGATCGAAGCATCAACTCCCCTACCCTTCTTCCTCGACAAGTCCAGAAGGCGTGGCGATGATATAGCTGACCAGCTTGCAAGCCTCGCGCACGGGTCGCTGTTTACTAGCCTTGGTCATAAAATAAACCCATGACTCACGCAAAATCCCAAGCTTCAAGAATAACCCTCCGTATACACAAACATGAGATGAAATGAAAACAACTATGTCTCAACATATTGACCGTATTTACAACATAATGAATTCTTATCCTACATAATATAATAATTTAAATACTAAAACGATGTTATCATATATACAATATGATTCCAAAAAGCCTCGATTACAAATGATTGACGTTGAATAAATATGTTATTAGGATGGCGGATAAACTTGATATCAAATGATATCGCATAAAATGATATTATATTAAATTAGTAGGGCTGGAGAAGCCTGGACGGTTACATACACCCTCATGTTATTTACAGATATAACATATATGAAAATAACACACTACAACAAAATGGCTGATATATACATCATTACATCTGACACACACTTAATAAAAAACATACATAACCAAATCTTGTATCTCACTGTAGAGTGTCTGTTTCAACGATACCAGATAACATTAGTAATAATTCCTGCCGATTTTCTTGCGAAAGTTTGTCGGCGACACTCATAATATTTACAACAACAGGTAAATAACACTATCTTTGCACTTCACCATCAAAGTGTTCGGCAGTTCCAGGTTATAATAATATATACACCACACGCATACGTAATCACACGTGGCTTACCTCTCATAGATGGCCGCAAGCAATTTCTTGTTTTCATTGCAAAAAATATTACTACTTGGAAAATTATTGCATTGATTTCCTTCTGCAGTTTCAAAAAAAATCCCAAGTTACTCATGGCTTCTACAATGGTGTCAGGTCTAGGTTCACAACCTATACATGAATTCACGTTTTCTAACTCACGTACATTGAATGTTGTCAAAACAACATCTGGGAGACATTACACTTAATTCACAGAAATATATCGTCTCAGAGAGTGAATATTATAAGTGCCCAACATGACACGATTACCATCTTTCAATCTGTATGCACAAGGACCAACCCGACAATGAATCTGGAATGGACCCTGATACAACAAAAAGAATTTCTTCGTCACTTTCTCTTCGCTGGACGAGAGCATGGGAACACGGAACAGAACATAATCTCCTACCTGAAATTTGTCTAACACCTGAGGTTTCTGCTGTCTGCTACGCTTCTCAGCCGCTTTAATCAAATTCTCTCTCGCTAATCTGACATATATCTGAGAGTCCCGCTGAAGTTCCTGTGTAATACCTAGTACTTTTGTCAGCTCATTCCTTGGATTGCTGCCAAAATTAACCTCTAATGGGGTGAATTTCGTACTATCATGTTGAACCATATTAATCCATTTCTTAATCAACGCTAAAGAACCAACCCACGCAGTGTGCTTGTCATGAACTAAAGATCTAAACATCCTACCTAATTCCCTCATCGTGCGTTCACACATATTCCCTTGCGGATTCCTAACTGAGGAAAAAACATGTGTGATACCTAACTCTGTCATCACAGCCTTCCACTTCTTCGAGGTAAATTGACATCCGCTATCAGATAATAACCTCCTAGGCGTACCTAATTCCTGAACATACTTCTCACTAATAATCTTACTACAACTAAGACCTGTCGCTTTACTCAATAAAAGATTGACACACAGACTACTCGAAACTTCAATAAAACCATCCCCTAACATAGCTTCAATTTGACTGTCTACTGCTTTAGCATATTTATGTGGTATCGGATATCTCGGTCCAGCGAATATACTTTTATCCAGCCCTGAAAATGAGTGTTCATACACATGTGTTTTGCCAGGTTTCGATGAAAATACTTCCTTGTGTTCTCTCAACACATACAACAATCGGTCCCTCTGACCTTCTTCCAAATTGCTACTATCTACCGCTTCTCTCAAAGCATCATCGTGGTTCTCCTCTAACCACACTTCACACAACTTAAAATCCGCTCTCTCTTCTTCATCTTTTGAAACCTCATTAACACACCACATGTTACAAACCTCCACTTTCGTCTGAACTTCGGCATCCCACGTGACTTTAACATCCTCATTATCCCACCTTAAATATACTATCGCCTCATTGTAATTTAACCGAGCTGAGTATAAACTTAGCCAGTCAGATCCCAAGATAACATCAAATATAAGATTCGGAATAACAAGACAGATCTGAATTTTCGACTTCCCGTTAATACAAATAGGTATGGCAACTTGTTTACATATTTGCTTGGATCTTTTACCTACAGCAGTGACGATATATGTGGATTTAACAGGCATTTCTTCAATCTCAATATTCTCCTTCTTTCTGTCCTCATACCACTTCGAACTTACACATGATCTTTGACTGCCTGAATCCAATAAAGCCTGATACTGCGCCCTCCATATAACGATCGTAACAACGTGGTTCTCACTTTTACTACCAACATCGACTTGATTCACTTCAACTTCCCGTAATAACTCATCTCTAACATCGAGATCATAATCCATGTGCGTCATTACACAATTTCTCGCAACATGTTCTGAAGACTGATAATCTGATATCTCATTACCGTCTACTATCAGTTTAAATTACTGTGTCTCCTTGTATCCTGATTTCGGCTTGTACCTTCCTCTACATTGCGTTCCCTCTGAACATTCCTATTTTGCTGGTGTGACTGATTACCTACAGGTTGTTGTCTCGGTTGAAATTAACCACGGTGATTGTGTTCTTGTCTTCTGGGTGGTGTCTGATAGTTTGTGTGCTCTCGTGTACTATTACTATTTCCTAACGCATCGAAACTTGCTAGCAATCTTTCCATTCCCTGAATAGACTCTATCTGTTGCATACAGCTAGCTTCGCGGATTTTGTTGGGAAAATGTCTGAGTAATAACTTCACAAAATCTCTCTCCGCTGACATCCCATCTACGTTTTTACAAATCATAACGTGGGCTAGAAAATATTCGGTCATAGAAACTCCTTCGTGTGGCCTAAATTTCCCAAAGTCAATGCGTTCTCTGTCCCTGCTTTGTATAGCTTCACTCCAAAACTTTTCCGTGAAATATTTCTGGAATTCCACCATACAAGTCATGCTGCTCTTATACACCGCAAACCATGATTTCGTTTCCTTCCTAATTTCATCTATCACTTTCGTTTCCTTCCTAATTTCATCCGTTTGCTGTAATACCCCTTGCATCATCATAAACAGTTGTTGAATATTCATTTCACTATTCGTATTACCTTTCTCGCTCTCCATCCTAGCTACATCAGATTCTGTGCTATTTTCCATGTTCCCACCATTCTCTACCGAATTATCTACTTCAATGCTTTCATCTACAACAATCGTAGAATTCAGCGTCTCGCCTCCCTTTACTGAGTTTCCGCTACGTAATTTCATGTCGTTTTCACCTTGTGCAGCCATGATTCCCCCAAAATAACACATACAAATTATATGGACACTCACTTAACCCTCACAAACACAGACTCTACTTTACTGCTTTCTTTCCACGAATACTTAATGGTTTTCGAGCCCCACGCTGGGCGCCAAATGTAACTGTTCCCTCTAAAAAACACTTGAGGAGATGAAAGTTATTATCTTGGGACACATGAATATTAAATAAACTATTTGTGGCTTGCCCGCAAATTGCCACGCAAATAGGAACAATTAACATTCCATGGTTCCCCATTTCTCTATGTAATGTTTGGGTGCCATGGTTACAGTTTTAAATAAAACTGTAAACCAAAATTTATATTTACTAGCATAGAGACTTATACTTAAATCACAGGGGTAGGATTTTAAATAATTAACCATTAAGTATCGCTTAAGAAAGAAAATTAACGCAATATAAAATACAAATGAATTTATTATACAAAAAAATGAGATGAATCGGAAAAGTTTCCTTAAAGCGTGGAGGAATTTATAATTTAATTTACTGAATTTACTTATTGCTTACTTTATCTAATTGAAGCTCACCAATTGCAGCTTTCGTTGACGTCATCTGGTTTCCGTGGTTACTCGTTCTCTCCTTCTCGATGTAGAATTTGCTCCATGGACATCCTTCCTTCCTTCTCTGATATGGTACGGGCTATCTGAACTAGCACTCCCTGCTTGCCTAGTCTTAAAAATAGACATTGGCCCTATACTTGTAAAAACTGATCAGCGCTGATCGTATGAGGAGAAAATTCAGAGATATGAATTTTTCCATATTAGTAGAAATCTCAATCCAACTGAGCTATACTATTTATACGGTACAGACTTGTACCAAATTCCGTAGACTTGAACTAAACATAGTTCTTCGTCCACAATATTTACTGAATATCACACAAGCCATAAGCTTGTTTCGTTTCTCGTAGATCCGATAACATAACCGAAACTAAGTACTGTATCGAAGCGATAACACATTGTACAAAAATAACTATGTCGCGGAGCGACCACACACTGTTTCAAAAATCAAATCACGTCCTTCAAAGTAGATGTTCACAGTAGAAGTACTAGTGATGGAGTATCCGTAGTTAGGTTGTAAGGTTGTAAGGTTGTAAGGTTGTTAGGTTGGAAGGTCCCGTTCTCGTGTTGAGAATCAGTATATATCCGGGCTCATCCCCACTCTTGGTAACAGTTCAATCTCAAAACTCATATACAACGAAGTATCTGATTCGATAGATCGAAGCATCAACTCCCCTACCCTTCTTCCTCGACAAGTCCAGAAGGCGTGGCGATGATATAGCTGACCAGCTTGCAAGCCTCGCGCACGGGTCGCTGTTTACTAGCCTTGGTCATAAAATAAACCCATGACTCACGCAAAATCCCAAGCTTCAAGAATAACCCTCCGTATACACAAACATGAGATGAAATGAAAACAACTATGTCTCAACATATTGACCGTATTTACAACATAATGAATTCTTATCCTACATAATATAATAATTTAAATACTAAAATGATGTTATCATATATACAATATGATTCCAAAAAGCCTTGATTACAAATGATTGACGTTGAATAAATACGTTATTACGATGGCGGATAAACTTGATATCAAATGATATCGCGTAAAATGATATTATATTAAATTAGTAGGGCTGGAGAAGCCTGGACGGTTACAACATTTATCATCCAGATAATATTTGTCTGGTATTTCCAACCAGAATACCCGTGCTGCTTCACAGCACTCGTTATAAATAAGTCAGATTACTCGTCTTGATATACCTGTCGTAGTCATATTGTTTTGCCTGGCCTTATCAATGGTTTCATGAACATTTAATAAGAAGAAAGTTATGGTGTGCCGCAGTTCGTAGTCGAAATTCATCCATTCTGACGTCACCTTGCCGTCTGTTTGGTAAAAATCTATCCGTATTGTATCGGACTCCTCACTTCGCCCTCAACTACTGTTATGTACTTCGCCACGCACATACCCTTTTTCTACTATTAATATGGACTTACTCTCATCATGATATAAACTGCATTTTCTCTCCAACTGGAACTTACATACTTATGTGAATTTGCACACATCGTACCTTGCACGAACTCTGCTCTATCCACCTTTATGATCTACGATAAACTACCTTTTCGCCGCCTGACGTCATGTGACATCGCCTGATTTGTCACTCATGCTCCACTAAACTCTGGAATCTTCCAGACATATTTTTCATTATTCCACACTATAAATACCCGGCCTTCCTCTGAATGTATTGAGATGGACTTTGGCCTGTGTGGAGGGAGCAACATCTAACGTCAACTCCGTCCTTAGGGACATGTGCCTAGAAGTCTCCATTTTCGGGCAGTTCGTGCAATTTGGTTCATGATGAGGTATGATAAACTGATTTCTTTACTGTAAATACCTTTTGTTGCATTGCGAGATTCTTTCCTTGCAATTCAGACTGGGAGCATGGCATTTCCAGGCCGAAACTTCACTTGTCCTTTTTGTGTTTAAACTTTTCATTGACTAACCTAGTAACGACTTTCTTTCTAAATGTGCGTGTGGTGTATTGGCAACTGGCATGTGTGACCCTTGATGGGGGTTATATGCATATATACCTATATAATAATAATACTGCCGAGGGAAATCACAAAGTATCGGCGACACCAAGTAATTTCAATCGGTGGGTAGTAATATTACTCAGCGAGTTAAACGCCAAATTGAGAATGTAGGCCGTGGTAAGAAAAAGATCTCCAATAAGCATTCCAGAATAACCACAGATATCGCAGTGGAAACCATGCTAGATAATATTAGAAAATTAAAAGAGAATGTGAGGAGAAATAAGGGATATGACGGGTGAAAATAGATGAGAAACCAAGATAAAATTTGAAAACATATATTAGAATAATAAATCAAAACTAACAATTTACATGAAAGGAGAACTGTACAAATATGAAATTTTCCCAACCACATATACAAAATACAAATTCATTATAGTAAAATAAGATATCCAAGAGTAAGAAAGTAATGAGAGAGAGAATAGCGCAGGAATGGAAAGGGACGAAACAAGGAAAGGATAAATATAACTGTAAAAGGAGAAGCCCAGAACAACGAGAAAAAGGGGGATGTTTACAGTTACGAAATTCGAGTATGCCACCAGGAAATCTTCTGAGCAAAATCTAAATGCTATATGCAAGTCACAACCACTTCCGTTATCACTCGATTGACACAAAGCAACGTAGTTCTACAGGCGAATAATCACAATATACTTCAAGTGAACCAGTTTCACAACATTCAGAAACTCAAATGGCGAAGCACTGAACGGGTAGAAGTGTGTACAGTACGAGTCGCACAGTTGCCAATACACCATACGCACATTTAG
Organism: Anabrus simplex; assembly: GCF_040414725.1. Taxonomy (NCBI): domain Eukaryota; kingdom Metazoa; phylum Arthropoda; class Insecta; order Orthoptera; family Tettigoniidae; genus Anabrus; species Anabrus simplex. The sequence goes on along the minus strand of NC_090270.1, from coordinate 35,878,410 downwards.
AAAGAAAGTCGTTACTAGGTTCGTCAATGAAAAGTTTAAACACAAAAAGGACAAGTGAAGCGTGGAATAATGAGAAATATGTCTGGAAGATTCCAGAGGTTAGTGGAGCATGCGTGACAAAGCAGGCGATGTCACATGACGTCAGGCGGCGAAAAGGAAGTTAGTTTATCGTAGATCGTAAAGGTGGATAGAGCAGAGTTCGTGCAAGGTACGATGTGTGCAAATTCACATAAGTATGTAAGTTCCAGTTGGAGAGAAAATGCGGTTTATATCATGATGAGGGTAAGTCCATATTAATAGAAGAAAAAGGTTATGTGCGTGGCGAAGTACATAACAGTAGTTGCCGGTGAAGTGAGGAGTCCGTTTTTAATCCTCCAGTTCTTGATGTAAAGCTTGGTATTGTGTGGTAGAAGGCAATGCCAGTTCTTCTATATACGACGGTTATATTGTGAACACTTAGGCTCGTCTCGAAAGAGTGTTTCTTGCCTACAATAGAATTTAAAAAAAAAAAAGATGTATGTCCATCACTCCTTCTAGTGTAGCTAGGTTATCCTTCCAAAAGTGCTCCCATGATGAGGTCTGTTTGTACGTAGACTTTGTTCTCTTAGCAACATGTAAATTAATAAGAACGCTCTGCCATCTGTTGAATATATTTGGAAGCTGGGAAAGAGTAGAGAATCAAAGAGTATCTAGAGTATCCGTGATCAGAGGAAATGTGTACTCTTTGGCTTGACATGCAGTAAACAAACATGGTTGCATGCAATGACATTGCTAAGGATGAAAAATCACATATATCAGAATATTGTCCGACTCGTTGGCTGAACGGTCAGCGTACTGGCCTTCAGTTCAGAGGGTCCCGGGTTCGATTCCCGGCCGGGTCGGGGATTTTAACCTTAATTGGTTAATTCCAATGGCACGGGGGCTGGGTGTATGTGTTGTCTTCATTTCATCCCCATCATGACGCACAGGTCACCTACGGGTGTCAAATAGAAAGACCTGCACCTGGCGAGCCGAACCTGTCCTGGGATATCCCGGCACTAAAAGCCATACGATATTTCATTTCATCAGAACATTAATGAAAGTGTTGGTCGCTTAGCAACCTGCTAAGTACAGATTGTATTGCGGCTTAGGGTAAGCCTTCGCATGCAATTATTGGAGTAATCATTTAATGATTTGATTTTATGATTACTCCAATTTGGCTGAACTTCGAGACCTATCAATGTGCCATGATTCGCCGGCAGGCAATTCCGGAGGGAATAAAAAAAATGAATCAAATCGGTCCAGCAGAACCGACGGACGGATTTACCAAAGCTGTTTTAATAAACTCATTTAATATAGAGATAAGTAAGACACTCAAAACCTGGTCGGCGGTTGCAGGGTGGACTTCGGCTGGCCCGACGGCTCTGTACCCCGACCGACCAACCGAGCAGAGGGGGGGGGGGTGGCAAGGGCTCTACCGTGGTGGTCCTGCAAATAGTTTTCCGTGGTTTTCCATTCTCCTGCACTAAGTCGAATGTCGGGCAGTTCCTACTATAGACCACGGCCGCCAACCCTTTCACTTTTCCGCTCATCTCTTTCACCGTAACAAATCTCCTGG